>NC_087283.1:4455000-4775000 GCF_015220805.1 Pogoniulus pusillus | reverse complement strand
ATGGGCAGAGGTGGGTCTGACAGGCTGGACCTCTACCTCAGCACTGGGGCTGCAGTTCATAGGACTAATGTCCTAGCAAGGATATCTCACACATGACTACCTTTAGATCTCTCTAATTGATTATTCAGAAAGAAATTACATGAGTTGTCAACCAAAGGTGAGGCCATCCCCTGCTGCTTATAGGGCCTCCAGAGCTATCAATGTGCAGAGGGCATTTAAAGGAGTCCTTTCACTACTCTGCCTGGTTAAGGCTGACCTGGCAACTCACTCAAGGACTAGCAAGTTGTAAAGTAGGAATAAGAACAGTTTTGCATTTCTCTTCCACATCTGCAGGCAGACCAGAGACTCAGAAACAGCTTGACTGGGGCAACACCACCTTAGTGACAGGTATGACTAACACAGAAGCCAGTGGCCAAATGAGATTTAAGCTCTTTCTCAGGCTATAGTGCAGACCATAGCAGCTAGTCAGGAACCAGACACTGCCTGTCCCCTGTCAGCAGTGACCACCAACAGTCCTTTGGAACAGACAAGAAAGTTGCTGTCTTTGGACCTGGAAATTAGAAATGGTCTGTAGAGCAAATGCTGACAACACTGGATGTAGACACTGAAGGTAAACTTCTCAGAGACATAATGTCTGTGGAAGAAAATAGCTCCCAGGCCCACAGAGAGTGGAAAAGAAATTCTGAATTTGGCCCATGGCAAACTGCTGCAAAACTTCTGTGAGATTCATTATCACCTTTGAAGTATGTGGAAGTCTGTTCAGCAGAGTGAACTATGGTGAGCAGGTAGAAACACGACAAAAAAACACAAAAGTCACAAATAATTACCCTGTGTGAGTGGTCAACTCCCTCTTAGTCAGAGTGATTAACCTGAGATGTGCACGACCACAGCCCACAGAAGAGAAAACTTACAAATCTCCTTTCTCACCAAACAAAGGCTGCTCACTGAAGTGTTCAGGTACTCAGTTACATTCAACACAAGCTAATTCACTTATCTTCAACAAGTGGGCTATCGATTTTTTGCCTGATTTCTAATCTGCCCGAGGCTTTCTGAACTACAACAATAGCATCTTGCACTAAAAAAAAACCCAAAAAATCAGTGGAAAATATCCCTTTACCCATCAGTAATTAGGATGACTTCATGTTTGCTTAGCTATGTTGGTATATTCTGCATAGGCACAAGTAAGGAAACTTTTGCAATCCTGTTTCAGTTGCTCTGCTGTATAACTCAATACTATAAACTTGATTTTAGTTATTTCTGAGCTGAAAATACTGCAGATCATTTTTCTCCATCACAAGATATTGTCCAGTTGCTAGGAGTCATTTGCTAATTCTACTACCTGAGTCCTTTCTGAGTCAGATTCTCATGGTTTTTATGGTTACCACACATGATCAAGAATTAACTGGCACATAACTCATGCATCTGTGGCCCTGGTGAGGACTCATCTAGAGCACTCTGTCCAGTTCTGCACAGTTAAAGGAGAACAAAGAACTGCTTGAGAGGGTACAGCAGAGAGCTACCAAGATGGTAAGGGGACTAGAACATCTCTTTTATGAAGAAAGACTGAGGGACTTGGGGCTTTTTAGCCTGGAGAAGAGAAGACTGAGGGAAAACCTTACCAATGTTCATAAATACTTAAAAGGTGAGTGTCAGGAGGCTGGGGACACTTTCCTCAGAGGTGCCCAGTGAAAGGATGAGAGATGATGGGCACAAACTTCAACAGAGGAAGTTCCCTCTAAACGTGAAGAGAAACTTCCTTAGTTTGGAGCATTTTGGAGCTGCCCTGATCAGCTGTGGAGCCTCCATCTCTGGAGCCACTCAAAACCCACCTGTGCTCTAGGTGAAGCTGCTCTGGCAAGGGGGTCAAGTGAGCTTTGTTCATTTGCAAGATGAAATATGCTTGTGCATTTCTTTATCTTTTGCATTCAAGCTTTAAGATACATTTAGCCTATGTTTCAGCAAGATGTTGTCAGTGCAGGTCACACACTGTTATTATAAAGCCTATAATAGAAAAAGAACTTAATTTACAGAACAAAGCCTTAAAAAAAGGTGACTGGATAATGCATTGCTGAAAACAGATTTATAGATAAAACTGGTCTAGTAAGCCAATATACTGTAATTAAAGCAATTTTCCTTTAAGTAAGAATAATGTTAACAGCAGATTGCAATTTTGAAGGATGGGTTCCTACAGAGCTGAAACACTCCTAGTTCTGTACACTAAAGAGGAAATCACAACTACAACCCTGGGTTCTAAAGCTCAGTGGACTAACAGGTGGCTAAACAGAAATGTCAAGACCTTTCCAAGCCAGGCTTTTCCTCTGCTTTCTCAGTGAAGGAACACCTTATTTCCTACAATTGCCCTCCCTTTTGTCTGCTACCTAAAGGACAGGAGCCCTACATATCTGTTAGACAGATTTCCCCCCACCCCCCCATATTTCATTTCTAGCTATATGTTCCCATTCCCCAAATTTGGAATCTCATGGTCTTTTTGCTTCACCTCATGCTTCTAAATTGCAACGAATCAAAACTCCCAACATTTTCCTTCCTGTCATGCCTAGAGAGGGATGGTGCTGTGTTTGGTTTGACAAAAGATGACAACAGCGATAGATCTGGGAAGTCTGGCATGCAGAAGCTCTGACTTGCAAGATTGTGCCAGTATCACAGACATCTTTCCACTGAAGTCCATATTCCACATGGGTTGTTTCCAGCACTGTCCCCCAGTGTAGTATCCCCCCTTCACTATTAAGAGGGATTCAAAGAGAAAAGCTTTTCACTTGCCTGTGAGCTGTTTCTTCCTACTAATCATCCATCTTTGCCATTTGTCAACTCAGCTTTGCTTCCAACTCTTTCCATTGCCTCTTAAAATGCAACTTTCCAAATCAGAAACACAAATTTAAAGTGAATATACCCAGCTGGTTCTTGGGAGATGATGCTTACACACCAGTAAAGCTACAGCAAAGCCAGACTGTAGCCAAGGCAATGCATGATCCCCCACGTGTTTAGTCAATACTTGAAGGTGGTAGGAGGAATCTGCCAACTGTAATATAGTTCTAGTAAAGATATCTCCTCTCTTCATCAAATTGACACACAGAGATATTTCAGTCTATACTTTATGCTTAAAATTCATCCTAGTAAGAGGGTATGTGGCTTGACCAAACTCGTGTAGGCCTGAACCAATCAGGATTGATGACAAAAAACCCTGCTTTAATAAAGCAGAAAGTTTTTCCTGTGATAACAGAGAGTTGAAGTCTTGGTGAGAGACATGATAGGACAACTCTGATGTAACAAGTTCAGCATAAACAATCCTAATAGCATTGAACTAAGTAACACATAAACAAAAAAAAAAATTTACTTCTTTATATAACTTTGTGGCTTTCACAGTGTTTAAAATCTGTGTATTTTCAATTCCTGCTCTACTCTGCCAACTGTTAGCTCCTAGCTCCATGCCTGTGTAAGGATGTGATAGTGTGTGTCTGTGTGCACGTGTGTCTTGTAACAGCTAAGCTCATGTAGGATGAAGTCCTAAAATAAATAGCACCGGGAGCATAACAGAATTTTGGAATGGTGATCCAAAACAACTGTGATTCAGCAGAGGTTAACCTGTATTCTATATTAATATTGTATAACTACAACTACAGAAGCGTTGTATTTAAACAGAGAAAAACGCCAGGGTTTATTTATCCCTTAGTAGTCATAAAAATATTAACTGGCTAAATGTTAAATTTTCACATTTTAAAGGACCTGATCAGACAATTAGTAGGTTATTTAGAGCTTGGCAAACAATCTTAAATTAAGTATTTCAGAAAAGGTTCATATGGACCTGCTAGCAAAGACTTAGTTCCCCCAAATCGGATTTTGGTATCAGATCACACCTTCACATTGCTGTACATCTGAGTTTTATAAGATAGGTTTAAGAATATATTTTATAACTAAGATGTACTCTGAAAACAATTTGAATAATTGCCATAAGGGAAAGCTAAGGTTGCCAATCCAGTTTCAATATTCCTTCTGTCAGAAATTTGCTTGCTTCAGCTTCTTCTCCCACTAAACTGCACTTGGCTGTTATTTGACAGTCACTTTGTATTTTTGTGCCAAAGAAAACAATTAATTTAAATCATTAGCCTCCCCAAAATGCTGGTGTAAAGATGTCATTTCACTTTGGTTCTGAACCTAGAATAAAATATGCTGGTTTGGGTTAAGACCCTGTAGTGATAAGGTGCTGCCAGAACTACAGGAGGGATGTAGGAATTGGACTTATCCAGAGAAACATTAAGGAGATGGGAGAATACAGTAAGGCTTCTGTAGCAACTGATAGGACCAATGGAAAGCAAGTCATGAAGTAAGGATGCATATGATAATTCAGACAGTAAGTTTAATCATAAATTCTGTACCAAAGATAAAATAACTGTCTGGATCTACAGGTATTCTGAATCCTTCCCTTTGAAGAACGGGATGA
Source organism: Pogoniulus pusillus (assembly GCF_015220805.1). Taxonomy (NCBI): domain Eukaryota; kingdom Metazoa; phylum Chordata; class Aves; order Piciformes; family Lybiidae; genus Pogoniulus; species Pogoniulus pusillus. Next base: position 4,770,544 of record NC_087283.1, on the reverse strand, counting down.
TCAAATGCTGTCAAAAATCTGACATGATCAAAACACTGGGACTAGTTTGCTATCTCCAAACACACAAGGCTTGAGGGTCCAGGAGTGACCAGCTCATGTCCATTTAGCAAGATTACAGATTTGCTTTTATAATCCTCCTGTAGTCTTACAATCACTATCTTGTTTCAGACAGGAAACAAACTAGTTCATTAAATATTTGGTATAAATATAAGTGTTATGAACCAATGTATTTGTCCACTTACCAGGATTTCTAGATAAGAACCTTTCAAGATCCAGTCATAGATGTTTCAGGCTATTAATCATCAGCAGTCGTTCTAATGATAACTATAAAAATGTGAATTATAGGCATATGTCTAACCAGTATGGATTTTGGCAAAATAAAAACCCATATGATGCTCTCCAATCCATTATTGCCCACAAATGCAGGAAAAGACAATACAATGTCAACATTTCCCAACCATATGCCACAGAAACTTCCTGTAATACACATAGAAGAATGACTATCTGAGATTCCAATCTCTATGACCCCCTGAAAAACGCAGTTTTATTAACAGCATCTATAGTGTGTGGCCCCAAAAAAGATTTTAAAATGGATAGGAAACAATGACCCTTGAAAAGCTAAAACTCTTACAGTGAGATCGTTTAGGTCATCATTTAATACTATATAGTAAAACTCAGTGAGAAACCTTAGCACATCCAATGCATCATTCAAAAAACCTTGTCAAAACAACTTCATGCAAGAGTATTTACTCCAGTTACATATGCATGAATCAAGTTTCAACATTAGGCAGGTAAATGGTATGCACCATTTAGCTGAATAGATGATATTTCAATTTTGGAAGTCTAGAACAAGGAGTCCCTGTTTTCCTTCTTTGGCTGTTCCCCTTGGGGCAAACGCAAGCCCAGGCTAGGGAGGTGCTGCTAGGAAAATGTGCAACTGAGAAGCATGTATCTCATTTTCAAAAGTGAGTCAGGCAGCTGGAAGTGTAAATACCACTGAAATGCAGGAAGATTTGGGAGCTTCATTTTTAAAATGAAGAATTAGGCTCTTAACAGACTTGGGTTTTAGGCATCACTGCGATGAGTTTAGAAACTTGAAAAGGAAGCTATGGGCCTACTGGTATTGTCAAAAGCCTGAGCTGCTTGGGGTTTGCTTTGAAAATCTTGCTTTAAAACTCATGGAGATATTTACCTGTAGCTCCAAATGCCTAAAGCATTTGTTTGTTAAGGTTCTATCTAATAATTTAGCTATATCTGCCCTTTCTACTCACCAAAGAGCAATGAAAGCCCCATAATGAAGCCAAAGACTAGCAAATGACTGCTGGCTGAGCTTTTCCTCTGCAGCTGAAGGAACTATCAAAACAGACACTTATACCCCTTTCACCTATGCTACCATGATATTCCTGCAAAGTTTAAAAACAGGTTATCAAGTTAATAACAAGTTGTGTAAAACAGCATCAACTTTCATGGTGCACAAAAATGCTAAATTTCCCAGTGTCTGAAAGCTCCCTCCCTGTGTCTTGCTGACACTGCAAATGTACCTAACATGAAACAGGGAATGTTTTCTCTGCAAAACAACTGAATGACATAGGAAAGCACAGCATGGCATTTCAAACACAGCAGTGTACTCAAGGGCTCAGATCTGCATAGTCTAATACTCCCAGTATTAATCTCACCTGTCCAATTTTCCACAGAGAAAATAAACAACCATTTAATGGAACCATGATTATATGGTTACCTCAATCTTTTCTTCCTTCCAAAGAGAGAATCAATGCTGACCACAATTCCAGTTTGCAATTTTCATCACTACTGTTCTACTTTCTCCCACCCCTTTCTTACACAGATGTCATAGAAGAATCTATGCTATAACCTCTAGACTGCCTCATTCCTGGCTCCAAAGTACAGGGAAATGGTTGAACAAGAGGACAGGACATGGCTTCCAATTCATGCAAGGCATACTTACAGACAGGATGCAATGGAACTTATTCCACCAACAGCAAGCATTTTCCAGATACCCTGTTCCATGTGGGTACTTCACTGCTAAAGTAGAATCATTGAATTAACCAGGTTGGAAGAGACCTCCAAGATCACCCAGTCCAACCTAGCACCAGTTTCCCAACAATGATCATCATAGCTGCAGGCCACAGAGAAAATTCCAGCACCTCTGGCTTGTTGGGCATTTCCTGCCACGTTTCTGAAAGCCATTAGCCAGAGCTAACACTGATTACTACTGCTGTTCTTCTTACTGCTTTGCTTGCCTTTACAGGGAATACAAAAGGACATAAGTTGTTGTTCTTATCTGTGGTTAAGAAGAAATGTTATCATAGATTTATTTTTTTAGTATTTTGGAAAAGAACAACATAAAAACAGAATTTAGGGTTTTTTTTGTTTTCTCACAGATAAGCACATGACATGGGTAGTGGAGGTGAATATATATATATATATATATATATATGTAAGCATATAGATATTACAGGCAGAAAAGACCACCATGCACATCTGCCTCACAGGATGGAAAAATTCTTCCCTTCCAAGAAACACAAAAAATACTTTAAAATCCACAAGTAAACAAAACCAATCTCAGTACCTCATAATTATCATTTACCAAAAGTGGAGGAAAGACTCATTTTGGTAGAATGACTTCATGCTTTAAGAGAGAGATGGAGAAATGCCTATTGGAACCACTCATGTGAACTCACAGACGTACCCTTCTCCCTCCACTTCACATCTGTCTTGGGGGGAAGAGGACAGGGATGATGGGATTCATTACACACAGCTGTCTCCTCTAGGCAGAAAGGATCCATTTGCATCCAGAAAAGTTACATCTGCCCTTTAATCCTTCAATCACTAAATATCACTGTTTATTAATTCTCAGTATAATTTTAATAGTGGCTACAAGGTGTTAGACAGTATCAACATTTATTAGCACAGACCAATGCCACACGAACTGAAAGGGTAGCTTCCCATTTACTCCCTAACTCGTTGCTCTGCAAGAAATATATCCACTACAGGACTATGTAGCAGCGCTGCAGCTTCCCAAGTCAAAGGTTACACTTTACACTTTAGAAGAGATCCAAGAAACACTGCAAAGTCTCACACAGTGGCTCTCTGTTTTGCATAAGTGACTCTGACCAAACTGCCTTAATACACCTCTCCTTTCTCTTAAAAAACAAGCCATAATACTGAAGTCAAGCTCTGTAGTATACCAACAGGTGACATTTCCCAGTGAGGTGAATATTGTTTATAGTTCTCTCAAGACTGAGAGACTGCTTACAGATCTTCCTCAAGATGACTAGCTCATGAATCACCTTTGAGCCTATATTCCACAAAACCCAAGATGATGAGTGTTCAGAGAAAAAAAGATAATTAAGGTCATCAGAGGACAGCTATGGGTCAGACAGGATGGTATGGTGAAGGCATATTTGTGTATTTTTTCTGTACAATTTTGTTTAATTTGGATTTAGCTTCAGCAAAAGCCAGAGCATCAGGACGGAACTTAAACCCTCCACGTTCCAACTTACAACACCTCTACTTTCCCTCTGGCAGACCCCACAACACCTGCTGCCTGTAAGACAGGTAAAAGAAACAAAAGTCCATCAGTGAGTAGGTTAATACCAGTAAACTGATGGCATTGTAGTGCGACTTGGTTTTCAGCTCACCTTCAGGAAGCAGCTACGTGGTACCTAATATGTATGAGCCCCTGCACACAGCACTTAAAGTGCATTTTAAAAAGCTACTCCTTTTGTAAGCTGAAGCCTACAATATGTTTTTAACCAGGTCTTGACTATTCCAAAAGGAAATGTTTTCTGTTTCCAAGCCAGAGTCAGTCATTGCTTCTACAGAATATGATGTTTGAAAATCAGTTCTTCCTATTATAGATTTCTCCCTCAGCTTGTAGAAAATCCATGATTCCCTAAACATTGGTCTTTGAAAGCACATTGACTAAAATCTTCATGCCTAATTCATGAAGTGTAGTCTGGAGATTAGTGGAGCTGGACATAGACCAGGAATACTTTATCATATTCTAATAAGCAGAGGCTGAAAATTGCATTTCTAAAGCTACAGTATTAAAGGGCACACTGCAAAACATGACCCAAACATAACTCAGTAGTTCTACACTGTCTGTAAAGGCTTTGATATGATAAAGTATGCTGACGAGGGGAATAAACACAACTAGAAATTTCTGTATTTAAGAAGAGGGGAGAAAACCAGCAAACACTACATGTATACATCAAAGCACATATTGTGTATTATAAACTCATATAATGTGATCCCAGTGGAACAAACCTTGTACTGTTATCGATTATTTGAACACACCACGGAACATCATTGCAGTAACATAAAATTAGGCTTATGTAGCAAATGTGACAGTAAAAAAGGCCAGTTAAAATAGTCTGTGAGGCTAATGTAATCATTACCATAAAACTCTTAATGACATCTTTCTACACAACACACCAGAAAAGTGTGAAAACTAAAATTACTAGAGGAAAATCATGAATATTTCTGACTTATGGTATTTGTGTTATTCCAAAGTTAGGTTGCTCACCACTCCTTTTTTGTTTGGTTTGGGGTTTTGTTCTTTTACATGTTTTTTTTTTTTGGGGGGGTTTTTTTTGACTGTTTTCTGTTTGTTTTTTGTGGGGTTTGGTGGAGGTGGTGTTTTTTTGTTACAACATAACTAGATTAAGAAAAGAATCAAGGTTTCTAATTTCTACCCTCCCCCCTTCCCCCCGCAACACAATCCCCTTCCCCACAGGATCTGTGAGTATAAGAAGACTTTGGAAAAGGATCTTTTAACATAATAGATTTTTTTTTCCTCGTATAGAAGAGGGAAGACATCTCTCCTGTCTCCTCTCTCCATGAAAGCATGTCACAGCATCCAGATTTGCCTTGGGAAGAGAGGTGCTGCACCACCTCAGGTCAAGGGAAGTACCACAAATTGTACTGGGAAGAAGGACAAAACCATAGAGCCCTGAACTATTTCTATACATCTTTTCCACCTCTGCAAGTGCAAGGCAGCAGAATAACGCCAGGAAAGGTGCCCTGGGCAAGAAGACAGGGCTACTGCAGAGGCATGGGGGACACCTGCAGTGATTCTCACTCACCCAAGCACACACACATCTCCTGAATATTACTCTTGCACACATGTCTGAACATTCCTATATTTCCTGCCCCTATGCCTCTTCTGTCTTTCTTCACACCTTACATGTCCCCCAGAAGTCCAGCCCTATTCACAGACGAAGCACTGCCTCTAGATTTGGTGCCTTGGTCTGGTCCTGGGAATTTATAAATTTAATAGAATCATGATATTGCTAACCTGGGGAACTGGTGCCATGCTCTGTAATGCGTGGTGGCTGCTTGTAATACAGGTATTAGGATTAGGCAAAAGGTGAAAAATAGCTCATATATTACCTGTAACCCAAAAATGTGTAGTGTAAACTGAGCAAATCCTGCAATTATCAGTACCTATGTTCACAGCAGTCATCTGTTGTTACTGACACCTGATATCTCATTACGTCTTGTTTTATCTGTGTGTTTAAGACAGGATTTCAGCAAGTGGCTTGTCAAATTTTATCTGTATGTTTAAGACAGGATTTCAGCAAGTGACTTGTCAAATTTTCCAAGGAATGAAGATCAACTTTTTGTAAAAACAAATGTCCCTCTGGAGTCTAAGGAATTGCCACAAGGATTTTACCATCCACTTTAGCAGTAGTCATGGTACATAGGAAACTTGAGCAGGCAGAGATGTTCTATTAAGAAAAAATGAAGAGACAGAACAAAGGACTATTTGGTCAGAACTGCAAGACTTGGGATGAGTGAAAACCATCAGTCACAGTGGCCAACAGACCCTGGCAGTATAAACAAGGTAGAAATGATAGTCGATAAAATCACAATTAGGTACACTGAGTGTCAGCATTCCTGTGTGCTCACAATCAAGGAAATCAATAACTAACACTGAAAATTCTCTACTACTTGCTTTAATTTTATATTTTCCTTTCCTAAAATCCTGGCTTCTCCAGCTAATTCTACCAAGAGAATCTTTAATGAAAACCAGTTCCAATTAATGGCTATGGTGTAATAGGAATCAGGTGCAAGAGAACCAGAGAAGCTTACTATTGAAGGATTTACAAAGCTTACTATTGAGGGACTTAGAAAGAAGTTGAGAAATTGGACACTGTTCTTCATACTCAATTTATAAAAAGGAAGTTGTGTAAACTTGCTGCTCCAAAGCCTCTTGTCACAGCAGAGTCCTTAAGATTAGAAACCTATCCTCTACATGCTAAACAAGTGAGAAGTGGCATGTCTCAGGACAAAAAACAACAGAAATTCCCAGCAAAGACAACCACTGTTGCTACTTCCAGAAAACCATTTCTCCTTTGGCTTCCTGTGGCAACACAGCATTTTCTGAGTACTTTCCAAACACCCATACATATCCAAAGGAATTCAACTCTCTCTGCAGTCTGCCAGGAACACGTACAACTGCATTGGGTGGTCTATTGAAAAACAGACCTTTGAACAATTCTTCAATATTACCTTTGGGAATTTTCAACTACACCTACACACAAATCACACTGATGATTTGAGAGTAACAGCCTGCCAACAAGCACAAGCTTTCTTACTGTATCTTCTAAATTTGCTCGTTCTTACAGTTTCATTGCTGCAGTGATAGAAAGCACAAACTTCTTCAGGTCTCCTCAATTCTGAACATCCATCATTCAGAGACATATCAAAGAACTCCTCTCCAAGTGTACAAAGGTTGAAGTGTTGAGAATGGATGGCCACAGAATGGACTCTTAATTACCAAAGGGGTGAAAAATGCAAGCTGTCTTCGTACTTCTTCAGGTATTGTTTTTAGTAGCAGTGTGTGTGCACCACCCACCTATAAAAACTGGTTCCTAGCTTTTGGAAATAGTAGTTTCTAAACAGGAATTGTGCCTTATTTAATATATGCATTTACATGCACTACCAATGATTTGAGTGGCTCCTGACAGCAGTGGGTTCCTATGCTTTTATAAGAAAGCTCTTAGCAGAAGCCTTGTAACACAGAATAGACCAAGAAGTGCCTTGCCTTTTGCATAAACATAAAATCCCTAATCTTAAACTGTGAAAACACAAGTTATCAGCTGTGATAAATGCCTTTATCTGTGGCATTTTCCTCATGCTGTTTTCCATATGTAATAGGTACAAATCACACAATATGTGAAAAGAAGAAACAGCATTTTGTGTGATCAGGATCTGCTTACAGTCATCAGAAAGAAAAAGTGAATGACTCCTATGATGACGTTTTATAGCTTGTTTCTGATCAATAAGACAGTTATTTTGAAAGATTCACATAAGTTGAGAATCAATTATGAATGGAAAGGAAAATAAAAAAGGTGAATATTACTGGCTTGAGATTTGTTCATTTGAGAGTTGTATTTTTTCCGTCTTGCCAGACTCTTGTAAGCGATGCAGCGTGGCAGAGCTCCGGCAGAACTATTTGCCATCCTCAGGAATCAGTCTTGCTAACTTACAATGGAGCACATTTATTTCTAAAAGGCATCTGCTGTGGTTTTGTTGTGAATGCTAAATGTTAATGACATGATTTTTAAACTGCTTTCTATACTATACTAATGAGAAATCCAGCTCCTGCTCTGAGGAACTTTGCCTCTCTTAGTTTATGCTCCTGGAAAAAAAAGATATCATTTAAACATTTAGCACTCACAAAAAAAGAGTATTATGGAAGAGAATTGAAACTGAAGATGACAACTACAACAAAGAAATCTTAATCTTAAAAACTTATCTTCCAATTCTGTGAGCATACAGTGGCAGTGGAAGAGAGACAAGCAGCTCCTGCTGCAGTGAGTGTAAGTGGCATAAGAGAAATGTAATTAAAAGTTTTGTAAACGGCAGAATGTCCTCGGGGTCTATGAGGGGAGAGACAAATGGACAGTGACTCGCTTTATGTAGTTCTTCTTAGCTTTTGTGTTCTGCCTTTCAAGTCAGAATTTGTTCCTCTTTAGTACAAAGGAGGGGAAAGTGGGTACAAAGTGGATACAAGTCATGCCACAGTGAAATGAGGCTCGTCTTTAAGTTGACACAATTAGTAAGTACCCCAAGGTAAGCTTCCTACCAACTGTGGTCCAACATTTGGCCTCATAGCTCATGTTTTCTCAAAATTAAGGTGGAGTTAATTGTAACATTTCTTGTACCCTTTTTGACAGAGTAAAATTTGGGTTCCACATTCTACAGGAGTCATACTGAGGAGACAGTTGTGTAAGATCATTTGAGCTTGCTTGCTTTCTTTTGCAAAAGTACTTGGAATTATTGTTTGTGAAAGAAAAAAAATGAAAACCTTAACTCCTTACATGTGTACATTTGTCTCACAAACACATATCTCCATCAACATGGACCCAACAGCACTGAGGTAGCTCCCTCAGTAAAGCACAGAGATGGCTCCTGCTCTAGCATTACATCTTAAATGTTAACAGTACCCCTGTCCCTCCAGAGCAACTCTACATAAAACAAAGATGTATTTAGATCACCTGCACGACTACAGGAACTGCTGTTTAATAAAAATATCAAAGAGCACAACATCTTTATTGCAGCTTTAAGACTCAGCAAAATCAGTGTCATCAGACTTTGCCTCTTCACAGACATCTGAACACACTGCTTATGCTCAAACTTCCCCTCCACAATTCTTCACAAGTCCAGAGATAGATTGCGATAGAAAACTCCTGCCAGTTCAGTTTCTTGACATTTGTCTTTTCACTGAATTCTCTCCATATACCTCTTAAAGGAGCATATGATCTATAATTCTAGTTTGAGTGGAAACACTACCATATTTTGCTATGAAGATTTATATCATATAATTGACACAAAGATATTTATTCCTTTCTTGATCCCTGTTTGTGCAGTTTCTCATAATCCTTTATCTGCTCTGGCATTAACTACTAAAATGCTACAACAACAATCATGCCATGGAGCAACTTGCATGAAGTAGAGTTTATCCTATAATGTGCAAATGCATCCCTTACAGAATATCCAGTGTGAGCTGAGACCTCAAAGGACTTTCAACAATGTCAAAAAGCACTTATGTGGAGAAGACACACGGCACCTCCCTGTTTGGCAATGAGACACTAACCAGCTTTAGCTCTGATAAGATGTTTTACCTGAGGTATTCAATTACATCCCTACCAGACTGCGCTGAAGGAATATTTAAAGTCTGCTTTGCCCTTGACTCTTGATTCTGCATGTCAAAAACACTTAACTCAAACCTTTTGGATTACCAATACTGCATTAAGTTCATTGACTCCTGTACCAGATTATCCAGGCCCAGATGAACTGATATCACACACACAGATATTGATGCTGTTTTAATAGTAGATGAAACCAGCACATCTTTATAAACATTTTAATTAAGGAGGGAGGGTGGGCAGGCACACAAAAAATAGTTCTCACACAGCCTGCTGTCAAGTATTTCAGGGAATTCTCTCTTGAAATTACTCTGAACATTCAGAAATGTAGTAAAAGAGAAAAATCCTCAAGAAAATGCTCTTATTCGAGAATTTCTGGTTTATGAAGCCACAGAACTGTCCACACTAATCTACAGCTCCCCTTGCTGGGTCAGCTGCTGAATTGCATTCAAGTGGTGGCAAAGAAAGTATTTGAAAGGCTTAGACTTTCAAAAGGTGCATCAAACAAAAGCACTGTTCTGATAATTAGCCTCTGTGCTATACATATGGCTTAGAGATTGAGCTTCTGCAGCGCTGAATAAGAAGAGCCAGCTTAAGAAACACAAACCAATTTCTCTCTGTCTTCTAGGTTTCAGCACACTTCCTTGACTGTAACAGCAAAGCCTAAATTTTCTGCCTTATCCCTTTCACTCTGAAATATGCCAACAAATAGAGCTATTTAGAATGGTGAGGCACAAAATCTGGTTACAGTTTTACTCAAAAGCAAAGCCAGCCCTTGGTCACTCACTAGAAACAAGAGTGCCAGAGCACCTTTTGTTCAGGCCACCTGCAAAGTTAGCAGCCTGTGCTCCTTCACAGGACTACATTCTGCTACTGTCTGCCAACTCCATGGGCTTTTCACAGCCAAGAGTTAAGTACACTCTCTCTGTCAACTGATCTCCAAGCCAACACCTATTGCTTAGACAAATGACTCAAAACTACTTCTCGTTCCAAACACAAGGGATTCAGCATCATCCATGGTGTTCAGATGGAATTCCATCTACAGAAATACTTTTTCTCCTGACCTTTGTAGTTGCAATTTGTGTTTTCAGGTAATCCAGAATGTCTCTTGTACTTTTGTCTAGACAAGGTTATCATCATTAGTTATCTTGGTATCAGTGTGGTGATATAACAGATGATAGTTATTGTCTGTTATTACTATAACAGATACTGTTATCTGTTAGAACAGCAGTGGGTTGGACACCGACATGCAAATATCTCTTGCATTGGTCTGGATATGAGCACAGACACAGGTGTACAATGCACACTGCTGCAGAAGTTTGTGGGGGAAAAAACCCTACCAAAGAAAATCCTAACTTAGGAAACTAGATCTTCTAAGGACTTCTTTTTCTCTGAACCTAGTGAAAATTTTGGAGCTTGACACATTTTTCTGGTTAAAACCAGTGCATATAGACAAAGTGTAACTATGATTACCTGTTTGGATAAGAAATATTCCCATATTTCTTTCTCCTTGCTGACTTTGCATTCCTGTCATTAAAATAAAACGTTAGAACTGACTTCAAGAAAAAGCAAAGCAAAAAGAAAACAATCACAGGTAAGTCAACAAAGATACAAATAAGAAATATAGATCTATTTTTTATATGCCTCTGACACCCTTTTGACCATGTATTGACCATTTGTGACCATTTTGCTCAGACTGAACCAATCAATAAGTTGCTCATCCAGAATGTAAAACTGATTTTTTTTTTAAACTCTTACAAAGTGGATAATTTAGAATAATATGAAAAGAAGCTTATGTTGCTGTAAACTCACAGTATGGATATCAACAAGCAGTGAGAGCAAATCACACTGCAACAATAACTACTGACTTCAGAATTCTTACTACTTCTGGCAAATTAAATACATTTGAAATGTTTTGCTAGTCAGAAGTAAGTTTTACATACTAGGCAATTTTTAAAGGAGCCTGGAGTGATTAGATTTAGGAGTCAGTTCTTTTAAGGTCATTGTGAGACCCTTTCAAATTAAGAGAAAGAAAAATAATAACCAAAACTTCAGGGATACACAGCTGACTAGTTAGTACAGGGATTTGTGAAGTTAGTCTGTCACCCACCCACCAGAACAAATCCCATTTACCAGACATAATTCTTCTGACAAATAACCTTGACAGGTAAAAGATAAAGCACGTAGCCAATTTATTGCTATTACAAAGTTCTTCAAACTGTGTGCCAACACTCATCCTCTTCAAAATAAACCAGGGAGCGCTAGGTCTTATGTTACAAAGTAGCTACAATTACAGAACACTTTCCAAAATGCTAACAATAAATCTAAACCAAAAATCAATACTATTAATTTGTGAGATGGATGCTAAAAAAATCAAAGCTGCCACCGTTCAAAAGTGTTAAAATACAAATGCAGTGGAAATCATAAATGTGCTTTAAAGCTCAATTTAAAATACCAGTTATAAGTTCTAGTCTAAATTTAAGACCCATGTTGCTTATTTATTTCTACCGAAATAAAAGGTTACAGCAGATGAATTGTGAATTATGTTAAGGGACATTTTCCCAGCCACAGAAATCGTTGGCTTAATGCCCAAGGAATACAATAGCCACATGCTCACAATCTTTAATTATCCAATTAATGTAGTGTCGTTTTAGCAATTAGTTCAGATGACCATATGTAACTTTTTACTAATAGCTCTTTCTTACTATGACCAGAATGCCAAATGTTCCAAGATGAGTTTAAGTTAAATGCCCAACCTGAACACTGGAAGGACTTCCATAATCACCTGTGTTTAACATACTGTGACTTCTGCTGTTCAACTCTTTCTAAAATGGATCTCATTTCTTTAAGTGAGGGTGATTTTTTTGCAGCCTTGTTCTTTGGAACCTGTATTTTTTGCATCTCCTGCAACAGTAAAACACCACCATCATGATGAGGTCACCGCAGAGCTGTCAAAAACTGGCTTGGTTCGATGTTATTGGTTTCTTCAGATAAAAATTGAAACCCACCCTGCTATAACGTATGCATACACACTGCGAAACCTCCACCCCAACATTTCTCACACAGCTCTGCTGATTGCTCGCATTAGCTGTGAGTGCCATGACAGAGGTGTATGTGGGAAGGGTGAGGGAACAGCACCTCCTTATTTTGCAGTAGTGCAAGAGAAGCACAAGCACACCGTGTGCTCCTGCTTGGTGCACGGCCAGCGGGCTGCTGCCTGTCAGTGCCAGGTGGCTGCCCAGTCAGCTCTGCAAAGGCAATGAGCCGAGGCAAAGCCAGAGCATCGTGTCCCTTCATCGACCCAGAGCTAGCTGCAGAAGAGGGGTAGGATCTCAGCAGCACAAAGGAACCTTGAGAGACACCATGTCTCCTTCCTGTAAAGTCATTATGCTTATCGAACATGGCTTAGCTCAGCAGCCCCAACTCTCAGTGTTATCTCCTGCTTTACAGCTTAAGTTACACTCTAGAAAGAACTGAAGACAAGGCTGTAGATAACATTACACTCTTCTTTTTTTAACATAGAAACTGGCTTACATAGAGCCTATATGAAAATTAGCTTCCCTAGAAAATTTGGGATTCAACATGTAAAAGCTTGTATTCATTATAGAAGGCACATTCCCATATTCCTTGCCACAAGACGTTCTCTGATTCATCACTAACTTAGGATTTGGGCCCAAATACAACTTCTAGTTGCTCCAGTGACACAAATTGTAAAAAATACTACACAGAACCTAGACTGGCAGAACTGAATCTTGAGTTCAGTACAACAGAATTACAATAGAAAACTGAAGATGAAAGCAGAATATCTGTTTAAAATTGATATAGAATACTTTGTTTACCATCTAGCCATCACAGTGTTAAGTATTAAACAAATTCAGAGAAACCAATTCACTGTCACAGTATTTCTCTAGAGCAAAAAGAGAAGTTATTTTCTCCTTAAGATGCTCAAATTGTAATTACTAGCATACAGGTAATCGCTGAAGAAGAGAAAGGAAAAAGCAGTTGGTGCATAAATACCTTAAATTTCTATTGTTTATACAACTGTATTTAGATGAAGGTATACATAAAGACACACAGGTCTTGTCTTCTCCTTAAATGGCTTCATTTCTTTCTAAGGACTCTTAATATATAAAAACTGTAAGCATTTTAATGCAAAACTCCCATCAGCCTAAATGAATAGGTTAGCATTACATTTTTCTGTCACTAATTCATGAATACCAAGAAGGTTGAATTAGGAGGCATTCTGCTATAGATCATTTTATTCATAATGAAGACACTTCATTTTCTATCGTTTGTTCTGGCCTCCCTTTTGACTACCTGTTCACATTTCATAGGGCCTGCTTTACACTAGGGTTATAAGAAAATAAATGCAACTGGCTGACCTCTGGTCTCAGACACAAACTACAACTTTCAAGATATGTTTCTCACCAGCCAGAAATCTGCTATATTAACTGCACATGCTATTTAATGAGGCTTGCTAAGGATCCTTCCAATTACAGACCTCTGGATGAGTATATAGTGGACACATTCTGGACAAGCATAACTTCCTCAGTCACTCTTCAGATCCCTAGTCATCAGTTATAGATGGAAGTTATTTTGCGGTGGAATAGTGGAAGATATAGAAAAAAAAGAAAACTATCCTGAAAGGCAAAAATTTTGGGGGATTAAAGCAGCTTTTTAACTTGACTTCTACTAGATATCCTCAGACAATACGCACTAAACCCTTTAAATGCTGGAGACATTTACCACCAGAGTCACACTGATTAAAATGCAGCTCTCCGTACTGATGAAGTTAGAGTAATGGCCTTAGGAGAATAAAAAAGGCATTAGAAATGAGGGTGTCAGTATGTGTTTTAGCCACAGCAATGAACCCTTGCATGCAGAAACATACTGGGACAAGGGGAATATACATGGATATTTCCCTTGATGGTAAAATTTGCTCCAGCCCAGTCTTTTCTGCAGAAGTTTGTTTGAAGAACGGAGGGATAGAGGAGGTGCATTTATAAGAGTCTTCAAGATTACTCTGATTACTTCCTCCCTTTCAAATGCAGAGTATATTGAAGCCTGCTTAAAAAATTCATACAGAAGAATCACTCTATGCAACTGTAAGAGGGAAACTGTCAGACAACATTCCCAATTCAATATTACATTGTGCTTCAAGAAAAGATTTCCATAGATTCTAGATTAAAAAAAGTCTCATAAATAAATGATAATCCATTTCTTGCACTGAAAAAATGAAAAATAATTTTCTGTTTGCATTTTACTCCGCAGAGTAAAATTTAATCTCTCTTTTAATATAGTCTTTGTATATACAGAGAAGTAAAAAGATGTAACCTTATGAAAATTGATTTTTTTTTACATGGTTAAAAATCTTTCTATCAGTGTTTATCTAGAAATCTTACTTTTATGAGTGCTGGAATGTATCATATATTGATAACTTAAATACATTCTTTCAAACAAATTATGGTAATATCTTTTTTTCCCCCTTTTTTTCTTTTAAAGAGAAGGTAGCAAATGCAGGTTTTTAACACTAAGCAGCACAGAGACAATGATGAAGGGAACCTCCTAAGAGATTGCTACGACTGGCCACAGTTCCACAGAAATCTGTTAGTAATTTTAGAGAATTTATTGTAACAAGACTTCGATATAGTTTACATAAATCTAAACTAATATCAACAAATACTATATGTGTCTGCATATTTATAAATAAATTTACATTTTAAGTGATGTGAACTGCTAGTGTGGCACAGAATACAAATTATGTAGTACAAACTACCTATACCTAATTTCACTGGCAAGACCAGAAGAACACTGAGCTCCTTTTAGCTGATACAAGAAAATCAAATAAAATGTTGGTTCTCATAAAATAACTTTTTTTAAAAGCCCTGAACTTTTTAAAAAGGATGAAATAAATTTCCATGATAATATTTAATTTGTGGGGGGGAAAAAGCTCCCACCAACTATATAATTCACCACAAAATATTCTGGGTTTTGCTCTTGTCTAGAAAAGCAGCAAAAACAAGGTTAGATTCACAATTCTGTCAAAGAGGCATCTTCCTCTCACTTGTGATGTGGGAGTAACCTGGTTTAATTCCCTTCTCTGCCTGAGGGGATTGGAACACATTGCCTGTCTCTGGTTGATAGCTATGCAGTGACTGAGGACTGCTCACTTCTCTCCTTGATACAATTCCACTTTCTGTAAGTAATTAAAGTTTCACTGAAGCAGGTACTGAAACCCCAGTGGCCCACTTCCCAGGTAAAAGCCACAATCACCAGCCAAAAGGGTCATTCTCCCTCACTTTATTTCTCAATTAGTAGTTCCTTCATACAAGATAAAACAGGACAAAATGCAGTCCTATTGCTAAAAGGTTATTTTGGCACGGCCATTTAGACACTTTTCTAGGAGAGGTAGGCTGCAAGACAGAAATTGTGAACTCGAGATAGCAGCTAAAATGTCATTTTGTATTCACTTTTGTAGGGAATAACTGAACAGTCAGTGTGGCAAGAGAATGAAAGTGATTCCCTGCCCTTCTAGTAACCTGGGAGTATTTATTTGACAATCCACCTCTGAGATGTGAACAGTTCTGAGGCCACTGAAAATATGGTGGGGTTTTTTTTTCCATTCTAGAATAATTTACTACTCTCTTTAGATATGTTCACTTGCTGTAAAAGCCTTGCCATCAGTTGATTCTACCACTGGCAGAGGGAAGAGTTGCACTGTCCTGTAGCTATTTGAAGGGAAAGTGCATTAACACTCCTAGTGAAAGTAAGAACAGGTTCAGGAAGCTACAAAAGAGGTACCCAAAACTTTAAAATTGTCATTATAGAATTTCTAAGTCTAAAATTTAGCTCCATACATGACTTCTAGCAAAATACATAGCTAAGTGTGTGTGCCTTTCAAACCACAATGGTCTAACATCAGCATTTCTCTACTCTGGAAGCGTACCAGGAAAACATTACGAAAACCCCACGTAATTAACTCCTAACAGGATGCTGTCAGTATGCAAATGTAAGAGCAATGTACTTTCAGGTGACTTGCATACAGCTATAAGAACATTTTCAAAAGTGTGCAAATTATTACTAAAAATGGCCCCACACTTGAAATGGGAATTCTCCCTAATGGAATTACTCTCATCACTTCAGGAAGTGCTAATTTTCCTGCTCACTGGAAGCTTAATGAAAGTGCTGCATTTTGCCCCTAATTGTGATTAATCAGTGTGGCACTGTGAATGGCAGCAATTCCTTTTCAGACATGGCAATTTTCAAAATTTGGCAAAATGTACATGTTATGCAAATTACTTCATAATTGTACCGCATGCTAAAAGAGAGGAACAGAACTCCAGGCGAGGAGGAGAGGGGGGAAGCCACTCTGCAGAAGTGGCATCCTGGCCAATGCTGGGCACAGGCAAACAATACAACTGCATAGGGCAGCAACCAGCTGAGAACACTGAAACTTGGTCTCTGCCATGGATTTGCAGCACTCAGAAGCCAGTCAGTGCTGATGTTGCACAAGAATATGTCGGGCAGAGGTCAAGTGATGGTGGACACATTGGGCAGGGAGACGTGGTGAAAATCTCAGCACATCTGTTGTTAGCAAAAGCTCCTCTCCCATCTTAATACCAGGTCGGCAGGATCAAACCAGCCCAGTACAGTTGGCAGCGGGGTTGGAACTAGATGATCCTTGTGGTCCCTTCCAACCCTGACTGATTCTACGATTGTAAGTCTCATCCCAGTCCCAGCCCTTCTCTGACTTGTCTCTCACTGCAGCAGCAGAACAGGGGCTCACAGGCTTTGGGTTTATGTGCACTATAGGGAAATCGTGAGCAGGCTCTAACCAAACCTTTGGAAACATCTGAGAAGCACTGCTGTAGTGTCTGCACAGCTAATTCTTTGTGAAACCTATATCAATGCATACCTGACTGGTAAACAAAATCTGCTGGTAAAAGAAACAGCAAAAAAAAAAAAAAGGGGGTGGTGGTGGAAATTATTGCTTACATAATGAATGCAAGGCAAATATTTCCACTGCTTCTGATAAACACATGATATTTCTGTTTAACCTTACAAATTTCCAAAGCTGCACAAGACAAAAAGCCCTGCCATGACACTGGGCCACTAACACTTCAGTCAAAATAGTTATTAGAATATAAAATAGTATTGAGACATGAGATTTGTCTTTTGGCTAACAGAGGCATTTGGAAAAGAGTTCCAGTGCCTAGAGAAGCTGAATCTGTACAAAGAGCCCAGGAAGTGTAATGGGCCATACATGCTGAAAACAAGGCACAAGGATCTCATTGCAATGGCACCTACTAGATGACAGAATCATCATATGGTCCAGTTCAGATTAGTCACCTGTTCCTGAATGCCAGGATTTTTCCTAAGGGGAGTAAAAACTTTGCTATTCTTTCTCCTAGTTAATAGAGATTGACAATACCTAAGTGTAAACACAGTATTGGTGTTGGTAAAGTTTACTAGAAATTGGACTTTAAATTTAAAACATAAAAGTAACAGAGAACATTTATGATTGCAGAATGGCTCAGGTTGGAAGGGGCCTTAGAGATCATCTGCTCCAATCCCCCCACCATGAGCAGGGACACCTCTCAACTAGATTTGGCTGCTGTCTGGCTTTGACCAGCCCCAGGGAGGATATACTTACTGAAATCAGTATCTAGCAATAATAGATATACTTACTGAAATCAGTATCTAACAATAATATGATTTGTCTGTTAAGTTTCTACCTCATTTTGAATGCCTTTAAGTTCTTTTTCAGAAATTCATTTTGGGCTGCCCTGAGCTGTGGTTACCAAGCAGCTCTTCCCATTTAATGTTTTTTGTAACAGACAGTTTCCAAGATCTGTGGTGTTGTTAGTGTTTCTCAAAAGAGGGGTTCTGGTCATTACTTTGGGTTAAAATGACTTACCATGCAGCCATCTGGTTGCACGCATTAGTACACACCTCAGAAATCCACAAACATTTCCTGACTGCTCTCTCCACTGTGCGCTAAGTGCAGCGACGGCAGCACGCACCCAAGTACAGTATGTAAATAAGACAAAGACTAATAATGCCTTCAATCCTTCCAGCACAAAGGCTGCTGTAGTATGTAACATAGCAACACATTTTCCATTACACCCTAAGATTAATAAGCCTCATGGAGACCTGGAAAATGTGACAGAAAACAAGGGCAATATGATGTTCATTTCTGTTTCATTAAACACAGGATGAGCTGATGGATCTCTCCACACTTTGTCACTCCACACTCTTAATGGCTCTTTGACATTATTATTCACCACGGGTGAGATTGTGTAACCTCTGCTCACATTGGTAAGCATTTACAAAAGTAGTCCCCCACTGGCAACTGTGTTAGAGAGGTTACCTGAAGCATATGGTACTTCTCAGCTCAAGTAAGACTGGCTGAATCTGACCATAAAAAAGCATTTGTGAAGGATGTCAGCAATGGGCAGATAGTTGGTCAAGGGCACTTTAGTGGATACAAAGGTTTAATGCAGCTGTTTGGAAAAAAAAAAAACCTGTATTCTAGCAGGCTAAATAGTTGCGTGGACCTTCTTCATCCTCTTTATCTGCATACTTTTAGCTCTGATGGAACAGTTTTGCAATGTTAGTTTTTCAAAGCAGGCAAATAAAATGCCTGGAAAAAGGATGCTGTGTGGAATAGGAATATAACACAGGCAGCCAAAAGGTGCCTACACAGTGGCCAAACACCTCCCTGTAGATATGACAAGTACCATGAAAATCCTTGGGAGAGACAAAATAATTTGAAGACAAGAAAACTTACTAGGTTTTTTCTTAATTATGTACTCAGGGGTTTACTTGTAGTGTAGCTATAGAACACAGTCATCCTTTGCATTACTTTTCTTTTAGAGCCAATTGTATTATAGTGAACCGGAAAATAAACAGCAGAGAACACAACTGTGAATGTCACAGCTGAAGCAGGAATGAACCACTTCAGTGTACCTTCTCTATTTTCATTTGAAATTACTCCAATGAATGACAATTCTTTCCTTTTACTCAAGGTGCTCTCCTTTGTGAAACTCAGAGCATTACAGAAATATAAGTAAATATTAGTGTCCCTTGCTTTACAAATAGCCTCAGCAGGCACAAAGATATGAAACAATTCTTTCCAGTTCATCTTACAGTTATAAAGACTTACTTTTATGCCACGTGAAAATGTGCCCTGTGTAGAATTTGCCCTGAACCAAATCTAATTCTGACAAAGACACAAACAAAAACATTTCTCACTGTATATGTTCCAAGCAGCTCACTGTCATTTCTATTCTTGTCTGCAATCTCCTTCTTGGACATAATCACTATGCTGAGCCACTAATCTTCCTGCACCAATCCACCAATTTTTAGGATCAGTCCACACTGATTTTTTTCCCCCTATTTTTATATTCATCTGGCAACTAATAAAGAAAAGTACCAATACTGTTCTTAAAAAGAAGACACTAGGAAGGAAGATCTTGCTTAACTTCATTTTTAACTTCATGTAGAAGTTAAAAAGACCTCACAATAGTGCAAGTGAGTTGTGATGTCCAGATATTCCTTGATGAGTTTGCATGTGCAAGCCCTCATTCAGATGGTCATGTTTTTCTGTCCAGCTGTAAGTGAACACCAAAGACTGAGGATTTCATATAATACGGATCAATATCTAAGTTACAGAACAGTAACAAAGGACATTCATCCAATATATAATAAATGAACCAGCTTAAGAAAATTACTATCTGCCTGGAGATATTACACAACTAGGGAAATAGAACATTATGTAAACATAAATCACTGTGGATTAAGTGTGTTAAAAAAAATCCTAACTAATATTGCCAATTCACATCAGCAAACCCGACTTTACAGAAAGCTTTGGCAATGAGATGTATAAATTACATTTCCTCAGACAAACATAGTGATTCCACAAATACTTCAGAAATAACTCTGGGTAAGTGATTAGCCTTTTAAAGGCCTACCAGACAACTCAAAACCAGGGTTTTTTTTGTAAACAAAACAATCCATTATATGAGGATTGCTCCATGAGCTGCAATGCAATGTCTATTCTATCTTCAGCAGAACCCAGAACTCAAGTGGACACTATAATCATAGTGAAGACATCAACAACAGGCTTTCTGCTACAGCACAAAGATGTCTCAAAAAGCTGCAATGGAGGCAAAACCCCAAAGGTTTAACTAAGTCAGACGCTTGAAACCCAGAACATCTACAGCAGCCTGCCAGGAAATTAAAGCCATTAGATTAAAAAAATGGCATGCACTAAAGAGAGTCGATTCTGCATACGCTGGAGATGTCTGTGATTTCTGATACATCTAAACCAATCTGAAACTGCTAAGGACCAATATTGATCAAAGCACAAGAAAGACTCAGGTCCATTGGACAGAGTTGTCAGGAAGTGAACACAATGTGCCTTGGTTTGGAAATGCTTAGTCTTCCCTAACATTGTTCTAGGAGATAAACACATCTGCCAAGGACTGAGGTAGAAGAGGTAAGCATCAGAAATCCAAAACAAATAAGCAAAGACCTAATAAGCAACCAGTTCAAGAAACAAAACCAGTGCTCAGCCATGAGACAAATTCCCACAGTGAAAATGCAAAAAGTGAAATATTGTCCTTACATGTAGGTCTTGAGCACAAACAGTGAATGGTAAGCAAATGTGATGCCAGTCTGAGCTTCAACCCTTGGTTTCAGCAATCAACATGTGTAAAAGATAGTTTATTAAAACTCAGTGAACTGGCTCCAAAATGGTTCTGTCTGCAGAGCAATAGTACCTCTGTTCTTGCAGACAGAAAGGTAAAACAGCTAGAAGACTTCAGTGTGGAAGGGTTTGGTTAAAAAAAGCAGCAGGTAAAAAATGTTACAAAAGGAATCAATGACCAATTTCTTACTCTTTAAGGAATCTGAAAAGGACAATGCTAAAGGTGAAATCTGAGAGCAGTGCTAGAGACTGAATGATACAAGGAGATATCTGTTCACATGCAGGCAAAATGCTTCATCACATCATATTGTCACAGAGGAAAAGTGTGACAAGCCCACTTCTCTTGT
Source organism: Pogoniulus pusillus (assembly GCF_015220805.1). NCBI lineage: Eukaryota > Metazoa > Chordata > Aves > Piciformes > Lybiidae > Pogoniulus > Pogoniulus pusillus. The sequence continues at coordinate 4,749,311 of NC_087283.1, read as the reverse complement.
CTCTGTGTATGTATGAAACCACTTTACAGACATGCACTCACACATCTATCTTTGTCTTCTGCCTTTGCAAACTAATTCCCTCCTGAATATGAACAAGACTGCTCACGTACCATAATTTCCCACAGAAAGAAAAAAACCCACATATTTTACAAATGTCTTTGTTGCTAATGCTACTTAAAGAAACATCCATTTCAATGTCACTAATTTCACTGAAGTGCCACAACAGCAAACTTCTGAAGACAGAACAATATGAAAAAAGGTAGGCTCAAGCTGACAGCTGAGGAATTGGGGTGATCTACAAGAAACAGCACCAACTGAGAGAGAAGAGGGTGGTTTAGCATCACGTTCCTGTATGTTTGAGGTCACTAAGATGAATGTGCATGAGATTCTTTCGTCCATTTGTGCTATAATTTCACACACAAAGAACAAAATTGTGTTCTCTGATATGCTCACAGACGTCCCCCTGGAATCGGCAAGAATTACACGCCTGCATCTAAGGGCAGAATTTGGCCCTAAGTCATTAGTTAGAACTCTCTGCTGAAACCCTACAGAGAATAGGGGGTTTCAGAGGACGATGAGGATCAAACTGATGTAGCACACTCAGAGATTTACTCTCACAGGAGACCATCAAATACTCAGACATTCCAAAACCCTCCATCTGTAAAGATAAAAATCTTCACAAGACTAACACACCATATTCACAGAGGCTGCTTTCAGTTAAAACAGACTTCAGCAGTATTAAAAACAGTGGCAATGTAATCAAATCAAAGTTTAGAGGAGAAAAACAGTCCAAGAGTTTCAGACCTATACAGAAAAGCATGCCAACTGCTAAGAACCATTTCTCACAGAAAGGAAAATGCAGCTCAATAATACCTCACTACAGCTGCTGTATGCATGGTGTATGTGTATATAGGCAGCCTCAAACCTGCTGAAGAACAGTTCTATCCTTAACTAAAGGATAAGCTAATGAAGTTATTTCACCAACATTTACTGCTACTCTGGAAGAATTTTGTAGCATGTCCACATTTATATACACACACATATATATATATATCAGAGAGATCTATTTGTTTAAACATTTGCATATATACATTTTAGTGTTATTCTCTACTCTATTCTGACAGAACTGCCTATGCATTCACGAACGCCTCCGTAGTTGTTTATATTAAGATCTCCCATCTATTATTTATTTTGAACTCTAAGGCAGCAGTTGATGCAAAAATAATTAGAAACAATTCTGCATCAAATGCTTTTAAATTTTTGACAGCGGTATTTAGTAATATATTTGTGTCCAGTTCTACCTTCAGACAAATGATTCACTTATATGGCAAGTACAGACTGTTTTATCTCAGATATTTCCTGGGCACTTGCAGTACTGTGACTCTAAAAACCCAAACCTGTGCTTCCCATCAACTGCAGCAATAATATTTTTCTTTTGTTTAGACCAAAGACTGACAATACTCTGATTCATACTAGCTGCAAAGTAACAGCTTAAAAAGAAAAAAAACAACACACTATTTAATTCTAAATTCCACTGTATCTGTTGCAGGATAGGCTGGCATTTGCTGTTAAAGCAGAAAATTACAAGAAGGGCCTAATTGACCCTCTTGTGTCTTTGAAAAATCCTGTCTGTTGTCTCTAATTGACCCTCTAGATACCTTTATGGAACAATGAACGAATCCTCAGTAAATAATGGACGGTGATGATTAATAGCCATGGTTTGGCTGGACCTCTGACTCATGGAGTTGTGCTACTGAACATTTTTGTTTGGTTGCTTTTTTTAACATCACAGTACTCTGCACTTCATAAACAAATTATTTTGTGATAACAAATACCCTGCTGTAAATAACATGAAAAGTTAAAGAGAATTAAATGCTACCTGATATAACGGAATGAAAACCAGAATCATTGCTGTTATTCAAACTGGCTTTCCATCACTGCTTTTTTTTCCCTCCATGTTTCAGTAACATGTCATCACATATTCCTACACCTGATTTAGAAAGAAAGAAAGCTTGCCATAATGGATCCCCCTCAGAAGACATAATTTAATTCTTTACTATGCATTGCAGTCAATAATAACAATGTCATATTTCTTTCTTGTGACTTTTCATTGCAATAAAAACCTGTGATCCAACAACACTTCTAGATTTGCTTTCATTATAATGCTGTCGGAAAACATTATGAAAACATCTCCAAATGTCTCCTCTCTTATTTAATAACTCTAATGTTTAATGTTTTCAGGCTTGTCAAATTATAAGCACAAATATGTTAAGTTCCAGCATTACTCTGAAACGCCACAAAGGAACCTTGCAGCGTTTGGGAAATAATATTCACAACTTTGTAAAACAACTGGCTCAATGCCAGGCCAGGAAATCACAGGCAGCAAGAAACATTCACATCATCTTTCCTACAGCACAGTGACATTTGGTGATACCACTGAAAATCACTTTCTAAAATTCAACTGTCCCACACTGAATATATCAAGACAATGAAGGACAAGTTAACATTTGCTTGTAATATACCTAACTAAAACACTCAGAAAGTTCAAATTCACTTCAGATTTAGGAAATGTAACAACAATGAGCATTTTTTAAGTGCAAGAAACATGAGCATGGGGGTGTAAATTCATTTTGATAGCTGATCCTGACAAAGTAGTTCAAGCTCAATTTTCCAAAAACAACCAGCAAGGAAAGATCCCAAGCAACCAGCAGTGTTCCATGTCTCCCAGTGAAGAAACAGATGTTTTCTACATCCTAAATTCTCCTGGATACAAGCTGGGAGTTTTTGGCCAATTTACAAGTCTTTTATAACACTGAAGATAAATGCAGGACCTGAACCTGAGCTTCATTTAGCAGCTTTGAACCCTTCTTAGCAACAATCACAGAACTGAACTAAATACAACCATAATTTTATCATGGGAAAACTGACTTGACCAAGGTCACAGAGAATATCTGCAAGTTTAGCCTTTAGCTAACCCCAGATTAGCTAAAACAGAAGGGTATTTCAAATCCAATAGCAAGAGTTTTCACAGTAGATACCTCAATCCATTGCAATGAAATTGAAATATGAGAAGTGTTCCCTTTAAGACTAAGATTAATACAATACATATTTAATCATGAAAACAAATCTGCCCTTCTCTTTAATGCAGTTTAGTTTCTCATAGGCATTTATCCTGGTCTCCCAGGAGAAGATAGATCTCACTGCTGATTCACTGACAGTTGGCCCCAGTAAAAATGTGAATATTTTTAGAAAGATTGTGTGAGATTTGGGCAAGTTTGATGATGCCTATACAGAACTGCTGGCAAACAGCTATAGGGAGAGGTTAACTGGGAAGCAAGAATATCTCTTAAGTTTTAGTGTAGGTGCAGTGTCCTTCATAGGATGATCTAAATAAGCAGCTGAAGCCACCCTATTACTGGTGTTGCAACAGGCAGCAACACGATACAGTATTTAACATGTTTGACTCTTGTACACTTGCTACCTTACAAACGTCTCAGAGTCACAGAATGGCTGAGCTTGGAAGGGACTTGAAGATCATCTAATCCACAACACTCAGAGCAGGGTTACTGGAGCAGGATGCTCAGCACCATACAAGTCCTGTTTGGTTTTGACTGTCTCCAAGAACAGAGATTCCACAACCCGTTCCAATGTTTCACTACCCTCGAAGCAAAAAGCGAGTTATGATGTTTAAATAAAATTGTGTGTTATTTCATTTTGCATCCATTTCCTTTTGCCCTACCGCTAGACACCACCGAAAAGAATCAGGTTCTGTCATCTTTGCCAATGCCATCAGATATTTTACACAGTTTAAATGCATCCAATGGAGAGCCAAACGTAGGTTAAAGGTGGATATGTAGCCCCACATTTAATAAAGGTAATTTATTCACACAGGAATGCCCCATTTATGTGTTTAAGAGGGGTAGTCACTAGTGCAAAATAATTGTAGGATCTTCACATGCAAATTTGAGATGAACTTTGCTTCAACTCTGAAACTTATGTTCCCCAGTGCCCCACAGTTGGTGTTACTGGGCTTGTGCAAACAGTAAAATGTGACTTTGTGTGTTCAGTATATAAATGCAAACACAAACACCATATTTGCTTTTTGCACCATTATAAATTGTGCTCATTACCCACTATCAGCAGGTGTACTGTGTAACTGCGTTGTGCTTGCTATGCGCATGGAATACAAGGCTCACCAGTTGCTTTTCTGGATGCTATTAAAGGCATAAAACCTAAGTGGAGAAGCTAATTTCCTTGTCTGACTAATCATAAATATTTGATGTGAATTTACGTGCCAATAAATTTTATCAAGATAGAAATATCATTATAGAAATGTATTTAGAACTATTTTGCAAGTTCTTATTTATTCTGATTGAGACAGAGTTGAAGGTATAGATTCTCTATGGGAAGCTTTATGACAGTAGGCAGATTCACATAAATCACAACACAATTTACAGTGGGAAGTTGTTTGTCTAAATAGTAGAAAACAGTAACCTTTGTACAACTGGGGTTAAACTAATTCTGCTGTAATGAAAAGCAAAGTGTTCATACAGCTTTGTTACCACAATAAATAGGGGTCTTAGTCTCCTTCACAGTCATTCCCACCGTGCCTCCATAGCTTCATCTGCTTTCACTAAAATCACAGCATATAGCACTTTTTTTTTCCTTTTATTATCAGGGATAATCCAGAATTCTGCCATTTGGTCTGTTTTGATGCGTAAAGATTACAGAGTATAATAGATGTTTATATTTCAAGTCACTTTTTTGTTCTCAGTAGTATATGTTGAGCCCAAACATTAAAAACTTGATTCAATTAGAAACCTGACTGCTGAAGTATCACATATTGTTTTAGTTATAAGCCTGAACACAGAAATGAAAACTGATTATGTCTCTTCAGCTTTTAAAATTACATATTTAGATCCAACTATTCCCTCAGAAAAATAACATGGCATAAGCACAAGTGTTTTGACAGTCAGTCACCCAGAACAGTCAGAAATGGATTTCCAGGACTGAAGACTCAATAGTATAATTTTTATCCATCTCTCAAACTAAAAGTTGTTACTGGTGATGGTGACAGCCTAGTTCAGAATGTCTGACACTTCCCATTTCAAAGCTTCAGTACAGCTGCTCGTAACTTTAGCAAGCTTGGGTTGTTCTCACTGAAGTTTCCTATTACAGATGTCCATGTGGGGCACATCTTATGTGGGAAAGCTCAGCAAACATGCTTTCATAATTTCCAAAGAGCCAACAAGGGAAAAATACATTATTTTCAGAAGTTTCAAGAAATTGTTACAAGTGTTTTCTGGGAAGCCTCCAAGCCCCTACGGCAGAGAGGAACCTCATAAGTCACCGATTCCAGTCCAGCACTGCAGGAACAGAACATCTAGCTACTTTTAAGATGTGGTTTACTAAAGTGACTGCACAACCGGTGAGGGAAAAGCCAGAAGCTCTCTCCCACTACTCTAATACTAAATGCAGGAAATTAGAGCTGTGGCTAAGCCAAGAAAGAGACAGAATAAAAGAAAACAAGAACAGAAAATTTTATTGGAGAGAAGAGTGGAAGAAAATGTGTAAAAAGTCTGAAGCTGAAAGAGATAACCTGGGATGAGAAAGACAAAAAGATGGAGCCGAGAGAAGATAGATTCACTAAGAACTTTCCTTCTTTGTCCTAAGACAACACCAGACTTTGGGGGGAAAAGCAATAGGAGATGACAGGGAACACCACTTTATCAAAAAAAAAAAAAAGGATAGTGGAAACAATTCTGTTTCCACACTACTCTAACACAGGAAACACCTTGAAAACAAGTCTAAATACATAATGAATCACTCTTTGTTGGCTTGTTGAGAAAAAAAACAACCCATTATTACAGTTAGAAGTGATTAGTTCAGTTCAAAGGACAGTGTCAGTACTTCAAAGGAAAGAATTCAACACCTACTAATAACCATTCCCTCCATCTTGCTACCTTCCACTGAACATTGGAATAATGAAGGAATAAAACAAAACCCATAAACTGTAGAAAGTCCCAAATTGTGATTGTTTGTGAAAGCCTAATTCAGTTCCTTGGTGTATGTAGATTGGTAGTAAAATCTCAATTACAAGAGAATATATGACTACATCATTTTGTCTCATGTCTTTTCTATTAGGCCAGGTGTTTTTAGCTAATTATTCTACTAAACGTATGTCATCAATATACTTATCCACGCCTATGTTTCCAGTGGAAACACTAAGAGGATCATATTTAATGATTATGCTAATATGTCTATCACTTTCTTCTTAGCATGCCGCACGTTACACAAATCCATGCATACTGCAGCAGGAAATAAGTTTAATAAACAGAACCTCTTCAGTCAAACATCTTGGACTATCCCCAGATCTCTGCTGCTGCCAAGTGACTGATATCAGAGATGGACAGAAGTAGACACACAAAAGTACAGATACTATGATTAATGAATGATCCAAATTTCCCTGAACTGCCTATCATGACTTAATGTGAAACCCTGAGGAGATTCAAGGCAGGAATTAGAGTACCATGAATAATATAAAAAAAGTGATATTCTGTTTAAAAGCTTTTGAGTGCAAGTGAGTTGAACAAATACATTAACACAGCTTCCAAAGATTCAATCAGGTTGAATGTTACCCAGAATTTATTTTAAAATAAGCTTTATATAGTTCATCTGTGAACTACAAGTCTATTTGTGACTGGCATAAAGCTATTGGCATGTAGATTTTAACTCTTTCTTCAGTTATAGAGAGCTTACACTATCTGCATTGTCCTTTTAAGAACAGAAACTCCTCTGAATTACATGTGAAGCACTTCTCAGTGCAGGTATGAGACACAGAGACATAGATACCTATATGCTTAGATCCTTATTCTTTCCTCTAATTATAACCTGAAAACTTGCCTTTTTGTTCTACTTTGCACAGTAATGTGGCTGCAGAGTCTTATTCCTCAGTACTGAATTCATAAACAGGGGTTTGGAGGGCATTTAGTGTTTCATATTATTTTAATCATATCAGTTGGAAATTTGTATTGAAATTATTCAGGCAGAATGTAAAGCTCTCCTATAAAAGATAGCTGTACATTAACTTACAATTAAATGATGGTTTTAATGAAATTATGGCGTGTGACAGGTTAACGGACTGAGGCTGAAAGGCAAATGCCGAAATGAAGCCAAGACGTTTATTTTCAAACTGACAAATCTTAACTCAACCATAACAGATAGTTCCATTAACATTATAGTTATTACACAAAATAATTTGGATTGAAAAAAAAAAGTAATAGACCAAGCTGCCAGACTGTTAGCAGAAACCCTCACCTCACCATGTTCCATGAAAGACAAACCAAGGCAGTGCCTAAGTAACACATAGGTTTTCGTATAAGGCTTGGAGAAAGAGCTGCAAATCTAGAACCAACCACTTAAATGTCTGCTTTCTCCTCAACAATGACTTCAGTCTTTACTTTTCTTTACTATTCTCAGTACTAAGGTCAACCCAACAGCCTCATAACTGCTTAAAAATGTCAAAAACTCCTAACCATAGAATGGTGGGGGTTGGAAAGGCCCTGTAGAGATCAGAGTCTAAGCCCCCTGCCAAAGCAGGATCATCTATGGCAGGTCACACAGGAATGCATCCAGATGGGTCTTGAAAGCCTCTAGTAAGGAGACTACTCACCCTCTCTGGGCAGCCTGTTCCAGTGCTCCGTCATCCTCACAGTGAAGAAGTTTTATCACCTGCTGAAGAGGCACTTGCTGTGTTTCAGTTTGTATCCATTGCCTCTCGTCTTATCACAAGACACCACTGAAAAGAGACTGTCCCCTTCTTGACACCCACCCAAAATAGGGTCCTGAGTTCTAACTTCTCTTTATTTTTCCTCAATGTCCACAGCACAAAGTGGCAGAAAACTGTTAATATTCAAGTGAGAGATATGCCATTTGGGACAGCATCTCTGAATAGCATTAAAGATGTTCCTACTGCTTCCAGCAAAGTCATATTTCAGATTGTCAAGATATGATCTTGTCGCTATCCAATGAGATGTCCAAAAGAGCAAGACCCTTTCCTCTGAAGAAGTTCTTTTGTCCCAACTGTTTAAGCATGGGCTAAATATTATCAAACCAGAAAACGTGACAGAGTGACTGGCAAGATATGCAAAGGTGTAACTGAGGATCTATAAACATGATTAATGGCACAGGATAAGTTGATGAACTGATTTTTGGCATGGCCAGGAGAACACAAAGAAACAACAGCAGTGAGAAGAATACAAGTGTAGCAACAGGAGTTTTTTTTAGTAACTGGAAACACAACGAACCACTATAAGAAGTGAAATGCTGAGAAGTCTGCCTAAATACATTATTTCATCATAATCATCATGGAAACCACTTATGAACCTAGCCCTGGGACAGAGACCTGCTCCTCCTCCTTGTTATATGCTTGAATCTTCTCTGATCAAAAGTGATTCTCAAACAGCGATGTAATTTTGCTGCTGTGAAATGAGTTACACTCTCAGTCCAGCTCCACCAGACAGCTTTTCACTTCACAGAAAGCAGGCATGCTCAGGCTGTTGAGGAGGCAGGGAATGGGCATAGAGGCTTCACCCTTTCACCTGTTCAGGTCAGAACGAAATTGCAGTGCTGAGAACCCTGCACTATGATTCAAAAATTTATAGCCATTGAGGCCCAAAGGAGCTCCTTGTGACTGTCTAATCTGACTTGCTGCTTAACTCGGACCATAGAATTTCAACTAGCTGCATGCACTTTATTTTCTCCTCTCTATTCCCTTCTCAGTCTCTTTTTTTTTTTTCTCATTTACTTCTTTGTTTGCTTCTTGAGTGCAAGAAAAGTCTCCTGAGAGGGAGACTCCACAACCTCCCTGTACTTTGCTTTCTAAAACCCAAACAAAAGCTTGGAAGAAAGCAGGACGTGTGTTTGCCCTGTTGCTCATCTTGTTACCAAATCAATGTCAGAGATGGTGTAAAAGTAATAGAGATTATATGATCCAGAGCACACTTTAAGTGTCTTCACTGTATGTAAGGTATTAAGCACTAAAATACAATTTATTTTACAGATTACCTCAAAGTAATTTTCAGTCTACTGCCACCTGAGCTCAAAGAGCTTCCTGCCCCTGTAACAACCACAGGCAGAGTTTCTCAGCAGAGCCATCCAGAGGTGCATTTTCCAGGTTACTAACTGCCCATATATTGCACAAAGCAAAGTGTGCCCTTGTTTGCTGAGCTGTTCAAGGAGTGTGTGAATATTTCTACTGGATGTGCAGTAATACATGAGATGTTTTATTAGAGATAAAAAATACATAAAGCAATAAGAAAAAACCCACAGAAGCTCTGTTAGATGTTTGAAATTCTTGGTTTTGAGGAAAGAACTTCATGTATGAACTTTTTTTTCTCCATTGAAACAAACAACAACAAAAAAAAGACATCAAGTATGGCGACAGTTGTCCCCCAGCAATGAAGAAAATGAAGGAATGACAAATGGTCAGGGAGGGAGCCAAGAAATAAGATCCCACTTAATAAAGGTCTCCGGTACGGTACAGTCTAAAAAGTGGGCCATACTCCTCCCACTTTGTTTCACACACTTAACTAAGGTATGTGAATCACAGATGTGCTGTGAGGAATACAGAGCCCTCAACTAAGGCACCTCAGCTACATTTCTAAAAATACACAGAATAAATCACCACCAGAGTTCCCATCATGAACACTGGTAATTCCCTTGCTCAGAAGACTCCTAAAGGCAAGCACATTAGAGACTGTGGAGTGGCACTAGCAAAGGCTGCTGCAGTAGAGTACATGAAAAATAAAACAAAACAAACAAAAACCCCTTCAAACCCTCTATCAGTACTTTTTACTCATAGCCTTTTCCTTGTTCTAATGATGATCCTTCTCCTCTCTGAACAGAGTTCCCACGTAATTGTCACATCAGCAGCTACTGCTCTTTAGGTACTGTATTTCTTTCCTTAACAAGTCATATCATATTTTAATGAGTAGTCACAAATGAAATCACAAAATGCCAAGGGGCAACTCTGTACAACTCTTAGCTACAAGGTGCATGGTGGAACCGATGCATTCCTGACTAAAGGAGAGAGCTTTTCTCTTGTTCTTTCCAACCTCCAACTCTGCCTTTCCTCCAAACCCAGCATAGCTTTGGAGAGAGTTGCTAAATCTTTTGCAAGTTAATACGGGACTCTTTCTAGCTCTGCTTCACTCCTTTCCAGCCATGTGTTGTCTCTTAAGAGCAAGTAGAATGTGGCTTGCAAGAACAAAGTGAAACCATAAATCTAATGTAGCATAATTCCAGAATGTACCAAGTACAATGATCCGTATAATGCTAAAATGTTAGTAATGTCTCTTGATATTATTTCATCACATGCTAGCTGCTATTTCCTGAACACTCTTTGAAGGATTAAATAAAAACATATGCTGTGAACACCCACTGTGTGCTATAACAAATCAAAACTAACTTCTTAGCTTGATGAAAGTTTCCACATTGCTCAGTACTGTAAATTAATGTCACAGTGGTAAACTGCTTTGGAAATAGTGAATGCTGCCTTGATGCCTATTAGTTTCATATTAGTAATATGAGAGGGCTCTGCAGCATTTAGCACTGAAACTTAAATTTTGAAAAATACAGTCATAAAATGCTATCATCAGCTGGGCTGATGGAAAAGTGCAGTAAGACACTTAAAAAGTTGATATAGCCAAAATAAACATATAATTTGCAGCAAAAATCAGGATGGATAGGAGTCCTCGTAGGATATAACCAGGCAGTGGTCTGACATGAAATGAACAATATTCTGTCTGAAAACAGCTATTCTAGAAGCAGTCCTCAGTTAAGGGACTATTTTTTTTCAAAAAGAAGTTTTAATGTATATGTTGCATTATTTATGAATTCCCTAAGTGCTTAACCTTACATATGGCCATGGCTTTCATAAGCCAGATCTTTCGAAGCTTTTCCCTCCCACCCCTTTTAACAGTTTTATATCTGCATATCTCAATTTCATTATTGTCCAAAAAAAGGACTGAAAAATCTACCCTGCCATAAGTGTTCTACTGGTTTGGTACAGTCACTTTTCCACTGCACTGTAAACCTACTTTTATTAAGTGCTGGAAAAATTTATGATCATTTAAAAATGAAGTATCTAACATATCAGCAAGTAATATCATTCTTTACCTTAACAGAGCATCAAATAGGCAAGGAGACAAAGTACAATGTGCCATATCTTCAGCTCACACCTTTCTTCCTTTGAAGTAGTGGCCTAGAACAAAGGCTGAAATAGCTTCTAATTTACATGGGCCACTTTCTTATCCTCCTCTAGTCAGAATTCATTTGCTTTCTGCCTCATTCCCTCCTTCCACAACTGCCAGTACTAACTTCCTAAAGCAACCTACACCTTGCTATTGTGTCTAATAACTATCCATACATTATACCTGCACAAATGTCATGGGAATTATAATCTTGTTACATGAAGTTCAACAAATTATATTTTAAAGTGGTGGTTTGGGTAGGTGGTTTGGGTAGCATTGAAGAGATCAGTCAATAAATATAAAGAATAAAGAAAGCAGACTGGTGGTCAAACAGTTTTTCCAAAGGTTTCACTAGAGGCAGGCCTAAGAGCTTTTGAGAGCCTCACTCTAGCTCATAGTAGCTGACACAAACTACATTTGAATGGAAAAAGAACACAAAAATTGAAAAGTCTTCAGTACAATGTGGGGGGGTGTGAAGAATTACATCTTGCCACTCTCAGTGTCAGAGTTCAGGTCATTGATGGAGTTTAGGGATGGAGGGATCATAAAAGAACTCAGGATTTCTCATCTAAACAACTCTGACAGTTCTGAACCTTCTGGAGAAAGAGGGCTAAAAATGTTTATTAAATACAAACATTATATTTAACACACAGTTTTAGCTGTAAGTTATGCCTCAAGTATTACGTTTTCTGCAAATTATAAACTGGTTTTAATAACCACATTTACTGATTTGCACTACATTAGTATTCATGGTATTTTGAGAACTTTAGCACCACTATCTTAGAACAGTTTGATAATTTTCAGGATGCCAGAAATTATTTTCTACTGCTGGAATTTATCATACTCATTCAATTTTCTCCGGAAAAAAACACATCAACTTAGTTAAAATAATTAACAAATATTACCTGCAACATTACTGCTAGACAACAAAAAACACCAAAGCACTTTGAATATGTAGGAGTTTGTCTCTCTCATTTCATGTTTAGTATGAGCTGTTAATTGGTTAATAAAAAGTACATCAACTGTTTGGAGTAGTACCTTCCAACAAGGAAAGCAAAAGCTAAGACGTGTCTAAGACACTATACAATTTTCTGACAGTAGTAAGCCATTTTCCTTCCTATTTTCCTTCCCAACAGAACAAGGAAAATACTCATTCTTCTCCAGCCTGTCCACTGACACTCTGCTTATCTGATGATGCACTGCTTTGGGTCATTTTCAGAAGCAACTATTTAGATAAAAGGGAAGAAATAATAATATGGGAAAAACATGACAAAACAACTTTTCAAGTGTACCTCTTAGGTACGATTCACTTCAAAATGAGCAGAAATAAATAATTCCAACAATACAGAAGGTTTTTTTCCATTTTTGCAGATTGCAGAGCAACAAAAACAGAAACCTCTCTAAATTAGGGCTTTAAAAATTGAGGCTACTATAAAGAAACAAGATTAACTTAATCCCCTAACAATCCAATTTATGACTAGTAAAGGGTTATGAAAAATTCCATCTAGATGTCAAATATAAGGAAACACAAAGTCTTTGGAGACACATAATGATAAACTGCAGATTGAGCAATAAGCTCAGTGAACAGAATGAACAGTTCAAGAGTTCAGAACATGTTCATTTGAAAGGTGTTCCGTTAAAGAGAAGGGCAGGGTAGAGACAAAGGCACAGAAAGGTCACCATTACAGTCATTTCATCTTCATTACAATGGTGCAGTCATAGCATTGGTGCACACACTTAAGTTCACACTTGCATGTCAATGCACTGCTTTGGAGATGAAACAAAAGGTATTTTAAAGGGATTAATGAATCCTGGGAGCTATAGGCAGGTTTATAAGAACTTGTGCTTTATTAATTTACTTTTGAAAAATAAATAGGACATGAACTATCTGTATTTTCTCAGCATGGGAGATCAGTTAAAAATCACATTTTACCCAGAATGGTCCTGCTCTTCATCAAACAAGCATAAAGCCTGTCCTGAATGGAGTGCTTCTACTTGTCAGACTGTAGCCCAGAACTCACTTTTTCAAGCCAGTTGTTAACTCCAAAGCAGTAGTCTATAATGAACAAAGTAGATGTTTAAAAGGTTTCAATAACATAATGAAGTCTGGCTTTTGAAATCAAGAGTATCTACTCCTGTTGAAAATTCAGTGAAATAATTGGCAGGTTACATTCAATAAACCAAAATAAGATTTTGTCTAGAATGTAGGGCAGACAGCCCCACTTTCAAAAACAGACAAGTAATAATCAAGGCAGAAAATCAAAATCTGGGTTTATATCAGGCCTCATTCAGCACCTAGCAGTATGTCTGGATAAAATTGCTGGCAACAAGCAATAGGTGTTCCAAACTTCATGGGTTGTCTGCAAACCAAGTACTGACCCAATCGACCTTGTCAGTAACCACAACCACCGGGAGTTCAGTAGCAGGTCTGGGACAAAGACAATACAACTATTTTTTTTCCTGTAGTATTTGCACAGCACTTTTAATTAATAGCTAAGAGGAACTGCAAGTCCTGACACTATCTAGTCTCTGATTTATAATTCTCTAGAAAGCAAATAGACTTCCTCCCCCCCCCAGGATCATTAAGATGAATACAAACTCGATTATTCAACATTCTATATTTATCTACATATTTCTAAATAAAGCAATCTAAGAGACTCCTGCACCAGTATATGCAAATCAGAGACAGATATTTACAAAACAAGCAATATTTCTCAGATAGTATCTCAATTTTAGATGGCAGCACTAGGGCAGGAGAGTCATTCGGTGTGGTGATGGTGCTACAGTTTGACCCATAGTAAACTATGCAGCTTTCAAAAGCAGTTACTGAGCATTTTCCAAGTAAGTGCAGTTCCTCCCACATGCTTTGGTATCATAGGTGAGCTGTATTTTCCCAAAAAATGTGAGCCAAATTTGCTATGAAAAAGAAATCTGCTGGTAAGACAATATGAAGTATAGTTATTATGGCAGATTCATGTCCAAACTCTAATTCACACATAAATACTTTGTATGCCTCTTAGATCCTTATGCAAATCTCAAGAAGTCACACTTCCAGGAGAAGCCAGGAAAATATAATTTATTTAATGCTATTTACAATTTTGTAAAGATTTTGGGGGAAGAAAAAGTTAAAATGTATGCACTTTGTTGCAAAACAAAGTCATTGCAAGTCATTCTATTCAACAGAAAGAGAAGATCTTAAAACAGCTAAAGGAAAAGGTGAAAGTATCTGCATGGAACTCTATCATTGGTAATAGTCTGGTGTGTAGCCCCACAGAGTAGTGTACTTACAATTCAAAAACCACACCAATTAACTACAATTAATCAATTCTCTCTTATAGCACTTAAAAGTATAGTTCTTTTCCCATCTATGGCTCTTGCTAATTGTCTTTAAAGCAATTGTGACAAACATAATAGCTACAGTACAGTACAACAAAAAAATGAAGGATTCAGTGTGAAAGCAGCACAAATATTCAAGTCCTGGGCTATATTGATTAATTTCCTTCATCACACCCACTTCACAGATGTAAAAGGCCTCATTATTTTTCAATATATAAATAAACCCAAAACTAACTCTAGACCTATCTAGATTATGGCACACTTGGGAGAAAACAGAGGAGGTCATGAAATCAGAGGCTGCTGTTTCTTCTCATAATGTAATTAGACTTTTGGCTAAAGAAATTACTGCACTCTCAGAGTAAGGGCTTGTAAGTCAGAGTCTCACATGCTTGTGGAGAGTCGAGGTAAAGAAATACTATTTACCATTTTTATCTGAGGGATGCACACTAATCCCCAAGATCCAAGCACAACTTACTTTGTTTTCTGAACTCTGAGCAAGACTGAATTTATGATCAAAGCCCTTTTCTAATTACTGCAATAAAAAGAAAATTAGCTTAAGAGGGAGAAAAGTCTGGTAGAGAAAGAGCATAACATTCTGCACTGCCAACACCTTCCAAACAGCAGGAAAAAAACCCTCAGCTTACCTCAGTGGAAAGAAGCAGCAGCAGAGCAAAGAAGTATCAAAAGGACAGTTGAGCACCCAAGGCCTCTATTTGTACCATTTAGGCATTCACAGCCCTGCTCTAATCGGCACAGGTGCTCTCATTCACTGTCAGGGCAGGCATTCAAGAAGAGAACTCAGCTTGTAGGGACACGTGGTTTAGGATCTCAGTGCAAAAATTCTGGCGAGAATCACAAATTTCTGGGTATGATTTCTTTTTGAGGTACTGTGCTATCATCATACTTATGTTGTCCTCCAAGTGGACAAGCTAATGCTTTCCACTGTGCCAAGTGTGCCACTGATTTGTTTTCTTTTTAGGCAAATTAAAGGTGGTAGAGGTGAAGATTCTGACCCATGGCTGCAGGCCATTAAGGTGCACATGTATAATAATGTGATTTAGCCAGGGGAAATGAATGGAAAACTGAGATAAAAGTGTTATCCTCTCATTCCCTATTAACAATTAGTTGTCACTAAAATAACAGGGTTTAGCTCACAATAGCCAACAGCACACAGCTGGTAAATTCCAAAGGACAGAAAGAAACTCTGCTGACTGCATCTGAACTAGGCAGAAGTAATGTATACAGCATAACTGGGTGAGCTTTGTCTTTGGCTAAAAATTTAGAGGGGAAACAGCCTATTCCAAGAAGACATAATGATGAGTATGTTGGTTTATTAAATAATTTGAATTAAAGACATGAAAGAGATCAATCTGATTAATAGCCATCAAATATCCTGCTTATCGGTAGCCTCAGTTCCTGCTTCAAATCTAACTTTGTGAGACCAGTTGATATTGATGGATACTTGTTGGGTTGTTTAGCCTGTTGAGGAGAACACTGAGGAGACCCACATCGTGATCTTTAAGTATTTAAAGGCAGACCTACTAGAAAGATGGGGACAATCTTTTTAGCAGAGCCTTTTGCAACAGGGGTGATGGTTTAAAACTAAAAGATGGGAGACTTAGGAAGGATATAAGGAAGACATTTCTTATAATGTGGGTGGTGAAACACTGGCACAGGTTGCCCAGAGAGGTAGTGGAAGCTTCATCCCTGGAACATTCCAGGTCAGTTTGGACAGGGCTCTGAGAGACCTGATCTTACTAAAGATGTCCCTGCTCACTGCAGGGTGTTGGACTGGGTTAAAGGTCCCTTCCAATCCAAAATATTCTGAGATTCTATCTCTGAGCTCACATATGTGGTATGGAACACATGTGACCCTTGGCTTCTAAGCAGTGAAACCACATGAAGATAAACTCAATAGGATTGTCTCTGAATAAAAGTCCCAGTGCAGTACAGAGCAACTGGAAGGGAAAAAAAAAACACAACCTTTCCTCTTTTTGCCCAAGTTCTTCTCCAAAGCTTTCAGTATGAATAAAATGAGCTCACAGAAGTGAGACCAACTTAGAAGCAAGAAGGTCATTATCACCCATCACATTAAATTAACCCATTTCATTTTCATTTTCTAGTTGCAAAATTAGTTCTTGCCTATTAAACAATTCTCAAGAAATTAATGGCAGAAGGTTTTGCTTTGACTGTCATAAAGATCACCAAAACCACTTGTGTTTAAGATGCTAATTACAGGGGCTCAATGCCAAAAAAATAATTCTGGTAAATTAAATCCCATGATTAATTCATAACATCCATTTTAACATTAAACCTATCATTAAGATACAGAGTAGTCCCCATACACACCCACATACATGCATCTCTCTCACTTTAGAGAATAAAACAATAGTAATTCCTAGTTTGCTTGTTATTTTTATATATAACTCTATGTATTTTATGTAGGTTATTTAGTTAATATAACTAGGTAGTTAATCCATTACTTTGTATTTCTTGCTTGTGATCACTCTGAAGTCCTGTAGAATTGATAAACTCAAACCAACTTCTTGTGCATTGTTCAGGCAGAAGTGTTCACAAAACCACATGGACGAACAGTTTTAATGTCATGCATCATCATCCTCTACAGCTTTGGGGAGAAGATAAATTCTCGTTGGTTTATAATTTGAGGTTTAGAAGTAATACTGGTTATGAATACCCAAAGGACTACCTCAATAGTATATAAAGCCAGTAACATCACATACTTGGAAATTTCCTACAGATTTTCAAAGGGAAATAACTACTGGATGTCAGAGATCTTAAATCACTACACCAACACCACAACTCTGCTGCTAGCATTTGCTGCAATATCCTTTCCAACAAGAGTATAAAAGCTTATATGGCTTTTGGGGCAAACTGGAAGAAAGTATTTCTTTTTCTTACATCTTTACTTGCCTTGGTATAACACAATTCACCACAAACACACGTGTTTGTTCCCAAGTACATCAGTCAATACAATCATCATGAGCCATTGATGTGACAGAGCTTCCTGCATTTAGCTGTTCCAGTCAGCAAAAAGTGACACAGGAAAATATAGTGAAATGAAATAAAACATTAAGACTTTTCTGTCCAAGTCAACAGAACAGACAGGTACTCAAGAGATCCGTCAAGTGCCTTATTTACTGAAAGGACAACTGCTCATACCAGTAATAGTCTCTTTAGAGTTCATAATATCTAATTCTAGAGCAGCTCACACGCATTTACAATGCTAGTCCTAAAGACCTGTTAGAAGTATGACTGATGTTTTCAACTGTCAGCTGAAAAAGCCTTTAAACAACTTCTTTATTTAACAACTATCAGTTTTCACTTTGTGTTGCATGTTGTTTTCACTGTCTCTCTTTAAAATTTATTTAAAGTCAGTGGATCAATCACTTTTGTGAAGATATATTCTGAAGAGCAATTTGAGTAAGATGCACCTTTACCATGTTTTTGACAGTCTATTGCTAACCATGATGCTATCACTACTCATTTTCTCCTGATATTGTCACTGATTGTTCACTGTCAACAGCATCTTCTGGTTTTCTTTTTCCATTTAGTATCTTAAGCCATATCTAAAGCTACTCTTTTACAGCTTCTGTGTACTGCTTTTTCAAAGTAGCAGGGGCATCTCATCTGCTCAATTACTTATTAGTGTTGCTAAAGAATACCATTTCCTCTTCTGGCTGATAAAATATTAATCAAAACCAGGAACAGAGTGATTTCCCAATGTGGATGTCTTCTAATGGTAATACATGGAGTCAAAGAGAGATCTAGAGGTCATGTAATAGCTCCTGAAGGCAGGGAGGGGCTCAAAGATAGTAATGACATTGTATAGAGAATAATGAGATTGTATTCAAAGAGCACTGGATGGCTTAATTGTTGCTGTTTGCTAGAAAAAAAAATCACAAGTGTGATTGCAATGATGCATGCAAAGATTTATTTGGGATAACAGCACATAGCTAAAAAAAATCTTTGCTAAACATTTTTGATCCTTGATACTGTTTAGTATCCAAAGTAGAGAGGTATAGAGGTGGACTTTTCACATTTCTTACTATTTCATATCCATGTATCAGTTAATCATAGCAGTAAAAAGTAAATAATCATCTGTTCATTCTACAAATTATTAAACATCCATCCCATCCTGTCTTTAGGTATTTTTGTTCCTATTTTTCTCCACAGGATCTGAGAGAAGAGGGTGGAATTAGAATGAAGAACAGAGACAATTGAAAGATACACAGAAAAGCTGTGACAGCTTGAAAAAGAACCTGGGTATCCTTAAATGTAATATCATCATGTTTTCTTCTAAAGCTTTGATGTAGATACACTTAACTATCTCTTACATGCTAACTATCAAACATACTGCAAAATCAAGGTCTTCAGAAGTGGTGGAAGAGTCTCAAGCTGGATCAACCAATAAAGTAAGTTTAACACAATAAAGGTGCCAATAACAGGAATTAACCTCCTAGAAACCATTAAACAAATCTTCATGAGCTGTGTCTGATGGCCACAAAATCTCCTCAGCACTCAGAATGCCAAACTCCATCAGTCTAATCAAGTCCAGTGGCAAGCATATGTTCAAGTTTCCCTAGAAGAACTGCCAGACCACTTCCCCATCACAGTTTTGAAGAAGAAAGACAATGATATATATGAAAAATAAGGTGGTGTTTTTCCTTCAAATATACATGATAATAGTATCATCCTTTTGTCTCACAATACAGTGAACTCTAGAAGTGCTGTAAGACTGAGCAAGAAGAAATATGGCTTGCATTGAAGCCCAGGAACAAACATCATCTCATGGTGCCAGTGTTTCATAACTCTTCAAATGCAAGGAGGCATAAAACAGTTCTGCAAAGACTGAAATTAAGAAATTAAATAATAATGTTTAGGCAAAGTGTATAGGCAGAAGTAACAGAAAAGTTACTTCAAAAGATGCCAACGTTGCCTTTCACTTGCATTTGTTCTATGCAGGAAATTATTTTTGTATGAGAATTGTTCACAGTAAACCTAAATTAATTTTCCTCTCTAGTTTTTTTTTTTTTTCTTAAGGATAATTTTCTTCATTAAAAATTCAGTGTGGTCTCTGTGATTTTTGCACTAAGGATTTGTGATCTAGTTCTGTTACAGGCATGACATCTCTACTAAGCTTTCTGAGAATCTGCACTTAACACCAACAAGACCTGAGTCTGCTCAGCATCCTGAAGCAATAGCCCTTAATGAGAAGAGGAGTGTGGGTGGTGAGCAGGTTTTGATAAGTAGTAATAGGATGAGCAAAAAGTAATATACCAACGGTTGATATATTACTTGACATGTCAATTGTTGGAGAGTCGCTGTATTGAATTTGTACCTACAGCAAACACAATACACAAGATTCTAATATACTGCAGTGTTTGCTACATATTTTCCAAGTGATTGTATTGACTTTGTAAACAAAGATTATATGAAAAAATAAAGACTCTTGCACCATATAATATTTACCAAGCGAAGAAATCTATCATAGCTGGAAATAAAAACACAATTTCACCAGTGTCAGGAAAGGAGGAAATAAATTGACCATTTAAAATGAGATCAGTTATTTCAGTTTGGATCTCAGGCACCTAAGAGAGTGTCCTTCTAGTGCAAGAGTTGATTATTATTTTAGTTTTAAATATTGCAGGCAGGAGAAGAGGAAGAGTGTTTAGAGCGAACAGTTTGGGTATTAACAAAATCAAACTGAAACAAAATGCCACATTTCAATTACTGAGGTCTAATTTTCCACTAGTTCATTTCCCATAGAGTAGAACCAAAATACCTCCAGTTTTTGACCCAGCACAGAGTGAATCTGTCCAAGACATGAGCTGCCAGCTTTGTGAGGAGCTTGTTGTGGCAGACGATGTCGAAGGCTTTGCTGAAGTCCAGGCAGACTACATCCACAGCCATCGCCACATTCACCAGGCAGGTAACCTGATCATAAATGGAGATCAGGTTGGTGAGGCAGGGCCTGCCCTTCCTAAAGCCATGCTGGCTGGGCCTGATCCCTTGGCCATCCTGTAGGTGCTTTGCAATAGCACTCAAGACAACCTGTTTCATGACCTTGCTGGCACTGAGGTCAGTGAGGTCTGTAGTTTTCTGGTTGCTCCTTCCAGCACTTCCTGTGGATGCGCATCACAGGGACCACTCCAGTGAGCCAGGACTGTTGATAAATGGTGGAGAGTGTCTTAGCCAGCTCAGCTGCCAGCTCTCTCAGCACCCTAGGATGGATCCCATCCAGTCCCATGGACTTGTGAGGATCCAAGTGACTCAGCAGGTCCCTTACTTCTTCCTCATGGATTACAGGGAATAATATAGGGAATAATGTTACCATGATAAAGTTGTCTCCCTAAAGCATAGAACAGATTCAAAGTGTAAAATACTTTAAGATAACCAGTTATCATGAGATTCTTCCAATCACCAACTAGAGCAGAAGATTACTGCTAAGAACAAATCTGTAAAAATAAAGATCTAAACTGGACTTACTGTAAGAGTCTAATTTGACAGAAGAAAGGAATTTTAGACTTGCTTCAAGTACTTTCTGTAAAAATCAAACTGAGAACATCTTACAGAAAGATTACTTTGCATGGGATTCCCCTCCTTGAGCAAAATCACTGCCACAAATTTAATCTATTGCCTTATCAGACTCCTCTGCTTTGTGCGGCTTAATTTCAGGAATACCTCTAGAATTCAGAAGTTTTCAGTCTGTGTGTTTAGGTTTGAGGCTAATATTGCACAAAATATTTGTAAGCAGCATATGTTTTTAAAGAAAAGGAGAATGATGCTACCCTAAACACTCCTCACACAAGAGATTGTATATAAAAAAGGAATGGTAGCAGTAAGTAAACTGTCATAAGCAGCCCACCGTATTTAATATTCAGATCAAGGCAGCTCTGTCTCATCCCAGCAAACCCTTTTGACAAAAGCCATCCAATGTCTGCCAGCAGTATTGAGTCCAGCTGAGGACAAATTTCAAGATGAACCTGAAATCAATTTGCCATCAAATTTTCATGCTTCTCCCAGACTATCTGTGGCATTTTAATTACAAGCACCCTAGGCAGGGGGTACTACAGATATTGACACTTAGCTCCTACAATAAACTTTATTGGCAACCTCTGTCTGAATGTAGTACTCAACTAGAATAACAAGAAATATATGAGGATATCTAAGCAATAAGGTGGCATAATCACTTTGGAGTGCTTTTATTCCAAATGGTGGACATCTCTACTAAAGAAACGTCTCTGGGCTAAAATAAACATCTGTTTGATGGAAAATTCACTTTTGTAATCAACTTGTACATGATCCTAAGTCCTTCAAGAAGACAAGCAACATCTAGCTTCTTCTCCTTCTGATGTAATTTGATGGTGTTCTTATCTAACATTTCTATACTTCTGAAGCAGTCCCTGTTAGCAACTGGGCTCAAATTAGATCAATGACAGGCTACAGAATCACAGAATTCCTTTACATCTATTTCAATTTCTGCTCCTCAAGATTCCTCTGCATAATATGTAAGAGCTACATATCTTAGCAATTAAGGATCTACACTGCAGACAAAGCACTGATTTGCAAGTTCTGCAATACATGGTTTGGAGCTTTTTAGTAAAGAATTCAGAAGCAGTATGCATACATGCAGTGTCTTACCAAGCACAGTAAGGGCAAGGTTGCTTGCAAGCCAATTTTCCTCACTATGAAGCATTTAGGAGAATGAAAGATTTATAAAAGAGACATTTACAGAGGTTACCATGCCAATATGAGGGTGGTTTGCTGTACATGGTTAGGGGAGATGTAGAGAGGAGGAAAAGAAGAAAAGGTTACTCCAGACTGATTTCAAATTTGAAACTTACAAAAGCAGGCTGTAATTGCAACAGGAGGGCAAGCACACAAAAAAATCCATGGAAGAAGAAAGAAAATAAAACAGTAATTGGCAATGTTACACCCTAAAAGAAGCATGTTAAGCATGATGCTGGCATAAACTGGACTAATGGCTTAAAACTAAACTGGAAATCCAACTAGCTATCAAATATTTGTTGTGGGTAACGTACAGTTTCTTAGATGAAGCATTGTCTTGACCCATGAAGAATAAAAGAAGGAGCTCGGGATGATTTTAAATGCTCTTAGGATATACACTCCTTCAATAACCCATCTAATAGATTTCAAATGTGAACATGGTTTGGACAACATGTTCTTTCAATTACTTTTAGCTTAGTATAAATATGCCAGCAATATGGAATCTAATGCCATACTGGGAATTTCCTGAGATGGGGCACTGCTGCTATGAAAGTTAGAATCATAGAATCAGTCAGGGTTGGAAGGGACCACAAGGACCATCTAGTTCCAATCCCCCTGTCATGGGGGGGGTTATCTGATTTAAGCTTTTAGACAGAGCTCCCCACACAGAGAGAGGCATGGCCATTTGCAAGTGATTGCATTTATCAGTAGCCAAGAACAATATGTTGGGTAAGTCACTCCCTGAGGCATAAAAAGCTCAAATATCTTTAAAAATTGGTGTGTGACAGATAATTCACCCATACATCACTTTACACACCCATACATATTACATAACAAAACCAAGTTAATATTTGTGCTGTGCTTTGAAGATGTAAGGTGTGAGTGCTTTTATTACTAATAAACTGTGTTTTTCATAGATCAACACTGAAACTTTAATGAACCTCTGGATATTGAAATACACGTTACAAATCATTTAGTGGTTCTGGTTTTAACTACAGACTCCTACATCAGGAAAGGAGGATGTAAGTTTATGCTCATTTTAGGGTGCTATGTTGAAAAAAAAATGTGTTTGAGACAGTTTATTTGAGGTACTTTGGGCATACATTAAAGTAAAATATAATGGGAATATCCTTATATGAATTACACTGACTAGAGAGTGCATCACTAACACACAGTTTGTGCACTGGGAAAATCTGGTGGCTCAATGACAGCCATTAGCAAGCTGTGACTGGGTAAACCAGTAGAAATTTTAGCATTTTAGACCCAAAATAAACTACATACAACAGAGATGGAATAAACAGCTCCTCGGGATGAAGGAGGAAAACTGCAGAAGCATTGCAAAATCTGTGAGACACTATGAAAACAGAAAAATTACTGGGTTTAGGTCTGAAAAAAATTAGGAAACAATGAGAAACTCACTGATAACATTTCTGCTCTTTCTGGCTTTCCTTCCATAAACTATTCAGTTTACCAAACTGCTCTGCCATGAAATAGCTCAGCTATATAATTTCACAGTGAATAATGGACTGGCTTCAAATGCCACCTTCCCACAAGTTTTTGAGAATTTTACTCATCCAGTATCCTGCATCAAGCGTTTTGCACGTATGTTTTGTACTTTCAGTAAAGACTCAAGTGAATTTTGCATGCAAGGCTATGCATTGTCATCAAGAAAAGTTAATTACTGAATACATTGCAAGTTCAGAAATGTAGTACATGAGAACAGAACCTATGCTTTTTGCCTGAAGAACCTATTAAACTTCCTCTTGTTAGCAGACTAAAAATCTTAATTAGCATTTTGTTTTGGACAAATCCTTGCCAAGCCTGCACTGTCTGTTGCAAATATAAAAGCAGAGAGAGACAGCAGATGAGGGTTTACAAGTGAGCATGGCATCATTTTAGAGTATTCCATAAAATCTGACAATATAATCTCTGACTTAAGAAACCAGCAAATATGAGCAGCTTTTCTTCTGTATTCTGCTAAGCTCTGAATTTTCTTCATTTTACCAGCCACTGAGCTGATAAAAAAATAACATACAGTTAAAAATCTTAGAACTGTGTGGTTAACTGTGCAACTTGAGTTCCTTACAAAAATTCCATCTCATTGTCACAGGTTTCCCAGCCTAGTCATCATCAAATACACAAAGGACAAGACCGGAACCAAGGAAGTGCTAACATTTAACTTGATGAATTTCAGGTGAGTTTGTCTTTTAAGTTTCAGATTCTTTGGTTGTTTTTTTTTTCAATGAAAGAAGCAAACACAACACTTTGAGGGAAATACACTGAGAAATGATGCACCTGAAAATATTTTCAAAGAACTGTGGTTTTCTACATTTTGGGAGTCAGGTTTTTCAAATGATTACTACAACACAGTAGGAGCTGCGCATCCACAA
Organism: Pogoniulus pusillus; assembly: GCF_015220805.1. NCBI lineage: Eukaryota > Metazoa > Chordata > Aves > Piciformes > Lybiidae > Pogoniulus > Pogoniulus pusillus. Next base: position 4,724,584 of record NC_087283.1, on the reverse strand, counting down.
TGTCATTACGAGTTAGTCATGGTAAGACTAAAAAGATCACACCCCTTTGCCACTAAACTACTCCTCTTGTCATTTCACTCCCTGACCAGTCCAAACTTCTTGCATGGTTTCTGTCCAGCTGGATTGTGTATGCCTCAACAGATGTATTAATCTCCCATAAACTTTTGGATCTGAGGAAGCTTTGACAAAGGCATACTTCCCTCTAAGCAGTAAGTATTGCCAGCTGACATCCTTCTCTATTTTTAATGCATAGCAGAAACAATCAGAAGTCTATTTTACTCTTTCCAATGCATACTTATCTCCAGGGTCCCTCTGTATGGCCAAACGAACACTGTAATGACCCACCACATAAATTAAATCTCTCAAAGATTTACAATAGAAGATTTATGTACAAAGACAAAACTGGGCATAAAAGAGCAGGATAACCACAAGGCCATAACCACATCTTGATACAAGATTACAGACTCGGGGAGCTTAACATCTTGTCTTAAGATACTGCTCAAGGAAAGACTTTTAAACCTGTATATTAAAACTAATGAGCTAAATAGGCCACGCATTAAGAAACTAAAATCTGGTGTCATACTTGGAAGAGTGAAGACAAGCATGATCATTTTTTGCTCCTCTGAATGTTGAATTACAGTGATTAGATTCCCCTACAAGCTGCATTAATTTGTTATTTGCATGGAGGCAGTGTAATAGGAAAACATTTTCCACATTAGTGCAAGAGACAGCTTTTATGCCTGAGCTCTATAAAGAATAAATCTGCAATTTTCTAGAAAGAAATAAGGCAATGAATAACTGGGATTCCAGTGTGGGAATACTACTTCTCCATACAGTAGCTATTTCAATTAAATATACAAGGTTTGAGACTACCCCATGTTCATTGCTGTATCCTAAGGGCATTGGTTTGCTTGAGCCACGAGGTCAGAAGTTTCAAATCACATAAGAAAAAGTTAAATTTTAATAATCAGTAAAGATGGTGAGGTCCCAAAAGAAGACTTAGCAAAAACAGGCTGACATACAGAAATATGTTCAAATAGGCATAAATGACTCATGATTCATATTCCATACTCTGAAACACATTCAGACTCAAACTGTGGGTATAAGATTTCCTTCTTGTAATCCAGAAGCACTTTTGCCATTTTTATTTAGCAAAGAGCATTACTAAGGATTCTTCTTTTGTGATGCAAAAAATCTCACTGTATTTCATACAATCAAGGAAGACACAGGGGCAGCTAAAAGCCAAAATCGAGGGTAATGTCTTAAAGCTTAATATAGTATTTTATTGACTTCCAGGAGGGCTGAATTTGACACTTGTTTCCATCTTGTAAGCAAATCAAGAGACAGGCTATTGTTTCCCACTACCAGCAAAACTGATAAAGGGTTTACACTAAGTTGTTTAGAGTTGCTGCTACAATAGGAGATAAATCCAAAACTTACAATCAGCTTTTGTTTGCAGGTTCTCCTAGATGGTAGACATCACTCTTTACTCTGGTTTGCTTAATAGAAACTTCAGGTTTTCCAATTATTTTTTAATAATTTAACATAAAGCAATGTTTCAAACAATACTAGTGTGCCATAATGGTTCAGTCTTTGAGATTCATAGAATACCAGGTTGGAAGTGACCTCAAGGATCATCCACTCCAACCTTTCAGGGTAAGAATATAGTTTAAATGAGATGGCGCAGCCAGTTGTAGATGAAGATAACCATGCAAGCCTCTTGTAGGACTTTGTCTCTTTTTCAGTTCACACCAGTGGGCTATAGTTAGTAGTTTTACTGGTTTAGTTCAGATGCTTATTCTGTTCTGAATATAGAATTCCATACTAGATGCAAAATGATGATAAAGAAGAAAAACACTGCCAACACTTGAAAAGGTTACAGAAGATCGAGATAAAGTGAAATAGAGATGGCTTTTGGAAAACTAATATTTGTATCCCTCTAGTGTTAATTATGCCCTGGATTTTAAGGAGATTTAGAATTGCCTCTGTCAACAGATGTTCTCAGAGAAGAGTGGTTTATTTGGGAAATGATAGGTCTTTGTCAAAGCTTACCCAGTGGAATATAAAAATTAGTACCAACTAGCTATAGCCCCAAGTATTACAAACTCTTTATTCTCAACAGTATGCCACTCCTGTTAGCAGCTACTTTACTCATTACATGTAAGCTATCTCGAGCAGATGTAAAGCAATGGCTAGTTCAACTCCTTCACATAAGTTCACAAGCTTCTCATTCCAGAGATGGCCACAGTAAAATCAGTTACACACAAGAAAAGCTTGGTGACACACACAAAAATAATAATAAAATAAACAAAACCCAAAAAACAAACAGGAAATACAAAAACCCATCCAATGCTTTCACTGAAATCTGCCCCCAGGCTGCCTTCTCTTCCTTCATCTTCCAAACACAAGGGCAATTACTAAAAATGATGCAAGGTCAATGTTCTGCTGGTAGCTATGGATATTTATTTTATCAAAATGAAGCCTCAAAAGAAAAAAAATAAAACTGAGCCTTTTTTTAATCTGAAACACTACATTTTGGATGTTTTAAGCAATAACAGAAAATGTCCTTTACTGCAGATTTTAGACAAGCAGATGTAATATTCTCAACAAATCCCTGATTTCTAGAGTTAGACTGAGGAATGACAATTTCACTATTCTACAATGAATTAATTTTTACAATTAATTTCTCACGTTGTGAACTAAACTCAGAATTATTCAACCAGCTACATTTGAACAATCTGTTCTTTCTACATAAAATGCCTCCTAGAATCAATCTAAGTTGCTACTGCTATGGAGTGTACCTCCTCATATATTTACTTGGTCACCCACATCCTGTTAAAAGAAAACACTCTTTTCACAGAGTCAGAGAATCACAGAATCATAGAGTGGTTTGGTTGGAAGGAACCATCATCTAATTCAACCCCTCTGCAGTGAGCAGGGACCATCCTCCATCTTTCATCCCTCAGCAATGCTGCTTTTGAGATGACAACACGACTGCACTGAAAACTGGGACTGCTTTCAAAGGTCTGGAGTGATAGGATGAGGGGCAGTGGTTTGAAATTAGAGAAGAGGAGATTTAGATTGGATGTTAGGAACAAATTCTTTACCATGACAGTGGTGGAACACTGGAACAGGTTGTCCAGGGAGGTAGTTGAGGCCCCTTCCCTGAAGACATTCAAGGTCAGGCTCAACAAGGCTCTGAGTAACCAGTGGAGGATGTTCCTTCTGACTGCAGGGGTGCTGGATTAGATGACCTTTGGAGGTCCTTTCCAAGCCAAAGCATTTTATGATTCTATGCCAACAAAACTAACAACACAGGAGGATAGAAGATCTTCTCCAGAAATAGCCAAAGATTTCTCTGCATCATAATCTCAAATGTAAACAGTAGAATGCAAACAGTGGGAAAACAAATGGGCCATGTATTTAAATGCATACTATTTGGTAAAATTATTTTGTTAATAATTGATATCTTAATTGAACTGCAGTTCCAAAAAGACAGATAGCTGGTATCCTCCTATGTCAGCAGCAGAGCTCTTTTGATCTTAGAAGAGCCAGGATTTCAGCCTGTGCTTACTCTAACCTGCTTCTGGGTTATTTTGCTCAACTAAATCAGTGAGATTTGTCTGCTTCTTTTTAGCAACACCAGTCATTTCCTACCCACTTGGCACTCATCCTTAAAGTATAATAGGTTTGGTACTGCCTTTTTCATTTTCAAATTCATGGTTGCCTGGTGGTCTTAATTTTCTCAGAGTTTTCAAAGATGACAGATTAATAGGTGGTTCTTTGCAACTATGTGGGCAGATCTTTAATGGAGCTCATTAGTTTCTATTAGTGAAGAGCACACAGAGATGTGGAAGCTGTTCCTAGAGGACAACACCTCTACTGTGGAAAAAAAATACCTAAAAATTAAAACCTCAGTTCTGTGATCAAATTAAAAGGAAATAGGTCAGTTTGTGTGAACAAGAAACAAAGTAAAATCTTTAAAGAAAATTCCAAAATAGATTTTTGTTCTCCAGGAGGAAGTTTTGCTGTCCTTAACACAAAAAATAAAGAGATAATCTCAGACTTACCAAGCAGACCTTTTACATCTGTTTATTGTCTAGGACACTAAGTAGTATAACAGGCTGCTGCTAGACCCAGCACAGAATTCTCTGGGATCTCCTATCATAATGAGCCTTGAGCTAGGAATGGATTATAAAAAAAAAGAAAACAATCCCAACATGAAATGCAAGTCAAGCTTGGCACTCAACTGAAACCCCCTGGACATTTATGTTAACATGGCACACAGAGAAGGATTTCCTTTCACACAAAACATTTTTTCTTTAACTTTCTCCCAGCACCTGCTTAGGTTTCCAGGTAACCACGAAGTTTAATAAACATGTGCAATGACAATTAAACAATGTAAATCATTTATCTGCTTAATCTTCCTAACTGGCATTTTATTCTTTTGTAGAAAAGTGATCCTCGATGACATTCCGAATAAGGTTGGCAAAATAAGTGCAGTGAGGAGTGGTAGCATAAAGTGGATTTGCTCTCAATAATGTATGAAGCCACATGCTGGGTAGAGGAATCCTCACAAAAGCAGCACCACGGCAATCTGTTCCTTTCATCTGCAGCCAGCATTTAAAGTGAAGGTGCTGCTCCGAATCAAAAGCACAATCACTCATTTGTGAGCAGATGTCCTTCACACGGCAGGCAGCGCTTTCTCAAAACAGAGCTGAACAAATGCACTGCTGTGAGACAAGTTCCCCTACCCATTAAAGAAAGAACACAGTATATATTAATTTAGCAGGTTGTTGAATGTTTTAAAGTAGAATTTATGAAGCAGAAAAAGCATGTGGTGAAACAAAATGCCTTTCAAACTAAAATATGAAAAAAGCTCCTCTAGTTATTCGTTTGCAAAATGAGAGAGTCCAAGGCTGCTTATGACAACAGTTTATTCAGGAAATAAGCTAAAGTGTGAGGTGTGTGATTTTCCACACTACACTGATTATTAACCAAAAGAGGTCATTAATTTGATAATATGTGTGTGATGGTAAGATTGCCTGTGTATGTATTTAGCGCTCACAGAATTTAGGATTAAATCACAGTGAAAGTTGTTTAAAGCTGTTGGGACTTGGCATCATTTAGCATAGTAAACCTGAAAGCCACAACAAAGTGAGTTCTGACACATTTTGGTTAAATAGATTTTTCTAGTTCCCTCTGCAGACACAAACCTGTTTTGGAGGGTATTTCTTTTTCTAACTAAAACTTTTGGATGTGGTCCATGCACACTGTGGTAGACAGAAAGAGTCATGCTGAGTCCTGTGTAAGCCAGACTAGGATCTTACAAAAATCACGGTGGTAGCTCTTGAATTTTTTGGAGCACATTCCCATTATTGACATTAAAATATGTGTTATAAAATAACATACAAAACTTCCCTCCTTATTCCTAATAATTTGAAGCTCCGAATTTAGCCATCACATTTGCCCCCTGGTTACAGCAATTGCATGTGCTTTATGACAACTGATAGCAACATAAGCCTTACAAAAGAAAGACATTATCAAATGCATGCAAGTCAAGCCTTTCTGCAATGACTAAGAGGAAGAGGGAACTACATCCTTTCCACTGTATGGTTTTATAAATATCTCTTAGTTAGGTAGTTCCTTTAGCTCATTTCCATAGTCCTCTTCTAAGAAGCTAAGGAATTTGCACCATAGTTCTAGTCATAGCTTCCAGTCTGTCCAGTCACCCAGTTGCCACCAGGCTTGGTCACCCAGTAGAAGCCAGGCTGGGTAACACCCTCCCACCTCTTTATGTGTTGCATAAAGGCTTCCTGTACACTTTGCTTAGCTCACTTCATACACGGTCACACCCAAGCACACCTCAAACCCTAAGAGTTAACTGCCTCTGCCAACAAACCTTGCATCTTTTCTTGCCTTCCTTCCCCTTTCCAATAATACAGCTTATAAGCATGTCAATATTTACAATTACTTTATCCACATTAAATAAACATGCAGAGTTTTGCTGCCCACACAGAAAAGGGTTGATTTCTTCTTGCAGAAACATACTATTACTAGCAGTATAATTATTATAAGGCATACTGCAATTTAAAGCTGAATCTCTGTTTATATATGCATGATTATTACACCAGGAGTCATTTGTAGGTAGCTGAGAGATAAAAATGCAGCTAATAACTCTTACTGTAATGATTAATCAATTTATGAATATATTATTTAAAGTAATAGCTCAGGTAGGGTATCTTAAACAAGTTACAGAGTACTTTGACCACTTCAAATACCAGCTCCTAGATCAATAAGAAACTCTCAGGATCTACAGGGAATAGGCACACCCTCCCCTAAGTAGCTGTGAATCTTGAAAATACCTCTCTTGGGAGAACAACCTTTGCCTCAGCCCATTATCTTGGATTTTGGCAAATTGTATGGTAAATTAGAAATTGACAAACTGGATTTTAACTTTTTTTTTTTAAACCAGCCAAAAGAAAAACAAAAATCAAACCCAAATGAATCTTCTGTTTTGTTCTTTGGCACATTGGTATTTAAAATATAGTATGGTTTATATAACATGTGAATGCACTGTCAAGGCTATGCCCTAGGCTCAATACAAATTATATATATATCTACTTAGAAAATTAGAATATTTTTAATCTACAATTTACAAAGAGACAAAAAAAGAAAAAAAAAAACTTAAGAAAAAAACACCAAAACTTTAAGTATTTGAAGAAAAATTAAAAACCAATAAACAATCAAACAAAAAAATCCAAGCAGCACAAAACTCCAAGAAAAAAAAAAAAAAAAAACAAACAAAACAAAGCCCCAGCAAATAGAACCTGAAGGGATCCTACAGGAAGGCTGGAGAGAGACTTTTCATAAGAGTGTCTTTGCAACAGGACAAAGAGGAATAGCTTGAAGCTGAGGGACAATAGATTTAGACTGGATCTTAGGAAGAAGTTCTTCAGTATGAGGGTGGTTAGACTCTGGAACAGGTTGCCCAGGGGAGTTGTGGATGCCTCCTCCCTGGGGGTGTTTAAGGCCAGGTTGGATGAGCCATTGAGCATCTTAGTCTACTTGAGAGGTGCCCCTGCCCGTGGTGGGGAAGTTGGAGTAGATGATTTCTGAGGTCACTTCCAACCTAAGCCATTCAATGAAAAACAAGGAGGTGGTGGAGTCACCATCCTTGGAGGTGTTCAAGAAAAGCCTGGATGAGGCACTTAGTGCCATGGTCTAGTTGACTGGCTAGGGCTGGGTGCTAGGTTGGACTGGATGATGTTGGAGGTCTCTTCCAACCTGGTCAATTCTATGATTCTAAGACAAAACTTAACCACCAAACCCTATTGTCTCAGAACACATTTCAGAAATTGTTAACCCTGGTAGAACAGAAATGTGTGTGCCACGTAATAATAAACAGGCATTTATCGAAACACCTCCCACTGTAAGTTCCTTATCTGCATGTTCCAAGCATAAACATACACACTGAAAAGTCAAACTGAATCAGCAAATGGCAGACACAGTACTACAGGCACTTAGTTAAACCTGGCAGTTTAGCATGTTGGCAACCACCACGAGAAGGTCTCTGTAGTTGATTTAGTGCCTTTTTTTCCTTTTTAATCTGAATGTATAACTTTAATCTTTCAAAGCAGGACTTTTAATTAAAGGCACCAAGTGCAAATTTCCTAAGTAAGCCACTGCCCTCCACTCACTCTGATGCTAAAGGTGTGCTTTATCTCCGTTCCAAGTGATACTGCATTTTAAAAATTAATTAGTAGCTTGCAAGAACAGCCACACATTATTGAGTAAGTAACAGCATTTAAGTGAAACAGATGAAATATTGGTAAGCAATGCAGACCACAGTATAAGTATGTGAAGGGGGTCATAGGCTAATCCCTATTGATTTTCCAAGTATGCGTACAGCACCGCTGGGAAAGGCCAGTTCTGTTGGCAATCAGCTAGCACAAATACATTATAAATCTTACTGTCCACCTTCACTGATCAGTGTCACTTACTTCCTCCACTAAAGACCATGAGGAAACTACAACAAATCCACTGACAAACAACCAGCAAAGAATTTTAAAACCGTTTTCCTAAAGCATAATTTCAGAATGCTTGTGATGTATGTAAGGTAGAGCAGAAACAAGATTCTAGCAGCAATATGGGACTTGCAGTAACTGTTCAGAGACATAATGCCCAAGAAAACTGCCAATATGGGACTTGCAGTAACTGGTCAGAGACATAACGCCCAAGAAAACTGCAATATGGGACTTGCAGTAACTGGTCAGAGACATAATGCCCAAGAAAACTGCAATATGGGACTTGCAGTAACTGGTCAGAGACATAATGCCCAAGAAAACTGCAATATGGGACTTGCAGTAACTGGTCAGAGACATAATGCCCAAGAAAATTGCAATATGGGACTTGCAGTAACTGTTCAGAGACATAACGCCCAAGAAAACTGCTGGACAAGAGTGAAGGAACACAAATAATGATGATCAGGCCATTCACATTAATCTTTACAAACTAACATGAATATTTGGACCAAACACTTTGCATCAGCCATATGTTTGCTTGTTGCTGAAGAGAACCAAAGCATTAATTTCCAAAGCTGAAGACAAGAGTGTCTGAGCAGAGAAGGAGCAAACAGGCTGGTGTCTAAACTATGTGTGATAACCACTTTTTAGTGCAAAACTCATAGCAGAGGAAATAAGCAGGTCTGCTGCAGTTGCACTCTCTTGCAGCTGAATGGATCACTCCAGCTACCCTTTTTCAGCTGAGTCCTGTAAACTAACTGACATCACCTTAGCTTCATGCTCATTTATTATTAAGGCTCAGGTCAGCATAGCTTTTCTGAGTAACTTCCATGTGGCTGGAAAAAGACCAATTCACTTCCTCCCCTAGTTCTGTCCATCTTCTTTTTTTCCTCCAGGAAATAACACTAGAAAAATCATGTTCATTCAGGAACACTGCATGGCATTTCACAAAGGCCAGTAAAAAAAGGAGTCATGAAAATAATGACCTCTGGATAATCTTTGAAGGAATTTGGTGTCACAGGAGCCCACTTGATTGGTTGTCCTTTTTTTTCTTTTAAGTAAGCATTGCTGAAGTTAGGGCATTTGTTTTAAAGAATAACACAAATACCCCTGTGAAGAAAGATAATCCTGGGCATTTTCCACCAGTGCAAGCCCAGGAATGTTGTCACAGATAAAGAGCACAACATTTCACATACTGGAACTTAAGGATTCAGTGCCATGAGTCTACTTCCAAAAACTAAACCAACACAATCCATTCCCTTGATCTCTATCTCGTTTCTTTGCTGCCCTGTCATGAAATGGTGACAACACTGCAAAACAGTCAGAGATGCATCCAGAGATTTGTTTGATGTATGAACGGTTGTATAGACTGGGGTTTTTCTCCAGCATCTAGTGGGAACAGTTTACTCCAGTAGTAACACCTCTTACACAAGGGTTTTTCCTATACACTTCATATAATTCATTATAGATAACTGTGCAATATCACAAATTGCATGGATTAAATAATTCTAAGAGATTTGGGGGGTGGGGTATTTTCTTTTATTGTTTTGTTTTCAAGAAACATTGTTAAGTACTGTATAATGTTGCATGTTGAATGAAACAAAAAATATCCATGGGTCCAGGATTAAAAAAAAAAGAGTAAAACACAATTTATTTGATGTTATTGATACCATCTCATCATGGGCTTATGAAATGGGAATGATTTTGAAGTAATTAGTGCTTATCTAAAAGCAATATAGGAGCTTTAAAGCAAATACATTTAAGCAGTTAATACAGTTAAACACAATTTGGTTAGGCTCAGAACAGAAGTATTTAAACTGGTTCTGTGTTCACTAAGCAAAGTAAAAAAAATCAAGTTGCACTAATTATTCTGTCTGTAGATAAGGCATTTTGACACTCAGTTTCATTGTGGAATGACATTACGCTACAATTGAGAATTTCAACCTAGGTCTAATTAATACACCACAGGCAGCACAATTCATCACTTTCTTAAAGACAACAGATTTACACAAAATGTTAGGGGTTCAAAGGGACCTCAAAAGATCATCAAGTCCGACCCCCCCTGCCAAAGCAGGATCACCTAGGGCAGGCCTCTCAGGAACACATCTAAGTGAGTCCGCAGAGAAGGAGATTCCACAGCCTCTCTGGGCAGCCTGTTCCAGTGCTTCATCTCCCTTACCATAAAGCGTTTCCCCATGCTGAGGTGGAACCTCCTGTGTTTTAGCTTGCACATGTTGTTCCTTGTTCTGTCACTGGGTACCACCAAAAAGAGCCTGGCACCTTCATCTTGACACTCACCCCTCAGATATTTATGACATTGCTAAGATCCCCTCTCCCCTTCTCCTCACTAATCAGCCCCAGTTCTCTTCAGCCTTTCATCATAGGAGAGATGTCCAAGTCCCTTAATCACCCCTGTAGCTCTCCATTGGACTCATTGCAGCAGATTCAGTAGATCACACCAGCTCTCTTGGCTGCAAATGGAAAGCACCAGTAGCTTCCCCTAGGAATCCAGAACACTGGATATAACTGGTATTGGCTTCTGCTGGAAATGCTGCTTACATTCAGCTTGTAGAAAGCAGCATATAAAAGGAGCTCAAAATTTCCATTTAAAAATATTATTTAATGGAAGTTTAAACTATCTAAAAAGATGGATACACCATGTTTGTTTTCTACACTAATGATCTATAAAAAGAATGGAATAGACCATAAATACTGCATTTTTCACAACAGCCTTTACTAAAAATGTTACTACTTGTGTTTATCATTTATATCTTCATACACAACCTCAAAATTGATTACCCTTTAAACCATACATAACTTGCTGTGTTTTTCATTTTGAGTCATATTGCAAGCATTTTTATAACTCTACTAATATATGCCATACTTGGTATTCTTATTGATTATGAATATTTCTTTAGAAGACTTTATTGCTGTTCAAATAAAAAGTGTTTGGCATTAAAAAAAACAATTCTAGAACTGCAACTTATATACTTCTCTTTCTCATGATAATTTGAATATAAAAATTATTAGCTTGAATATTTGCAGACTATCACTTGTCACATTTTAAACTCCAGAAATAAAATGGTAACAACTATTAATATAAGGTACTGCCTAGGTTCCAGATTTATTTTCACTCCTCAAATCTCTGTTTAAGCTGTTGGGTTGAATCCATAATCATTTTGAACGCTTAAAAAAAATTAATATACCAAAGGAGTGTCCATATAAAACATCATGAGTTTATATCAGGTATACATTATCTTTCCTAATTACTACTGCAGCTTGCAGACAGGAATACAATTTATATTTAGGGTATGATTTTGCAATTAATTATCAAATTGTAAAAAAAAAAAAATATAAAGAAAAAAACCTTGCATTATAAATTCTCTCTTGGAAATTAATGTTATTCTTTTTTTTTTCCATAATCCTATCACACAAGCAATAAGTGCATTGCAGCATGAACGCTTTAATTTTTCCAGTTAGTTTTGAGCAAGCCCAGAGGTGAGGTTTAATAAGGATCAATGGCACTTTATCTGGGACAGGGCCACTTCACAGCATGCAAATTACACAGTAACACTTAAAAAAAAAAAAAAAGAAATAGATTTAATTAAAAAAAAAAAAAAGTAGAACCACAGGCTCTGGAAATTCAATTAAAGGATTTATGCAAAGGTTTGCTAGGTTTTTATATGCAGTTACTGCTTATATAATGAGCTTTTCATATTAAAAATCAATAGGTAATCTAGAGTAGAAGATCATCCTCTTAAATACATTTTTGAAATCAATTTGAAAAATAGTCCATCAACTGCTGTGACTACTCTTGCTGCTTCGATTAGACTAAGAGCAATATTTAGATTGCAAGACGTGCTATGGAATATCTATGCTTGGATTTTGCTTTCAAGTGTTCTTATACTTTTAAGTGCCCAAGCTAATCATACAGTTATTCAAGACTGTGTACAACGGATAAATAATTAATTTAATTACTAGCAAGGGCATAAAAGTCCTGAAATATGTGAAAAACCTAGACCTCTAATAGCACAATCTGACTGCAGTTTGAAGATGTGTGAAAGAACCTACATCTCTGAATGTCTTTGCTACCGTTCTTCTCACCCTACTAGCCACTTAGCACAATGAGATAAATATTACTGTTTATAACTTACTGAAGTCACCAGCTAAGGAAGCAATTAGCCTAACACTTGTCTGAAGTGTAACTTTCACACATCATGAATTTAAAGATGGATCAGGTCCTGTGTCCTTCAAGTTTAATCTAATTTGCCAAGATGCTGTGATGATATAAGATCATTACATTAAAGTCCAAATATCCTAGTTAATATTGAACACTTCTCACAAATTCACATTCCATGCAAGCAGGTACACCTTTGAAATGAAGGGATGGACCCACTGCTTCAGCACTTAGTTTGCTTCAGTCTAGCCAATTGCCTGGGGTTTGTAATTGTTCTGAGAGGAACCTTATAAAGCAGTCACTCAGCTGTCCTTTTTTGCTCACCAGAAAACCCCTAAAGGAGTTAGAGCTATCAGACCTGAAGAATCCTAGGGATTCATTCACAGCACAGGCTGATGCTGCTCTTCTTTCAGCATGACTGTCTCCACACAACAGAGGATAAACACAAGACTCCATGGCACAAGTAAACTTTCCACATCTGTTTCCATCCATTCATAGGCCTTTCCAATCCACTCCTAAATTTAGCACTAGGCTGCCAAACATAAATTTTAGCCACTGAGAAATTTTGGGGGTAAAATATTCTTCTGCAAGCATTGGTGGTTTTGGATGGTTTTGGATCTATTTAAATAATAGATCCTAAATAATGAAATACAGAGGGATAACCATCACTCGCTCATTATATCAGCTCCTATGTTCATATGCTAGTAAGGAATCTTTGTTTCTCTTCTTGGTTATACAGTCATATATGTATTTGCACATATGGTTTGTTTCCATAATTAATACTTTAGAAGACATAATTCCTTTATAAAAGATTTGAAAAATGTTTCTGCTGTATACTTGCAGTACATGAAACAAAGCAAAATGACAACCATTGAGAATCAGGGATTAGACAAATTTTTCTCTATCTGTAACATGCTCTGCCAAGCAAAACATTTCAGCTATGAAATATCCTCAGAGGCAAAGACATAGTATGAATGTTCCAGAGTAAGAAGACAAATAAATAGCAGCTGAAAAGTAATATTTTTTCAGTTAAAATGATGATGTTTAACACGAAAACCAGACTGTCCAAGAAGTGAATTTATCAATACCTAAAGTTTCTGCTTTGGTACTTCACTCCTCACACCCGTTCTGCACCCACCACTTCAGAATGCCATGGTGCTGTAGTACAGACTGCAAGAACAAATACTCTTGCTGTCATTTCTTTATTAAGTCAGCTAAATATCTTCATAAGCTTTCTCTGAAGCAATTTCTTTATTGGATTTCAATTGTTTCTTAAAAGAAAAAATCTCAAAGGAATCAAAGAAAACTGTTTGCTTCCTCTCATTTCAAAAGAAATGTGGATACAGCCTAATGCTATCTTTTTCGATAGGTTTGAAACAAAGACGTTAATGAACAGTAGCTTTATTTTAATCTTTCTCCCCACTAACTGATTTTCTCATGCACACCATATTTTTCTACACTCCTGCATTTTAAACACAGTGTAAGTACATGAGGGGATCAAAGAGTTTCAGATGAATCTGAAGAGTTATAGCAAGGGTAACGAGGGTCCTTAGTTTCTAATGACAGAAGCATATGCTCTCAACTTTCTAAACTGCATCCAACTGAGCCATTTATCAAGGCCTGAAACTTTTTCATTATTTAAAGCACTACGACAGCTTTCCACTTGATGCCTTGGAAGTACACAATAATAGAGACTCTATAGTCATTAATTATAATATCAGCTGGTTGATGAAGTTACTGTACTTGCTGCTTGGCGATTTCATTTTTTAATTGCAGCAGGTGGTGTGGAAATAAAGTGATGTACTGACACACACGGTCACCTCAATAGTATTTTCTTTTTTATGTGTAGATAAATGCAACTTATTTTTTTGAAAAGTCCTCCTGGTTTAGATCCCACCACACATAGTAGCTGCAAGGCAAAATGAGCACACAGAACACACTGAAAATCAGATGCTTACAATTAACTGGTAGAAGATATATTGTTCCCATACTTTTTTCCCTTTCAAAAAAAGTAAGATAGTGGGACTTTTACCCAGTAATATCTAAGATCCTGGGAGTTCTCATGCTTTCCAAACACAGCTGTAATAAATAAACCATAGCTACATATAGCACACAAGCTCTTCTTCTAATTTTTGATCCTACAATGTCTTTAAATAATTTGAGCTCTAAAAGCGTAATATAAAGATGTAGTTAAGCAAAATTAAACTGTATCAAATTCTAAAACCATTTAAAAAATGATCATATAAGCACAGAATGGTTTAGGTTGGAAGGGACCTCAAAGATCATCTAGTTACAACCCCCTGCCATATGCAAGGACACCTCCCACTAGAACAGGTCACTGAAGGCCTCATTCAACCTGGCCCTGAACACCTCCAGGGAGGAAGCATCCACAGCTTCCCTGGGAAACCTCTTCCAGCATCTCGCCACCCTCACTGGAAAGAACTTCTTCCTAACATCTAGTTTACATCTCCCCTCTTCCAGTTTATACCCATTACACCTCATCCTGTCATTACCAGACCTTGTCAATAGTCCCTCCCCAGCCTTCCTGTAGGCCCCCTTTGGATCTTGGAAGGCCACTATAAGGTCCCCTTGAAGCCTTCTCTTCTCCAGGCTGCAGAGCCCCAATTCCCGTAGCCTGTCCTCATAGCAGAGCTGCTGCAGCCCTCTGATCATCTTCATGGCCCTCCTCTAGACTTGCTCCAACAGTTCCATGTCCTTCCCGTGTTAGGGACTCCAGAACTGCACACAGTACTCCAGGTAGAGTCTGATGAAAGCAGAGTAAAAGGGCAGAATTCTCTCCATTGCTCTGCTAGCAACACTGCTCTTGCTGCAGCACAGCACACGGCTGCTGTCTGGGCTGCACTCACACTGCTGGCTCACGTTGAGCTTTTCATCAACCCAGACCCCCAGGTCCTTTTCCTCAGGGCTGCTCTCAGCCATTCACCACCCAGCCTGTATCTGTGCTTGGGATTGCGCTGACCCAGGTGTAGGACCTTACACTTGGCCTTGTTGAATGTCATGAGGTTGGCCTGGGCCCACTTCTCCAGCCTGTCCAGGTCTCTGTGGATGGCATCCTTGCCCTCTAGCAAGTTGACTGTGCCACACAGCTTGGTGTCATCTGCAAACCTGCTGAGGGTGCACTCCATTCCTCTGTCCCTATCACTGACAAAGATGTTAAACAGCACTGGGCCCAGCACTGACCCTTGAGGGATGCCCCTTGGCACTGGTCTCCAGGTGGACATTGTGCCATTAATCACCACTCTCTGCGTGAAACCATCCAGCCAACTCCTTATCCAGCAGTGCTCCACCCATCAAGTCCATGTTCTAAAGAGTGTGTTCTAATTATGTTTTCTTCTAGTATGAAATTAGTCTGGTATCCACCACTGCTCTAGTAATTTACTAACCCATACATCCACATATTTTTTTTTCAATTTAATACTGAAAGCACAATATGGATTAAGACAACAATGGTGTGTACTGATTTATCCTTTTGTTGTCTTCAGACTGCTGCTGTATACACTTTTGAGCAGTCTGCATTGTTCTTCTGATACTGTCTGCTCTTAAAAGTGTATTTTCCTCCTCTGTAATGTTTTCATTTCATTAATCTCTAATTTAACAGATTAGCTAACTATTACAGGAGATTTTGCTGCCATTGGTTTTCCATGAGATTGATAGGTAATAAAAACTGGTGTTTCCTAATGGCTGCAGACATCCGTCTTCTACACAAATCAGCAAACTCCCTCAAGAATTCCTTATTCCTAGTCATAGATCAATTGCACTCAAGCCTCATTACAACATACACAATCTCTATTCTCTGAAATAAGGCTGTGCTACCTTAGCTCAAAACTACATTAAATGTAATTAATACATTTGTGATGTAAATGGATTCAGCATTAAAATCTCCATCCCCAGGGAGAAGAGTTGGGAAAGCAGCAGTGAAGTGCACTGTCATACATGGCAGACATGACTAGGGAGAATTTTAGCACACTTCCTTACTTTGGAGTGCAGCAGCAGATAAGGAGCAGCTGGATGCTGTCTCTCTCCTAAAAAAAGATGTAGTCTTGTAAAACCTCTTTAGCATGATGTTCATTTCTATCTTCAAAATATAGAATTCCAGAAATGAAACAGAAAGGACATTTACTGTAAGTAGTGAATGTAGGGAAAAGTCAGGGGTGATTGTGAATGTTTTGGCAGTAAAACAGGGAAAGGTCCCTGGCTTCTGACAACATAGCACTCCATTTGTGTATATCTGTGTCATTTGGAAGTGAATGCTGGAAAAAGTGGGAATCAACCAAGCAAAAAGAAGTGTGTAGAACTGCTAAAAGGTGTCCAAACCTTGCAGCAAAAAAACCCCAAACAAACAACAAAACACAACTGTTCTTCTACAGACATGTATTCCCTGTTCCCTTGATGGCAAAACTGTTCCAACAGTGGAAACCAACAGGCCAGTACCATCAGCTTTTACTAACATATTATTTTGCTTCATAATCTAAGCACAGTCCAGAAATGAACAGGCCTTCATCAGCATATTCTGCATCTTGTTCCAGACCCAAAAGAAAGCTACAGTATCTGACTTTTCCATGATTTGCTGACCCTCCACTTCTTAAGAGGTCCCCATCAGGTCCCCTGCTGTTACACACAGTATGTACCAAGTTCTCATAACAAGGCAGCTCAGTTGGTTTTGGAGAAGGGGATATAGGCAGTGATATCTCTTGTTCAAACAGTTCTCAGCCAAATGCTGAATTTGTTAAATATACTATTTTATCTAGTGCACTGGTTACCAGAATGGGATTATACAACTGCTAGAAAAGAAATCATAGATAATCAGGGGCATTATATTCCCCCCTCCCCCTCCAAAAAAAAAAAAGTCTGAGAATCAGTGCTATGAGGTATTTATCTCACATACACAAGCATTACAGAATTCTTGACATGTTCTAATTTTGCTGATCTCACCTTCTTAGAAAGACATTTTGCATCCTTCTTTTAAATCATTTCTTACATTACTACTACAGAGCCATTCTGGATGTGTAAAGTCAGGAAACCAGGATTGGGTTTGTTGATAACGTAACTGAAGCATTCAAACATGCAAACAACTCCTTGAGCCAAACTCTGCTCTCATGTGTTTAAGATGCTCAGCACTAAAAAGGGAACAAACGTTTGGCACTTTTTGCTCACAAACACTGAGCACAGAAGTGGCATATCTAATTTCAGGGGATTAAACTCTCTGTATCCTGGGTGCTGGCTGTTTTCTTAAGCAGATTTAAATCTATCAAATGCCATGCAACCACATTTCTCACACTGTAAGGCCAGACAAAAATAATTATAGTGAAAAGTTTGGCATTTGGCCACATTCATTCTTTCATCATTTTGCTTCACTGTTCCTTCCTCTCCCTTTGTAATTCAGTCTCCTTTCTGTTTTGTGGAATCTTAGCACTTTACACATTCATAGTGCAAATGTCCAATGCAGCCCAAACAGCATCAGCCATACATGTAATAAACATGATGGTATCAATAGTCTTCACATTAACTACTCAATCTAATTAAGCAGGATTACACATTATAGCCATTTTACCAGATAATTTATTACTTTCTTTGTCCTGGCTTACTTTCCTGTCACCTCCTATGAAAGGAGCTAGATGTTTCTACCACCTAATGCAGTAATACTACATTACAATTTCAAAGGCTTCACAGCCTCATTTGCCATTGTGTGCTGCACAGATGTAAGAATTATTAACAATGAGCTGAGACCCACAATGTCATATGATCCAAATGCAAATCCTCAAGGACATTTATTTCCTCAATTTCAGTGGGTAATTGAGCCTCTAAACCACCCACAAAGATTACACTTCTAAAAATGTTTAACTATTTGTGTCATAAAGATATTTGTACTGCAAAAAAATATTCTGAGTCTATGAATATAAAAACTACTAAAATATTCTAAAAAATGGGACTGTTGTGTACTGAATCACTAAATCCAAAATGGAGATGGCCACACTAAAATGAAGCAGATGAATACTACAAACCAACCAACCAATAGTGTCAGCACCAGTCTCAAAACTGATGCAAAGTGTGACTTTTTGATTCATCCAACATAAAGAAAACATTCCTTTCAGTGTCTCATTTTTGCAGTGGGCATAAGATTCCTAATAAGTATCACATTTGAAAGACAGTAAAAATAACTCTAGCCTAGAACAGCTTTGCTGCTCTATCCCTAGTCATAAACAAAAGCAAGCAGAAACAAGTGTAGTGTTGTTTTTCCTTTTGAAGGCAGACAATCACCTTTAAAGTTGAAGCCATGCTAGGCAGTAACAGAAACCATGCAATACAAATTGCTTAAGAAGAAATAAACAAACCTCCAGAAAATCAGCTATCACACTAAAAGGAGCTGATGAGATCTTTTAAAATAACATAAAAAGGTCTTGCAAACAACTTGTGCAGACTGCAAGTCAGACTCTTTTGATCCTCGCTGAAAGCCAAAGAAAATGCCCCTTACCACCCTGGCAGAAATACCCAGAATGGGAAGGGTGTGTATCATTAAATCACCACCACACCTGTTGTCAGCCAGCCACAGAGTAACAAAGAATTGATGTTCTATCCATGTTAGAGATTGCTAAAACTAAGATTATTTTATACCATAAATAGAGAAAACTGAGGAGTCAACCAAAAAAAGGGAATGTATCTCAATCGATACTGGCAAGAAATGAACAGGAAGAAGGCAATTAAGTCATCTGTCTTGTAGAATATGTTTCTCTTGTTGGCAATCATTTAGCTTGCCGTATACACAGATTCTGAGAAAAGATGGAATGCACTTAATGAAACAAGGAAAATTCCCTTCACATCTGAAAGTAACATGAACTGAGTCTTGCTGAACCATGTGCAAAAGTTGTACTACTAGGAAGGGGAAGGGCAAGGTAGCCCAATTCCGCAAGTTCATTTTGACATCTCAAAACATTGGGGAAAGTACACACCAACTCCCCAGAGAAACCTGTGCCAAGGATTAATTACCAAGCAGAGCTTCCCTCATCTATCAATTTACCTCTGTATGTTTAGGAACTTTATTGCCATTATTAATATAGGCATTAGCATATTCCAGAGACCTCAAGTCATCAGGGACTGGTGAGAAAAGCAAAGACATTTGGGAACAGAATGAGATCAGAAAGTCTCTAAATTAATATTTTCAACAATGCAAAAAATCTGTATGCTTTATTTTGGAGTTAACACCACTTGAATATGCTTTGGAGTTTTGCTTATTTGTTTGTTTGTTTGTTTCCTAAAATAACCAGCATTCACAAGACTACAGCCTGATTAACTGATTAACAAATATAGACAGAGAACTCATGTGCCTGTACTTCTCTGGGAAGCTAAGAGTTGCAGTTTAGCAATGTCTACTTCAAGCTTTTATCAGCACTAATTTCAATGGGGAAAAATGGTCGTAAAATTCAGAACAGAGGGAAAACAGACCTTAATTAAGCAAAGTGTTATCTCTTTCTATTATAATGAAAGCAAAGTTACAGTTATATTTTCGCCAAGATTTTTCCCCACTTAATGAAGACATTATCCGTGAGTTTTCAAAGTCACTTTACAAAAGAGCATTCAAGAGACATTAAAGTCAGCTTAAACTAAAAAGTCTTTTTGAAGTCAATAAACAATAAAAAGAACAATGAAAAGACAGCCTTTGATCTCCTCTTACTCTAAAGTCTTTAATTCCTGTTTTAATCTACTAGATGCATTAAGTCCTGTTTTCAAACATTTTTCATCTGCAAAGTACAGGAAACTTGCCTTGATTTTTTAATTCATATATATTCTTACTGTATTAATGTACACTTCTCATTACCAAGGATGGGTGTCATCTGGAAACTCTCCCACCAAAGACAAACAGAAAAAGGCTAGAAAATTATTTTTCATTCTGTTCTTTTTTTACAATTTCTTTAAAAGGAAAGACAAAATGTAAGAGGAAAAAGGAAAGAGCATCTTCAGCTTTGAAATTTGTGAAAAGATCAAAGACTATAATGCACATAGATTTTTCAAAGGATAAATTATTAACAGCTTGGGCAAACACGTACTGGTCAATAACATGGTCAAAGAATGGTAAGTTAAGAGCTTCCCTCTACAGCCAATTACAGATATTTTCACTTTATTGCTCGCAAGAAATCCCAAATTCCAAGAAATTGCAAGTCATTTGCTAGATTTTTAATTTAGCTTTTAAAACCCCTTTTCAGCAAAGCTGTGAACTGTGACAAGCTCTCAACCAGATTCCTCAGCTTAGCTCTGTAACATTTTTTACCTTGTGTTTATCCTTTCTCAGCAGCATGAGACATAGATTTAAACAGGAAAACACAAAAGTGCAATCAGTGGAAATGCATGGAAAGTCTAAAGGCAGAGGAAGACATAGCTCCCATTGTGCACCAGGTCCAGGTCCTTTAAGCTATCTAGTGCAAGCCCAGCTGGGAAGAGTAAAAAACGTATCTGCTGGAGGAGCAGCCTCCTCCACAGGTAATCTAGAAACCACGTAACAAATTAATTGTTCTTATTATTGTCTTTTATTTCACAGATCAGTGCGCAACTTAAACATGGAGTGTTTGTAGAATTAAAGATGAACCCTGGGCCTTCACTGGTCTAAGCTACATATTTTGGCTTTAAACTACTTCTTTTAAAATTCTCCACCTCCACTTCTCGCTGGAGTTACCAATTTTTGCTGATGATTTTTGGTAACAGAAAAGTTGCACAAGTATCCATTTCAGAGACCAATGAATATCTGATACATGTGATCTCAGTCATTCATTTCTACAGCAGGATGTGAATGGAAACACCAAACCATTGGGCTCTGAATTTTGTCAATATAAGAATTTAATCATTTTTCATGCAATACATTCAATTTTCCTTCAAATAAAACTAAATCGCACAGGAGAGATCCTCTCTAAGACAATAACCATGTAGAAATTTAAGCAATGTCTTTTTCTTACATCAAGTTAAGCACAAAGACTAAAATTTTCACTTTGCTCATGGCAGATACACTTAATAAAAAGAATCAGACTGAGAGCACTTTGCTACGTTCAGACTAGCCTTTTATTGATTTGGATGTGCTATGAACCACATTATCTAATCTACAATAAGCCATTTACCAAGTGCAATGATCTATGGGCTAAAAGGCTTAGATTTTTAGTTCCATTGTAGACTTTTTGATGAAATGGTAGATCAGCAGAGAGTAATACTATAATAAGATTCTGAGGGACACAAGTATCAATATTAGGAAATTAGAAAGTTTGGCTTACTGTTTTAAATCCTCTTGCTGTCATTTAAAAGCCCAATATCTCTTTTTCTAGACTAATTGAGTCTGTATATTTTACAGAGGTGCTAGATGACATCCCACAGGCTGTCAAGTTCACAGAGGTTCAAGGGCTCATCCAACTGAAAATGTTTTTATTTTGCAAAACCAAAAGCATCCATCAGAACACATGACAGCTATTTCGTGATGCATCTGCTATAATTACATAAGGACACAAGTTATTATGATACTTTCTTCTTACTCTTGGTGTTTAACATGATCCAAGTATTCTCTGCTTCATAGGAGACTTCAGCAATTGTTCTTAGAATAGATTTAATGACTTTTGCATCAGAAACTTCACCTACACACACAAAGCCAGGAACACAAGGCTGAGGTTTCAATCAGGTGTGTCACTTACATGCAACAAGAACTGGACTAATGCTCCCACAACTTCATCTCTGTCTCCCCTGTAATTGTCAGTTTGACCACTTTTGGAATTCCCACACATATGATATCTGCTTCCTTACCCTTGAATATTGCTTTTTGATTGAAATATGCAACATGGAATCTCCTGGCAATGTGCACCATAACTTCAAATTATCAATCAATTCATGCAAAGATAACTTCTTCCTGCAAGTGGTCGGTTTTGACTAACTTGGACTCAAAAAGGTGATAGTTCAAAATAGATCTGCAACACCATTAGTGTAATCAAAATACCATCTTATGTTCACATAGACAAATAGAACAGAAATGCAGTGGCTTTCAGTAGACAGAGATAAAATCCACTATTTTGTGTAATTAAGTAAAAAACAAAGCATATTTATGTGGTAATTTCTATGGCAAATTCTACTGCACCACGTCTGACTAAGACTGACAGGTTACATGCCGGAGCAAATGTACTGAAGACATTAATGTCACTTTAAAACAACTCAAGTTTTGATGTTTGTATATTTCTGCTGTACTGCAACTATTAGGATGTGTTGCTTCAATTTTTGAAAATGAAAAAAGAAAGCATTAGTAGCTCAGACTGCTGTGTAACTTTACAACAACTGACACTAAGTATAATATAAGCTGGTTTGTATTAAGATGTTATTGCACCTTTCCAGTTCTAATCGCCAATTATGACTCTATTAGTCCTACTTGGCAGCTCATCTGCTCCTGCATCAGCTAAGGGAGACTTGGAGACGGACCTCTGATCTTCATGTTTCCGCTTCAGTGAGCGCTCAGCACAGCGGCTGTCATCTTGAGACATTGAGGAGGTAAGGCATTGCCTTTTCCAAGATAACTACACCTGACCTTACAACAATTTACTAAGGAAACACCTGCCTAATGGCAGTGTGAGTGCAGTTTCTCTTACACTCACAACAGCACTGCAAATTAGAGACAACAGGATAAATCTATGACCAGCTCACTAGACACTTCATTAAATCACTGTTCCCTTGCCTTGTAGAGCACTAATAGAATCACAGCCCTCGTTAGCTACTGAATAAAAGATCAATCACATTCTTTGAGAGCTCTTGCTACCAGCTTCCAGAGGAAACAAGGAAAAAAAATAGACATATTTAGGATCATCAGTAAGATTCTGAATGGCCTCACTGCAAGTTGGTTAAATTACCTTTTCCACAACTGACTCCGACTGTAATACTCTGAGGAACTTGTTAAGTCTGCTTTCAAAAGCTGCTATCTAATATATGACTACCAGGCCCTGGTCAAAAGTTCATAATGTGCATATGTAAAAAGGTACTAAATTGCCTGAGGGCTAAAACCAGAGGAGTTTAATTGCAGCAAAATGCTGAAAATGGTCTGTTGAGGGTCTTTCTATTGGGATACTGCTGGCACTAGCTGATTGAAGTACAGCACATAAAAGCCTTACAACAATATTTCCTTAAATGCAGCTGAAACTGCTAGCACTTGCTAGTGCATATATGGTGTGCCAAGAGGAAAAGGGGGAAAAAAGAACCTGCCCTAAAACAAACAAAGATTTAAGGACTGATATAATTCATAATTCAAAAGCATGTGAATTAAGGGAAGAATTAAACAACAGTGAATATCTGTCAGTGTAAGTCATGTTATAGGCTCCACATGTTGTTATGGTAGGAAATGTAAATACACATGTAAATAGATTTAATTGGCAGCATTAAGATTTGCTGTAATGAAAGCTGGAAAACAGCTTCCATCAAGCCATTATGGCCACACTTGGAAATTTTAGAAACAGTCAGCTGTGAGACTGAAGATTCCTTAAACTACCCTGAAATCCAAGGATTTGGTTGTACTAATTTGGGAATCCTTCCTCTAGTTATTTATATAATGAAGACAAAAAATTATAAAAAAAGGGAAGGAGAGAAGATTTTTTTTTCTCTGAAACTATTCAAAACAAGCATTTTTAGAGTGACAGAGAAAAAATGTCCATTATTTTGACCATAAACATCCATCTAAAAAAAAGTACCAATCCACAATCTTCAAATTTTTACTTTTTAATCTTCCATATATTCTTTTTTATCTTTGCTAAAACATATAGCTACACATATTGAACATTGCTATAGTGAAACATCTTTCTTTACTTTTACTTAATTTCATTTTTATCTTTTGAAAGCCACATTCACATGGATTATTATCCTACATGCTACAGATACTAATCTGAAATTTGAAGTTGAACTTCATTGCTTCTCCATTAGTTTTTCTTTAGCTCAAGGAGGGTTTGATGTGGAAGTTAAGGCATGTGCTGTGCAGGAAATGATATCAGGTCAGTGTAATGGTCCCTTCACAGAGATTACAGCAGGGATTTTCCACATCCAGTTATTTATTCCCAGTCATATGTCTGTTGGAGGCTTTATTACAAACTGCAGTAACAAATTAATCCGGCTAAAAGCCTTCCTGAAAGGAGAACACAATTCTGCTCCAAGACTGAGGCATGAGAAGGTACAGAAAAAAAAACCACAAATAGAAGTGATAGGGGAAACCTCATCAACATTCACAGTATCACAGTATCATCAGGGTTGGAAGAGACCTCACAGATCATCGAGTCCAACCCTTTACCACAGAGCTCAAGGCTAGACCATGGCACCAAGTGCCACATCCAACCTTGCCTTGAACAGCCCCAGGGACGGCGACTCCACCACCTCCCCGGGCAGCCCATTCCAGTGTCCAATGACTCTCTCAGTGAAGAACTTTCTCCTCACCTCGAGCCTAAATTTCCCCTAGCGCAGCCTGAGGCTGTGTCCTCTTCTCTGGACACGCTCAAGCATCTCGATGTCCCTTCCAAACTGGGGGGCCCAGAACTGAATTCAGTACCAACTGTAAGATCACAGAATCATAGAACCAACCAGGTTGGAAGAGACCTCCAAGATCATCCAGTCCAACCTAACCCCAGCCCTATCCACAAATATTCCACTATGTGGGGATGATTTGTTACCAGTTTTTTTCTAGATTGACAAAGCAAAAATGTTGCCTACAGCATATTTTGTTCATCCTCATCATGGGTTGTCTTCGGGCATGTTACGGCTGAGAAAATGGTCTAGAGCTTTGCATGAAGGTTTAGGCTTCAGAAAGTTTCAAAATATTCTAATATTCAGAAAAACAATCAAAAAAGGTTTCTTTTTTCTTTCATTTTTTTTTAATCTGTATTTTCATGACTATAACATAGTAGATAAAACAGCCTTTTGCCAACCACTACCTGATGAAGCGGGAAATGACCTATTTTCAAGTTGGTATTAGTTAGCATACAGCAAAATAACAATCTTAGACAGAAAACACAGGCAAGATGACAGGAACATGGTCAAAAGCATGAGAGTCAACAGAGTTCAAATTAGTTCAAGAAACCTCCACTTTGAGCTTTGGAAAGTCCACATACCAATACCCTGTAGTAACTTTAGAGACTGTCTCCTTGGGAAGACCATTTGACCTCTGTCTTCTCATATGACAGTTACCATTCTTGCCTTCTATTAGAACATAAAAAATACCTAGGCCTCTAGAATGTCTCAAAAGGAAATTCATCTTAGTGAATAACAACTCATTTACCTCCCCTCAACAGATCAATTCAGAGAAGTTTGGAAAAGCATGGCTGAAAGACTGCCATAAGAAATAAATTTAGTGGAAGTGACAAACCAACAGCGTCTGACAACAAATGAAGAATATGGAATGAGATTTCATTTGTTTACTCCTTACATTCAGTTCTGATGCTTATGCACTTAAGTCATTCAAATTAGTTTAAAATATGTGCTAGGGAAGAATTCACAACAAAGAGGAATGAAACGTAGAGGAACAACAGACTAGGAATATTTCAGTAGGCATAAAGTCTTAAGCAAATAAATTGATTTCATTCCATTTCTCTCAAGTCTCTGTTTCAGATCCGGACAACCCTTTCTCTCCAGATTCTGAGCAGTACAACATAATTAACTAATGGATTATCTGCCAGCAGATAGGGAACAGGGAACAGAAGCAGAAGATGATAATAGTAAGCAGGAATGTCCATGGAATTTGACTCAGCCACATTTCATTATCAATGATAAACATTATTTTAAGGAAATAGATTAGGAATTAGATTGCATTTACAGGAGTCTTTGTTGTGGACAGTGACAAAGTTTTCTGTTGAGTATTCTGCTCCCTTCCAACAGCATAAAAAACACTGAGCTGTGTGCAGGTATTTCCTCAGTATTTGATTTTCCAAGACTAAGTAATGATCTGGACTGCATTTTGAAGAGCACAATTTGCCTTAGCTGAAGGCCATTTAAAATGCCACATTCCTCTCTATTAAATAAGCTTACAGGTAATGAAATAATGATAAATATAATTTCATCACCAACAATAAGATCAGATAGTGCTTTGATAAAAAGATTTATATAAAAACACTTCCTTTAAAAACAAAGCCAGAATGAGACAAAAAAATATCACAAGTGGAACTGTCAGCTTTGGTGATACTTAACTGTTGTGACTGCTTTAAAAGGTGGAAATTCATTACATTTCTCATCAAAGGAACTGAAGTCAATCCATTTTTTTTTTCCTCACAAATACAGTCACCACTTCCGGTCCAAAAGCTGAGGAAAAAGCTCACTTCACACATACTGGTTTAGTAAATGGAAGCAGTGTAGCTCTCACAACATTCAGCTCAGGCTAATATGTTATTTCTTGGCAGAACTGGTTAGTTAATTTCTAGTTTTCTCATGATATCTCAACAAAATATAAATGCATGTATTACTTTTTTTTTAAATGACCACTAAGTATGCAGAAAAGAATGAAAAGTTTTTACATTTATGCCATCAGATTTAGCACAAGAACCGTAACATGTGTGCCCAGTTCACAGGAGGAAGTATGGAAGAGCTTTTCAGATGCCCAACCAGTCCAAGTCCCTGCCCACTTGCTCAGGTATGCTAGTATTTGGAGCCTCTGCCTTGCAAAACTGCAGTGGAGAAATTCCTTTCCTCCACAGCCACAACTCCTCTGCAGTTGAGAGGTCTCTTCAGTACTGGGGCAAGGAGCACCAGGACACTCAAACCCCCTTTGCAGATAGTGTCTCTGCTCTGTAATTAACACTGCTAGATCAACAGCACTGTTTGTAGTGGGATGAACTATTCAATGTGAGTAGACAATTGGATTCTAAATGACACTGTTACAAAGTCATTATCATAAAAAATTGCCCAGACAGTTGTTTTATTTGAAGTGCTAAATTAGTTTTCTTGTACTGGTAGTATTCATCATAATGTAAGTTTGACGTTTCAGGCCAACATTTTATGGTAATGCTCTTCAGTGGCAAGAAACAATGTTTCCAATTTTCTAGCAAAATGGGAAAAAACTGATTACATCCATTAATAGATTACAGTGACAGACAAGTTAACCCTAAGGAAAACAAACAAACAAACTTACATTCAAGAGAAGTCGAATTAATCCTCATATTTCAAAGTATTCTTAATCTCTAAACTGGGCATTTTTTAATGTCTTTTTGCATAATGCTGGGTGCAGTATTTAAATAGAAAAATCACTTGCAATGTATCAGTTCAGCACAAGGACCTGCAAATTTCTTTTCTTATATAAAGTTTGGTATTCAACACTTGAGTAAATACTTTCCTAATCAGTTAGGAGTCTCACCAGCCACTTATGTATGCACAGTCTTCAACTAGAAACAAAAGAAACTAGCAACATTGTGATAAGACATTAAAAAGAAGCGCACAGTAAGTTTCAAATCCTATGTCTGCTCAACATCCTTCTGAATTAATAGTGATATTCATCTTAAATGCATTAAGGTTGCAAGTACCACCCACAGAAGCAGCATATGTCTGAGAACTCCACTTTTGGAAATGTCAACTCTTAAGACAGAGTTTTGGGACAAAGTAGATCCTGTCTTTCAGAAAAAAAAACAATTTTCACTGTAACTCAGAAATAACTTGGCTTTTATATAAGATGCATACTCCAACGTTGCTATCCTTACCTCATTTCAATGTGATGCTTTTGCAATTAAGAAAGTTCCTCAAATACCTTCTACAGATTTTTTGTGGCATACACATAAGACTGTGTTGTATCCATAATGATATTTAATAACTGCAAAGCCACATTGTCACTTAAATAATGGATGGAATCTGGCTATGATATTTATATTTACTGTCATCCCCCTTGCTAAAAAAGGATTGATGTCACTGCTCTAACAACAAACAGCAAAATAAAGAAATTGGAAAATGGAAATACTACTCAAGTATTTTAAGGCACAAAGAAAACTTTAAAAGTTAAGTAGATTCATACATTCTTTGCATACAAATCCTCATACAGGTTATTGCAAAACGAGTAAGGAGTGCATCATTTGCTGAGCATTTTCACACTGAACTAAGCATGGTAAATTTGGTATCATGTTCACTTTTCCCCCTGAAAAGAATGAGTACAATCTGCCACTTTATCTCAAGTAAATCAGGCCATATAATACATAACAAGGCATGGAACCATTTTAATATTTCAGCTGGGAAGTGGATTCCAGAAAGTTTTTATGTTTTGTTTACTTTCATTTTTCCATCCAAATCTTCCTCCTTTCTTCTTGAATACAACTCTTGAATCATATAAACATTTAAAACTACTCTTAGAGACACTACCTACAGGATATTTAATATGCAGTCATATATTTGTGCTTTCTTTCTTTATTGAGAAAGGTGAGAAACCACCAATCTAAGGTCTAAGGCAGTAGGTTAAGAAAGGAAGAGGAGAGGCACAAGGCCACATCAAGTCACACTGAAACTTGCACTAATACCTGCATAAAATTGAGGAAGACATCTTGGTTCCCTAAGCTTTTCTGGAGCATATATGCCCTCTTTCTTTCCCTTTAGAAACACATGTACTCTTACTTAGAAACTAGGGCACAAAAATAGTAAAAGAAATAGGCCTACAGCAGAAAGAAGTTCAGAAAGAAGTCAGAATCTGACTAGCTTTTTCAAGGACTCTCAAAGAGAGATACCAAATGGAAGCTATGAACTACAAAATATACCAGTGAATATACAGTGGAAACCCCAAAAATACTCCCTAAAACAGTCTCATTAACCACAGACCTATTTCCCTCCACATAAGATTCTAAGCCAATGCTCCAAGCTGCCAAGGAACATCCATCCTGCAGTTTGAGTCTTGCCTTTAGAAAAATCACTGCATTCATATGCGTAGCACCAAAAAAAAAGACCCCAAAACAACCCAAAAGCAACAAACACAACCCAGTAAACTCTCTCACATTTTCCTCAAGAGAAAAAAAAATTACTGATCTGCAGAGCAAATGTTGGAATAAAGAACTGACAAGATCTAGAAACACTATTAATAGCACAGTGGGATACCTCCCAAAGGCCTAGAAAGATGATTTTTCTATACATACATGTACATTTTCCAATGGCTTTCCTGGAAAAAAAAAAAAAAGCTTTTTAGGAATGTTAATTCAGTTATTCAGTTATCATGTCCAAGGTATGCCATCATGATGATGAATGACATCTCACAGAGAGAAAAAAACCAAACAGATCCACTTTTTCAGGAAAACAGAACTCTTATTGTGTCGATCTATCCAGGAACATTAAATATATTCAAACCCCAAGTATATTTTTCATTTATATAGAGAGAGATAGTTACATGCACACACATATATACATGTAAAAATAGTGAAAACACTAAGAAAACATTGTGTAGTGCTCTGCATTTGATATACTGTATTATTTTTGGACCTTACAAATATACCTTTTTAATGGCTTTGCTCTAAGAGAAAGACTTTCCAGCTCAGATTACTTGGACACTTTTACTGTTTACTCTTCCATCTTTTTTTGTAAAGTCAGAAGAGATTTCCCTGAGAACTTCAAATAAATAAGATATCCAGCTGCACAAACACTATACATTCTGTTAGATTACTTTGGCTTCCTAAGGAATATTTGACTTTCTCTGAATGTAAATGATTAAAGAGAATCCATCATATGAAACTGATTGGTGAACTGTTTAAAGTGGTATGGCACCTCCTCAAAGATGACAGAGAGAAAAGAAAAGGCTACGTTGTTATAAAGCATCTCAGACATCCAAGGAGTTCTAGGGAAACATTAATGTAACTAAGCACTGTATCACCCAGTTAAGAAACAGTGTTTAAGTGACTGTTTCATAAAATAGGATCTACACTGCATTCCTTTTTAAACAGTTTGGTATTTCATCTGTTCTAAATACAACCAATAAAAGCTTGGGGTTTCCTGAACATCTGTCCATCCATAAATGGCAACTTATATATATATATATATATATATAAAAGGAAAGACAAACCATGTTCTAGAACCCACAACATTTATATTGCTCTGTCACTTATGCTAACAAAATGACAGCAGCTAACAATGTTCAGTTATCTAATGTCATTATTTTTTCCATTTACTGGTTTAAATTAGGACACAGGATTTTAACTCCTAGAGGTCAAAGAAACAAACAAAAAAAAAGAACTTTGTCCAAAAACCAGTGCTTTTCCTGAACTTTTTACATTTGACCAGCACCTCTATTCCCTAAGAGAGCTAACTAGATGGCTATGTATGTGCAAATAAAAAACAAGGGAGAAACAACTATGAGGAAATAAAAGATGCACTACTGCCTAATTGCCACACTGGCTAAATTTTCAATCATACAGGAGGAGTTTTAAGGAATTAACAGCAGATTTGTTCCTTTGGTTTGGTTTGGTTTGTTTTTTTGAAATTACAGCAAAAAAAGATTCAGTTCCTGGACTCTAAACTCAGTAAGAAACTTGACTTAAGAGAATAAAATTGAGAAAGTAAGAAGCACACTAATGAAGCACAATTAGTCCTTACAGCTATTTATTCATACCCACCCCACATCCCACCCCGTCACTCCATCACTAAGGTCTTCTCACAGCTTCTAAACTGCAGCAGATGGCAGCAGTTTGAAGTGGAACCCAAATTTGTCTTAACCAACATGGGATTTGTTTCTCACATGTCCTATCACTCACAGTACCATCATTTTAATAGCTGAAAATATCTGGCTGAGTTGAAGTGCCTTGTGTAATTTGTGCTTGGTTGGGCTCAATTTACTTGCTGGCTGTCCAGTGTTGTAGCCAGTAGTCTGTCCAAAAAGTTAAAAATCATCAATTAAAAAGAAGTTTCAGGACCCACATTTTTGTAAAAGGTGATGATGAACTCCTTGCTAGCTACAAACTCAGTTTTACCACTGTGAATGAGACTTTCTTGAATGCTAGCAACAGATCATTGGATCATCAGAAATGAACTGCAGGGCATTGGCTCTGCCTTTGATTACAGTTATCTCATTCATAAAACTGTTATCTCTATTACTCTCTTGTTATGAAATAAAATGAGTAATCCTGTGATTTATGGGCTAGCTGGTAACCAAGGAGGTCTGGATCCTACTGCGTTATTTACAACAAACTGTCTATGTGACCTTGCTCAGGCACACAAATGAGAAACTGTGGGGTCACAGGCAGGGCTGAGTCACCACATCTGCAGTGACTGTAACCAGAGGCCTCTGGGGTGCAGCGAGGGGCACTCGCAGGACTCTGCTGAAAGCAAAACCACAACAGACAGTTTTGGGGCATGCTTGCATTTGGTCCTCAGCAATGCACAGTGATTTCAGACAGCAATTTTCGCTGCTAGCTAGGCTACAAAGTCATCAGAGATTAAACCTTTATCAGGCAAAAAGTACAGAATTACTTCTATAATAATCCCTTTTAATTAGCTAACCTTAAATTATTAACACAACGATTCAAAATGCACCTGGATGTGTTCCTGTGTGACCTGATCTAGAATGGTCCTGCTCTGGCAGGGGCATTGGACTAGATGACCTTTTGAGGCCACTTCCAATCTCTAACATTCTGGGATTCTGTGATACTAACACAATCAGAAGACCATTTAAGAGTGAACAAAGGTAAGAATTACCACCTTAGCTCAGAGATACATTAAGGAGATGCAGACCAGAACAGATCATAAAACTGATTTAAACAGTACCTGCCATTTTCCCAAGTTAGCAGCTACATGTTTGCACTAGCACCAAAGAAGTGTGTGAAAAACAAACAAACAGAAAACAAAACCAAACAAACAAAACCAGAGGCAATTTGTTTCCATTTTTTAAAAGGTCTTCAAGACATTTAAGTTCATTTGCTTGCTTATACAGGAAATCACTAAATTTTACCAAGATTATTCCTAGCAAAAGTTACTGTTGTTAGCTACAGACAGAAAAAGAGCAACCAGCAATAGAACAAGGGGACACAGTCTCAAGTTGTGCCAGGGTAGGTATAGGCTGGATATTAGGAAGAAGTTCTTCACAGAGAGAGTGATTTCCCATTGGAATGGGCTGCCCAGGGAGGTGGTGGAGGCACTGTCCCTGGGGGTCTTCAAGAAAAGACTGGATGAGGCACTTAGTGCCATGGTCTGGTTGATTGGTTAGGGCTGGGTGATAGGTTGGACTGGCTGATCTTGGAGGTCTCTTCCAACCTGGTTGATTCTATGATTCTATGATTTACTTTTTGGTTTATATACCTCAAGTATATAATACATTCAGAAAAGTTCTTCATTGTCTATTTTCTCTTACATTATCTTTCCCAGTGTATTATTTATATCAAAGCCATATGGTACATATGCTTTGCTATTTTCTTAGCAATGCTGGTTAAAAAAAAAATAAATTAGATTTATGTAAACTACACAAGAATTCTTTTTTGTTGAACCAGAAGTGCCACAAACCTGTCCATAAGTAGAGTTTTAACATTACATCTGTGTGGCAAAGCAGCATGCACTCACTCTATGAAGAAGAACATGCCTCTAATCAGTCAAGGGAAGGAAGGGATGCCAGGAGGTTAGACATTTAATCCAGAATATCATCTAGTGCTGCTATTAGCTGTTATCTTCACTGACAAAGCAAAATAAAGACACAAAAATAACTCTTCACAGAGCACTGTAAATAGAGACAGAATCCTTAGAATCCTTTTTTCCCACCCAAACTTTACATTTTCATCCTGCTTCAACATCTCTTTGTAATATTTGACACTGAAAAAAGAATACCTGTATAGCAATGTGCACAATAAATGCAAACACAAAAATCAAAGACCCCTCAGAACCTCAGAATTTCAAGTATTTTGAAAACACCAAATTTGCTATCTAAGCTTCATTTTTTAACAGCCAATTTTTAACAGTCTCTTCAAACACAAAGTTCTCAGTTTTAGCCATTTTTGTCCATGGAAAATTAATACCTAACTCATTTTCAGTTACTGCAGCAGATAATAATTTTTTTTTTTCAGCAAATAAAACAAATGATGTTTCTGTATGAGAAACATCTCAAGAACACTACCACAAGGATGAGGCAAATTCCTAACAGTGAGTATAACAATGATATTAAAAAAAAAACTAAATATTCTGTTCAGCTCTTTCTGTCTGACTGCAAAGTCTTGCCTGACACCCAAGCACCACAACACCAATAATATGATAAAAAATTGCTTCCTTATGGCTCCTCAAATACTTTCTGAGCAGATCAATGCTGCATAACACCTCAGAGACATCACTTCAACTGCAGTTTAGTGCTGGAAGTGATGGTGAGTAAAAGAGAAGCAATAATAGAAAAAAAAAAGCAGGAACTTGCAGTCTTCTTTGGAGAACTCCAAAAGAACACAGGGAAACAGTGCAGGAAAATCTAGGACATTCAGACAAGAAATAAATTGAGGATGCAGATTCCAGAGTGCAGAAATTAAAAGGATTTACCTTTAATAGCTGTTGTTAAGCACTCATTATTATATTTGGAATGCAGTTTTTAGCCAAAAACCAGATGCTCCTCCATTATGCTATTAAAAAGTCTGTTTCTAGAAAGTGTAACAATCTGAATCAAGAAATGACAACAACTGAATGCAAGCCTGACTTTATGCAAGTTTCAGAAGGAGATGTTCTGTTCTATGCTATTAACTACCCATAAGGCAAATCTTTTCCAGGTTTCAGGCAGGAGATAAGAAAACATCAGGCTGGATGTGAGGTTGCACAGATTAGCATTTCTGGGCAATTCAGACTTGTATGCAGACATTCCACAAGGGGTATATGCAGGTTTGGTTTTTTGTTTTGGTTTTTTTTTTTTTTGATTCCAGAAAGCTTTTTTAGGCTGAAAAAAATAGTGAAATAAGCTTTTACATTTCAAATTCTAATTTAATTACATGTAAAATAAAACATTATGGATCAAACATTTCCCTGGCTTGCAGCCCACATACTTGGCAGGGCATTCTGAAACTCTGCAAAGATCTAGAGCAAGAAGAAATTCCTTGCTTCCTCCACAAAACTATAGGGCATAACAGAGCTGCTTCACAAAGAACTATGGAGGTGTGCTGGACACAGCAAATTCTGTGGCCACTGTTACCCCAAGTACTGTTCTGCATGCTGAGGGCTTGAGCTGTTCTGTTTGGCATATGGATAGGTTTTCCTCAAGACTTTCCATTTCTGTGGGATAAGTTATGGGAGATGGAATTAATTTGCCCTCATATTTCATGCTACATTTATTTTAGCAGGAAGTTAAAATATGTGTCAGTTAAATGCAAGTTTGGTAATAAACCAGCCTATATTACATTTTATTGCTAGATAGGACACAGAAATTCTAAGTACGTAGAAGAATTTTTGCACCATCCTTCCAAAATGATTAACAACTACTTTGGAAGCATTTCTTTACTATCCTACTACAACCAATCAACATATTCTTCTGCATATGCCTGTTTTCCTTCTACCCAATTCAGTCCATTTTAAGTACCAGTATTCTGCAAGGAAACAACTAGATAAAACAGTCCACAGAGGTACACTCCACAGACCTCTGTGATAAACAAGAGCTGCTCCTTAGCATGGCTTTAACATCTACACATTAGGCATTAATGTGTAAACCCAGGAGAACATCTCCAGATGTGATC
This sequence comes from Pogoniulus pusillus, assembly GCF_015220805.1. NCBI lineage: Eukaryota > Metazoa > Chordata > Aves > Piciformes > Lybiidae > Pogoniulus > Pogoniulus pusillus. The sequence continues at coordinate 4,689,752 of NC_087283.1, read as the reverse complement.
TACACACTCTCCACAACAATTGCTGTTAGCCAGGAGATAGTCCCCTTTCATCCTCTATTTGACTTCCAGCCTAAAACTCAGTCTGAGAAAAGTTAACTGCCAATCTGATCAAATCTAAACCATGAGGCTCTTTTCATAAGAACTGCCTGTTGCTTTTCAAGAAACCCCAGTGGATTTCCAGAATTGTCTCAGGGAGGAAATATAGCCCAAATTCTAGGCCAAAACACACATAGCCACCCTGCCCATGACTGCTCTTGGAGCTGCATATGCAGGAGAGGAGGGCAGTTCTTGGAGCTGAGGGCAGAATTCGGCCCAAACTGTGAATTTTGAAAAGGAAGCCAACATCAACTCAACACAGCCCACACAAATCTTTGGACAGCAAAACACATTTGCTTAGTGAGGAACTGTTGTCACCAGCATTAAGGGTTATTCCAGCTTTAGCAAAGAACAAGGGAGAAAGGAGAGATGATGAGACTGCAAGGTCTCTTCTCAGCTTCTATCAAATGAAATCAGATGTGACTGGGTCAAGGATTGGACTGGATTATCTTTCAGTTTTATTCCAAGAACATGTGTTCTGTGATTCTATGATCATTAGGCAGAAGCAAGTCACTCCTGTAGATGCAGCTTCATTTCTTGCCAGAATTGCATTTCTGAGTTGATGTTAGGTGTGAGCACAAATCGTCACATGAAGTTTAAATTTAGATGCTTCCAACATATGGCAAAAGTAAAAGTAGTGAAGAAGTTGTAGGCAGAGGGTTTTCCTCCTACCTATATGAGCATTGCAATACATGCCAGCAGCCTAAAACTTTGCTGTGACGACATCAGAATGACAAGAATCCATTGTTTTATGTAAAACTAAGACATGCAAAAGACTGTAGGATCCTTAAAAATGTCCCTGATAATTCCCAATAGCAAATACTTCAAATACAAAATCCTTTTCTGAAAAGTTCCTTTATTTGTGGGAGGAGAAAAAAAAGCCAAAGAGCAATTCAAGTATCAGTCTTGATATTAAAGGTCTTACTGCAGCTAACTGGCTGTTTAAAGGTGACAGGTTGAGCTTTTCTAGCTGTAATCTGTATCTCAGCAACAGAACCAATGTTTTATTCCCAGTCATTGAAAGAGGCAACACATCTGCTAAACCTCTAGCACAATGGCTGGCTTTGCATTGCCACAGGATATGTAACCCAATAGCCTCAGAACTTCTAAAACCCTAGCCATTTCTTAGTGTAAAAGGACTTGAAAATTTGGTTCACTGAAACATGTGCTAAGCTCTTGCTACTCTAACACATGATATTCTTTCTGCTCTTGTTACTTGCCAACAAAAATATTTGGTTCTATGTAAGACTATCACAAGTGTGTGATAACAGCACTCTGCTTCTAATTTTATATGGCTTTTTACACTCACAAAATCACCCAGGAGTCACACTAGATAACACACTCACTGTAAGCTTGAATCTTACAATAAATGTATTTAATTTTAATCTTCTATGTAAATAGTAACAAATCAGATGTGTTCTGAATGATTTGCATTACTTTAAAATGAAAGAAACAAATAAGTCAAACTGTTCTTGAGCCAACTATGAGGAAGAGAGAAAGAAAAAGAGCATGAAAAAAGAGGGGGGAAGAAAATAGGAGGAAAAAAATGAAAAGAAAACAATCAAGGAAGCAAAACCATAAAGCCTTGGATCAAAGCAGCTAAGCATGTATATGGCCTGTTAGTTTCAGAGGTTGTTTTTCAATCTGTTATTTACAGTGGCCACTCGTTTCGATTTACATTTAATTATACTATAAGCGTCTCTAATTTACTGAGTAACTCTATAGTGGTAAGTAAAAGAGAAGCCCTTTGAACATTAGTAGAGCTACAGTTACCACAATAATAAAATGGTAATTTATGTGCAGCTATTGCTTTCTACAAAGAAATACTTATTCTCCATTTCTGATTAGCAAATCCTTGTAAATTTGAGATCTTGAAAAGAGGTGGGTGGGGAAAAAGAGTCTTTCAGTTTCCAGTGCTCTGCTTAAGAAAAGTACTTCCCATATACCTATAACCTTTGGTGATTTAACTATTTCATTCTGTTTCAAAAGCTGACCAGACAGCATTCTATGATTCAACAGAAGAGTTCACTATAACCAGCACAAACACACCACAATTTTTATGCTGTAGTCACTCATAAAACAGGTTTGGAAAAAGTGAAGCTGCATTTCTTCTTGCAGTAAGATATGACCATTCACAGAATCACAGAATTAACCGGGTTGGAAGAGATCTTTGAGTCCAACCTATCCCCTAACCCTTCTAATTAACTAAACCATGGCAATAAGTGCCTCAGCCAGCCTCCAAGAGAGTTTAACAGAAGCAACTAAAATTATGCCTCTAAAAGCCTCATACCTGAGAAGACAGACAAGCCACATCTAAGCAAAAAAGGACAGATTCTAAATGATCCACAAATCTTAGACCAGCCTGACTTCATGAACTGTCCTAATTAGTGAAATTACGTTCAAGTCAACGCAGCTGCAGCAAGTAACAGCAAACAACTAAATAAGGCAGCAATATTAGAATTTTGATTCTCAGTGCTTCAGGCAATCAGATACAACTGAAGAGCTACCAGCAGTGTCTCCGAAGGTAAATTCTATCATGCTGAATGTCCCAAGTGCCACATGCCAGAGGCTGCATGACCTCTCCTGAAAATGGTGATTCACAGCACGCAACAGCAACTACATCCTCATCAAGCAAAGTGGAGCTATTCCACAGCCAAGAACCGAACAACAATGTTAAAACAAAATGTACTTCAGATACACAATGTATTATTTCTTCATTGTTAGAAACAAAAGTAAATAATTACTAAACTGTTACAATTTCAAGTAAGTAAACTTCAGGTAGATTAGTTTGTAAGAAAATGATGACAACCAAGTCAAAGGTGTGAAGATTAATTACCCAATAGAAACTTGCAGCCAGCACAGAATATAGAATCTACTTTATTCTGGGAAAAAAAAAACAACCAACCAACATATTTTCTACAAAATTAGAAAATAAAAATGTTTTTTTTGGTAATTTTCTCCTGCATCTAGCTTCAAAGTTTCCAAAGGAGCTGAAACTCTGGCTGTTATTCTGAGCTATCCACAGCTCTGAAAACCTCTATTAAGTTTATCTTTGTGAAATACAAATTAAAGATGTAATTATTTTCTATTAGCAGCTTTTAATACAATAATACAAAAAGACACCAGTCAGAATAAGGTATTTGCAGCTGCAGTCTCTGTGTGTGTGTGTATATAAATATATATATATGCATGTATGTGCATGTACAGTTTAAAACATAGCAAAGAGTTTCAAAATGGCTCCAGGAGGATTAGGCTTTACAGGTGCCATAATGCTGCAGCTGCTAAAGCTCCTGCCTCAGAGATCAAAACTGGTACAGGCACATCTGCATGGCAATCCCAGCTGAACTGATAATCCTTACCTCTCTCCACACAACCTTGATGCAGATCTTTCCATTCCAGTTATGGCCCCAGCTCAGTTGCAACTACTTTAAATGCTGCTGCATCATGCTGCATTGTGCAATGCAGACATTCTTCTAAAACACAGCAACCTGCAGTTCACAACCTTGGGACTGCAGCTTTTACCTTTAAGATTCACATTCAGTATTCTGATCAAAATACTCAGCTAAGCTGTGGGGTGAGCTGGTATAGAAGTACTGAGAGGAAGCCCTGAAAAAACATTGCTCAGAAATGGCAAGAGAAGCAGAAAATTATTTGCTCCCTAAAAATCTTAAAATAGAAAAACTGCTGCATTAATGATGTTGAGAATTTCTGCTCAGCTTGTTTGCATCCCAGGATGAGGCGTTTCTTCTAGTTCTACCAGCACCTCAAAAACATTGGTAAGGTTCAAGGGAACATAACAATTGATATCATATTATGAGGTATAAAGATGATGCTTACACTCAACCCATACACTCCATCATAACATTCAAACAACCCCCATGAAATACATACAAAAGCCAAGGGCTTATTGAAGTGATGGGGCTTGGGCTAGGGTGCAGTATTATCCAACACTGATTCTTTTTGATGCCCTCTCTATATACACTATATTTGTACTCTATTATATCACCTATAAACAAATTAATGTTGTAACAAAATCTACCCTTCTTTTAAAGAATTTAAAATGTATTTCAGTGTTTGATTTTCTTCCTTAGCAGATGAGATTATGTGAGCAGCAAACACAAAAGGTTCCTTTGTGAAAATATGTCAGAGCAAATGAAACTAACAACTCACAAATGTTCCACAGAGTGGATCCTTTTCATGGGCTGCTGATAACATTCACTTACCTGTTCTCAAGAGAACGTCAAGGATCTGTTTTACAAACTATATGTGTTTTTAGAGGTCCTGGTCAAAAAAAGTGCAGTTGAAAGACATTTATCACTTGTCCCAAGGTGCCAGAATGCTCACTTACCAACCTCATGGGCATAAACAGGTTTTTCATGCACAGGCTGCAAACTGCAGGCAGAGGTTAGAGGTGTGGAGACACTTCTGACTGACACATGTCAGTGCACAACACTAGGGCATATCTTTTTGCTCCACAGCCCTTGCTGAAGATGCAGTATTGTTTAAGATCTGTTCATTGTTTGACATGTAAGCAGAATTTTAAGCATCATACAATGTGTTTTCATTTTACATCAATCCAGCATAGATTAAGAGTGATTTAATTACCTCAGTGATAACGAAACATGCAAGCAAAATTCTTTGTGCAGCTACATATACAAATTCCACCATTGATTTGTTTAGATACTACAGATTATGTGGTAGATTAAGCTAGGTAAATCTGGATTCTTCTGCCTCAACAATGCCCTCACTTTTCTTTTTCAAATAAACCAAATTAATCCAGCTCAGTGTGATAATTTACTAGTTACATTACACCACAACCACACTTGTCAGTTGTGAAATCTTCTTTAAAAGGGGCCTGTCTAGAGCTTGAACACATCGCCAGGCCTAGATGAGTTCTGCAGTGGCATGAATGTTTTCATTTCCCTGTTTGGAAACTTCAAATATTCAAGGATGACTCCCTCTCCTTTTGGGAATATCCTTCTTTGTCATTCAATAAGAGATGAGAAACAGCAATAAGGTTAAAGGGAGCCATTTCTCAATGGAGCAAAAGTCTTCTTCTACCTAGAAAAAAAGTAATTTAGCTCTCCTTATAAATATCCTGGGTTAGAAGTTCAAGGGATAAGAACAACCCAGCTAAGCAGTGGAGATGCTGCAAATTCTTTCATAATGATGCCTCATAAAGGTGGTTGTGAAAGAGCTGCATAGCCTTTCATTATGCCATGGTCCTGGTCCAAAGTCCAATGGAGACAAAGGGAAAACCTCCATTGCCTTAAGGACTGTGTAAGAATCAAGGAAATTGTTGGGCTGTTTTGTTTCTTAAAATATGAATGAAAGTGCTTTTACCACTGAAAGCACTCTCCCTCAGCCATTAATAATGTCTGTAGTATCTTTTCTAACTAGGGCATCTGTTTACATAAAAAATGCAGTCAAGCATATTCCACTTCAAAACCAAAACACTTTTTTGATGTTTCACGTATACTGAGCACAGAAATAACTCTAAACTATCCCAGATGAAAGATGCATAACTACCTTAAACACAGTGAAAATCATCTATTCAAACAAGGAAGTAAGGAACTTCATCTAAGAAGGTTCCTTTACTGAAGATGGACAAAGTTAATCCATAATGGTCGAAGAATCTTCTTCCAGAGCACAATGTTTGTCAGTAGAATAAGGGTGGCAGTTGCAAAAGGTCAGAGCTGAGACCTACATCTAGATTTTTGTAACTTTACTCCCCTGATTCGAAAAATGAAGATGTGTAAAATACTGTAAGTCATTCACTTACCATGGATTTGGTGAAAGGTCGAGCCAAGGTAAACAGCAGGGTGTACACCCACCAGTTTCGATGAATGGAGGAGTAAATCATATTTCCAGGATGGACTGCATTAGATGTCACTCCGTGGGGAGAAAGGCGTCGGTTCAACTCGTTGGAGAAGAGTATATTGCAAAGCTTGGAACGGTTATAGGCCAACATAGCCCAATAGTCCTTCTTAGATGGAGAAAGCAGGCTGAAATCAAGTTTGCCAGAGGAGTCTTTAATTTCTGTAAATCTAAAAAAAAACCCAGAGTTAATTTTACTCTCATTAAGAACAACACAAAATGTAGACAAGAGAACTTGGACAGAATCAACACAAGCCACCTCATTTAGCAGTTGAAAGCATCTGCTGGAAAGTGCCAGAGATGCAAGGAATAATTTCGCATAATATGGCAGTAAAATTATTGACTATTTAGAAAGAGCAAATGATAAATAGAAGCAGATCCAAAAAAAGGGCTTTACTGATTTAAAGGCATCATACATGTAACTCACGATTCACTTTATTTTACATCTGAAAAGAAGATTTTGCCTTGAATTCACGAATGCACAAGCAACTTGGAGGAACTAACGCAGGGTAAAATAACTCTGCCTTAGAAGCAGAGAAAACCAGCATCCTTGCATTTCCCTTTCTTCCCTTCCCCTGCTTATTTTACCCAGTGTTCACAGACTGCACACTTTCAGTTAAATGTTCAAGTAACTATGGATGAGTCTCACTGCCTCTTAGACTCTTTTTTTGGATTAAAAATTGATGAATATAAAGGGGTTATAACCTTGGTAACTTGCCATCAATAGTCTTATATGTTTAAAAGATAAATATAAACAAAGCCAAAATGAGTTCTGGCAGAGTATAATGTTTTTAAGTATACCCACGGCATGGCTGAACACAAATCAAAGTAACTAGTTGATGTTTTTTAATTGGGGCTGACAGAGTCATTAAACACCAGCTGTTTGTTTCATTCCTTTTCTTTTTTTTCCCTTTTAATAACAAAGTAGTGAATGTTCAAAAGACATTTAGATGAAGAAAATGAAGTTTCCACATAGCATTCCCCCCCCTCCCCCAATTCTTAACATTCCATGTGCCAATTTACTGGTATATCTTAATACTAGGAAATAATACTACATTTAGTAACAGATCTATGTTTCATTCAGAAGAGCTTCTAAAAATAAAAAGGATTTAGCAAGCATTTTTTAACACTCAGAGTTTTCAGAATCAGCTGGGGAGAAGAGGGATAAACATAATTACAGTACACACTAGAAAAATGTTTTAAAATATCCTTACTAATTTTGCATCTCATGCCCAGAAATGAAGAGATCAGCTGGAATTTCTACATTCATGCTGTGAGGAGAATTATAATACACTCAGAGAAAAGCAACCCCAGTATTTGAAGTCAAGAGGAACCCAGGATGTTCTGTATCTTGCAGAATTAGCCCTTCAGTTTCACAATTTTTGTTTAGATAAAACACGTTTCTGAAATTAACAGGACTATTCTGGGAGGAATTTCCTATATTCATTCCTCAAGTAATAATTTATGACACCAGAAATGATCTATAAATAAATTACTTTGTGTACACTGTGTTATGGTGGCATATTTTGAGTCCAGTCCTGCAAGTGTGCTTATGTGGGTCAGTTTGACTTACATTTGCAATCTCCGTGAATGCAGAAGGATAAGGGCTGTACAATCAAATTAACAACACAGAAATATAGACAGAAGGAAAGTCGACCTCCTTATTATTCTGATTTTAATACGATGTGCTTAAAGCACCCAAAAGCTTAATTTAAACAGAAATAATTTGCGCCAAATCCAGAGAACCAACTGGAAATCAGCGAAGAACCAGAGAGGCAAATAAATATTTTGCCTTGGAGCAGTTTAGTCTAATGTTTTCTGCAAACACAGGGCTTTAGTTTTCCCCTAACAGGGGGTCTTGACTCCAGCGAAAAGATCCAGCCAAGGTTTATGGAAGTAATTAGATACCAACACTTCTGTTTTACAACATAGTTTAAGGCTCAGAGTTCTCAAGTAGGTCAGAAAGTACTACTACCTAACCTCTAAACTAACTCCTTAAATCAACTTCTTGCCATTAAACAGACTGGGGGAGGGAAAGCATACTAATTTAACATTTGCCATTACACACGAATCGGACCCCTTAATAAAGAGAAATTTACTAGTTGCATTTATTATTTCATTTAAACACAGACCCTTAGTTATTTTTTGTTGGGTTTCTATAAACCTTGGCTGATCTTAGCCACGAGCACTTTAGAAATTGTTTCTGAAAACACAGATAAAGATGTCCAGAGATGTGAACTCTAGTTACACATAGCACTTAATACACTGAAAAACAAAGATGTCATTTAAAATACTACCAGGGATACAAACTTACAGAGGGGAACAAGCAGCTGACAATTCAACATAATCTCCCATTAAATAACAGCTCATTTATACGTATCCCATTGTGCCCTCCACATCTGGCAAGTGATTGGAGTTGGCAGATTTATTTCTAGAGCTATCTCGCTTGCCCCACAGTAGCCTCTCTCACTCCTAACAGGACTCTGCTACTTGCTTTCACAAACCTGGTGTGATTTGCAAAGATAAGGATGTCCAGATTTTGTTACCACCTAATTACTAGACATTTCATGTCTTTTAACACTGGGGAGGATTATTACTGGCATTTTCTATTGCTTCCTTTCATTTCAGCCATCATAAATTTAAAATGGTAAAAGTAAATCTATCTGCAGTATGTCATTTATACCATAAGCCCCTGTGTTTGGAAGTGATAAAGGTTTCAGCCCGACCCTTGGCTGGTCTCTCTCTACCAGGTCCCTGGGGTTACATTTTATGGAAACATGATTAAAAAAATAAGCTTCATTCTGGGTCACTAAAACATTTCAGAAATATGAAGACAGGAGGGGGAAAAAAAAAGAGGCACTCACACATTGGTTTGCTAGAGCTGCTACATACAACCAAAAGTGAAATAGAAATCAACAGCAACGTTTAAAGCTGGACATTACAGGGCTAAGTCTGCAGTCCCTGAACTAAATCACAAGGCAGTAAGTGGTTGGTGCCTACTAAAATTCAGAACTGGGGCATGCATTTTGCACAAGGAGCTTAATTTAAATCAAACTTATCTTTTCAGTTATTAACACAAATACCACAACCATGTCTGAATTAAGGCAAACTGCCTTTATTTTTTTTTTTTTTGCCAACTCTACTTCTCCTGGCAGAAGGAAAGATGAGCAGCTAACATTTTAATTAAAAAAATTACCAAAAGAAGCATGGCTGGATTTCTAATACATATTAACTACACTACTTCCCATTTTACAATTATACAGCTAATGTCTGCATTGAATTCCCTAATTTCTCATTATAAAACAATTGGATTTCATCTCGCAGGTTTTAATTGCATTGTTTCTCCTGCTAAAATAACTGCACATTCTTCTTGGTATGATGTTGAAGTTGTTGAATGACAAATCAATACAGGTCATGCCATTCAGATTTAATCAATTATTATTCCATCTCCTCACAAAATCAATGAGTGGTCTGAAACGCGGTGAAAATCTGCATTCATACAAAGAATGATCAAAAAATACCTACACGCTGTTCTAAAAGTAGAACACACTTTAGCCAGCAACAGAGCCAAATCCAGTAACATCCACAGGCATTAGTAATGCTTCTATTTTTAAAGAGATTATTCAAAGGAAAATGCTTGAGAGCAAGGCCTTGCATTTTCACAAACTTCTGCAGCTCTGCCATAACTGTTTCATGCTTTATGGATTAAAGACTTCAGCTAAACCAAAGGCAACATTCACCCACCTGTGTGATTCGGAGGACACCATCACAACCCTGGCAGGAGATGAGTGGCGTAAAATGTCTTCCAGAAGCTGGATGAGATAGAAATGTCCCAAGTGGTTCACCTGGAAGGTCGACTCCAGGTCATCCTCTGTCAAGCACCAGGGAGCCCCAAACACAGCAGCATTGCAGATGAGTATGTGAAGAGGCCTAAACAATTAGAAGCATTGGATCAAATCACATCAGGGAAAAGAAATCTCCAAGAAATACAAGTCATTGCATTGCTGTGTTGTGATGGTTTGGGTGTTACCTGCCCCCCCCCACCTTAGAAAATCACCCAGACTAGACTCAGCCAGCTCTGGAAATACGAATGCAGCTTATATTTACAGCTAGCACAATACACAAGCAGATATTTACAGTAATACAGATTTATACAGAAATATACAAGGCAAAAAGGTAATACAGAAACACAACTCCCCTCCCAGAAACCTGTGTCCCCAGGAGGGGCTCTCAACCGCCCCTTCACCTTCTCCCTATCCCTCTCAACCTTACCCCACTCCCAAGGAAGAATAGAAGTTCAGCCAGAGGGTTAGGAAGCAAAGTGGGTTAGTCCAAAATGGAGGGTGAGGTTAGAGAGTAATGTACAGCTCAGACAGCTCCCCAGCAGCAGCCCAAGTGAGAGTGGTTATCTATGTTTTTATTTCTTGTTCCTATACATCTCAGCAAGCCTGTGAGCAAAGTAGACATCACCACTGTTTTCCTTTTACAGCCTGTAATCTAGTTCTTCTCACCAAAACATTCTAGTTAGCTTCAAACTAGCACATGTGTGAACCAAAGTGTGTCTTTGGTATGGGTGTGAAGGCTCTGGTGGCAGGGCACCTGCAGGGTGATTTGAGAAGGAGCTGCCCTGCACTGGCCACTGGCAGGCACAGCTGGCCACAGCTGGCCACAGGGAGACACAGCTGTGGTGCTCAAGGTGGGGAAATGAATCAGATCACAGCCAACTTTGTATGCCCTGAACATTCACAACAGTAGTGGATGGATGTCTGACATGAATGGGCAGGTCACTGGAAATACCTCAGTCACCTTCTAAAGCATTTAGAAAAGAAACTTCTAGTGGTGGAGCAACTACTATCATTTTTTCTTGTGTGGGATACACACCTATGCCTTACATTTGCACAAATGGCAGGGGGAAAGTGATTAAGTGGAAAAAAAAAATCCTCCAGAAGCTGCAGTCTTTGGTGGGAAAACTGCACACAATAGAGATGAGACTCTTCAGACAAAATCCTTCCTCACTGAACTCAGCTAACCCAGTTTAAACAGAAATGCCACAACGGACGAACTTTGAAACGAAGTGTTCCTAATTTGCTTTGTGAAGATAAGATTCTACTAAACTAAGCTGGCAAAGAGCCTAGTCTCTCACATATCTCTCTCATTCAAAACCAGGTCCAGAAAACTTAAAATTCTTCAATGTTTTCACCACAATCTCAGGGTGCTATATACCTTGCAGCCTTTCCAAACTCCACAGCAAGATCAAGGACAAACATCCTTTTTGTTCTCTCTTAGCTCTTTCCAAGTCCTCACAAACCACAGCAAAGACTCTGGTTCTCAGACCTCAGATGGATCTACACTTGGAGTATCATCGCTAGTTAAAACTTGGCAACAAGATTGATTCAGAATCTGATGCAGCAGACCTCAGCAAGTGCACCTGAGCTGAAAACCTCAAACTTGAGACTCTGCATCTGGCATCTTTGCCCCGACATAATTAAATATGAAAGGTCACATGAAATAATGATTCCCAAACAAATACCTTTCATTCCCTCATTCACTGTTCACTAAAATCTTTTATGTCCCAACACTACAATATTATGCCACATCTGTTTGTATAGCCCCTTTCAGCCTATTATGTCTTCACTGCAACTGGCCAAATCCCACGGTACAAAATCAACCACTCGACATAAACTCTAATCCTGAAGATAATAAATGAAGCACAACTAGGAAACGTAGCTGCTTTGCCTCTCTTCTGTCCAAGCACTCCCTCACAGCCCTCCACACAAAGGATGACAAGGGACCCAGAGTCAGATCATGGCTGAAGGACACGGATACTGCAGCTCTGAGCATCTGCAAAAGGAATTCTGGAAAGGAATACGAAACACTGAGCCCAATCTAAGCAATTAGTTTCCATCAGGCACGTCTGAACACCCAAGATTTTGATAGCCCAGTTTAAAAACACAACCAACCCACATTTCTGGGGGGACTCAAATGCACCTCAGGTGCCTAGTGCAAAAGCCACATAAGCATTGCCATAAACAGTGGGCTGTGTTTTCTTATTAAAATACATCTCCACTTCAGCCCCGCTGGGACAGCTACCAGTGTAGCCTGCTCTAATAAGAAGTTAACAATCCAACAGCTGTACCTGTGCCAACTTGGAAAAAATGGAACAGAAAGCTTCGGAGGCTGTGTGAGCCATCTGTGTGCTTCGGCAAGTGCTGCGTTTCCCCTGCGGTCAGTGACACTCTGCGGTGGCTGGAGGGATCCTGGGTCTCCCTTCACAAAACCACAAGGACAAAGGCCCATCCCAGGGGGAAGGACCTGCTCGCCCCAGGAAATCTCTATACTGTCCTTCTATTCTGTCTTCTGGTGTCACAGCTTGCAAGGCAGTGCCTGACTGCTGCCCTTCCCTTCTCTTCCCTGCCTCTCCTCCCTTCGCTCCTCTCCTTACCTCACGGTTGGCAGGGGAGATGGCTCCTGGCGGGCAGGGAATTGAGCTGCGTCATGCGGCCTGCTGAGGGAGGCCTTGCAGGCCCCAGCTGGGGAGGGCAGTTCCGGCCTGCCCTCAGGCTGGCTGAGGGCGGAAGGGTGGAGGATTCTAGAAGGCCAGTTTGGGCTTAACGAGGTTTGTATTCTACCTGATTGCTTTTGTCTGTACGCTCTTGTAAATAGAATCTCTCTTTAAACTTCACAGAGTTAACCAGCTTGGAAGAGACCCCCAGGATCACTGAGTCCAACCTATCACCTCACCCTTCTCATTAGCTAAGCCGTGGCACTAAGTGCCTCACCCAGCCTCCTTTTAAACACCTCCAGGGATGGTGGCTCCACCACCTCCCTGGGCAGCCCATTCCAATGCCAATCACTCTTTCCATGAAGAATTTCTCCTAATGTCCAGCCTAAACCTGAGGCTGTGTCCTCTTGTTCTGTCACTGGGTGGCTGGGAGAAGATACCAGCCCCACCTGGCTACAACCTCCTTTCAGGTAGTTGTAGAGAGCAATAAAGTCTCCCCTGAGCCTTCCCAACCCCACCTGGCTACAACCTCCTTTCAGGTAGTTGTAGAGAGCAAGAAAGTCTCCCCTGAGCTTTCCCAACCCCACCTGGCTACAACCTCCCTTCAAGCAGTTGTAGAGAGCAAGAAAGTCTCCACTGAGCCTTCCCAACCCCACCTGGCTACAACCTCCCTTCAAGTAGTTGCAGACAGCAATGAGGTCTCCCCTGAGCCTTCTCTTCTGCAGGCTGCACACCCCCAGCCCCCTCAGCCTCTCCTTACAGGGCTGTGCTCCAGGCCCCTCCCCAGCCTTGGTGCCCTTCTCTGGACACCTTCCAGCACCTCAACATCTCTCTTAAATTGAGAGGCCCAGAACTGGACACAGCACTTTGGAATTGTATGGTCATTTAATTGGGTTTAATTAAAAAACAACAACAAAGGATCAAGCCAAAACCGCTTCAGTCCTTTCTTGCCTTTTCCAAACATTTTGGTCTAACTTTTTAAGTAATTGACATTAAAGAGACCATAAAAAGTACTTACAATATTCTGTTAGAGAAATCTATGCAGAAATAGAAAGCTAAATAGAGGGACAAACATTTTAAAACACTCCATACTGAAAAAGTAATATTTGATTCCATTTCAGAAATCCTTTTTTTCTCCCTTTAAATGGTTAAAAACTGCTTTATCTAGAAAACACCACAGAATAGAAAGCCGAAGGGTTGTGCCAATAGATATTGCTGTTGTGCTTCATTTCAGCTCAGGATGAACCACCTCTCAGGTTTGGATCCACAGCCATTAAGCTATTAGTGTCTCTCATCAGACTGCTAACAAAGGTCCAATTACTGAAAACTGTCATCTAAGTTTTTGTGAACTGGACATTTAAACACCAAGAAATGAAAGAGATTACCTATGTAAGAACCACCATATAGTGATGACTTTCAGCCACAGATGACAGATTCTAATCTCAGTGGTGCAGAACTCTATCACTGAATGTATCATTACACAGGAACAAAAAATTTCAGATACATGACAAATCACACTACACATCTGGCACTACAATTTTGCTTCATGACAGGAGAATTTTTAAGCAATAGCAGAACTATGACCTTGATTTCACAAGTTCATTAAAAACATTGCTGCAATCTACATTAGGCTTCCTCCTGAGTATAAGGGGGGGAAAAATCTACTCTCAGTTTAAAAGAATTTGTAATTCTACATCACAGGCACAGCCAAGGCCAAGAAAAAATGGCAGCAGCAAAAGAAAATCTTCTTTAGTGTTTACTTTATTTGTTGATAAAGCTCCCTCTAACCACGACACCTATGTGATATTTCTGGAAACACTCTACAGTTAAAACTTTGCAGAGTGTTTTGAAAATTTACCCCTGTGTCTCCTTAATATGTTTTCAGTCAGTGACTTATATCATGCTAAGTGAGCTATGGTGGTCTACCATTACAATTTAGGTATGCACTGGGACTCGAACATGAGCTGCCCCACCATGATATGGAGTCACTGTTTCTTATCTTTCACAGCATGACTGAGGCTCAAGGAGACAACTTGCTTTAACTGCAAGCAAGGCAGAAGTTCTGGGAAACTCTCACCTTGCTGCTAAGCCCATCTACAATTCAGTGAAAGCTAAAATGTACCTACAATTAGCAAGGACATTCTTCATTATGAATGTATCATCTGAAAAGCATCTAATATCTTGCACTCTTTGCAAGTCTCTGGTACATTACTGCACTGGGCAAGGCACTTACATCTCATATGTTGTGCTCACTCCACTGTTAGAAGCAACAAAGCAATCCAAGTGCTCTACACTATTTGAAAATACAGTAAGTTAATATATTAGAGAGATACAGAAATTAAGTTCTTACTATAAATCAACTAGTTATGAAATTTAATAATCAATTTGTTAGCACCTGATGTAAAACTATGATCTGTCAACAGCCTCCCAAGCTGGCTGTGTGCAGCAGTAGATATTTCCAAGGGAATTAATTACTGATGATTTGCAAAGGTAAGAATAATATTTTTCAACAAATGTAGCCTGTGCACTAGGAGGTTAAACAAACACCACCAAAATGTCAACAGAGTTCTTGGCTTTGGTGTTCTCCCTTTTCAAACGTAATGAAATAGTTAACCAGAAATTATGCAAAGGGAATACTTTCTAATCTTCCCATGAAGCAGAATGTCACACCATCTGGGGCACTTCTCAAGTGATTTGAAAAGTTCACACTGTTTGGAATTACACAGACATTCAACAGAAAAAGCTTTGCCATATCCCCAAAGTCCCATAAGCAACTGTAGACCTATGGCATGGCCAGTAAAGAAGGCAGAGTTGTGACTTCTCTTCCACAAAGAAGCGAAATCACAGCCCACTAAACTTTTCCACCCCACAACCACGAACATGCACGTTGCCTCCTCTGAAAGTTCTGTCAGGGAATGGCTGTTTGCACAAAGGAAATAACCAACACACAGGCTAGGCTGATAACCTTCCAGGGGAAAAAAAAGTGGGTTAACCCAGCATCTCAAAAATCCCCTTCAGTTTTACAAGCAGTATTGGGAAACTGAGCAACTAGGAAACCCTAAGGGGCAGCAGCAGAAAATCTTGGAACCATGCACCCTAGAATCATAGAATCAACCAGGTTGGAAGATCATCCAGTCCAACCTAGCACACAGCCCTAGCCAATCGACTAGATCATGGCACTAAGTGCCTCATCCAGGCTTTTCTTGAACACCTCCAGGAACAGTGACTCCACCACCTCCCTGGGCAGCCCATTCCAATGCCAATCACTATCTCTGGCAACAACTTCCTCCTAACATCCAGCCTAGACCTCCCCCGGCACAACTTGAGACTGTGTCCCCTTGTTCTGTTGCTGGTTGCCTGGCAGAAGAGACCAACCTCAACCTGGCTACAACCTCCCTTCAGGTACTTGTAGACAGCAATGAGGTCTGCCCTAAGCCTCCTTTTCTCCAGGCTAAACAACCTCAGATCCCTCAGCCTCTCCTCACAGGGCTGTGCTCAAGGCCTCTCACCAGCTTCATTGCCCTTCTCTGCACACACTCCAGTATCTCAACATCTCTCTTGAATTGAGGAGCCCAAAACTGAACACAGTACTCAAGGTGTAGCCTTGAGAAGTTTCTAACACTGACACAAAAATATTTACTTGATGAAAACAAACAAATACATAAACAAACAAAGCAAACAAGCACTGCTGACTCAATGAATTCTTAAAATGAATGCTTAATCTCTAACATCCCTCTTTTTAAACACATTGACTGAAAAGTCAGCAAAAATACCCTCTAGTGCTACCTGCCAGCTGACAGAATTGAGCATCCTTGTCAGACAGGCTTCATTTAAGGCAAGCCACTACGAGAGGGCTTAGAGGCCTGATGGAGTCTGACCTCCTGCTACAAGCAAGGAAAATTCTCTGAAATTCATCCTACTGGATTGCTTTGCAGGATTTGACACTGTTGCTCAGCAAATACTTCTGCTCCACTTTCAAGAGATTAATGGGAGCAGTGAAACTTCTGCTTCTTCCTTTGTAAACAGTCAGATTTAGAACTAAGCAGGAAACTTACACTACTTCTGGATTTCTCTCTATTAGCTTTTCTTACACACACAGGAGGAAATAAAACAACTAAAACCCCTCATATCAGAGACTATTATTATTTTGGGGGCCCATTATCCACAGCTTTGAATTCCCTTTTACATACGTGCAATGTAAGTCTAAATTTTCTCTCACTGACAGCACACAGCATACTCTGGGTATTGATATTATCAGGCGTAAGTGCTGCACTTCCCTCACCTCAGTCCCTCCTCAGGACCACATGTCAAACCAAAATCCATCCCATAAACCATGTCTTTCTTTGTCAAAGTGTGGTATTATTGCTAGTTCTGTATCCCTGAGGATTCAGAATACTTCCATATGTATGTTTTCTTAAAGTCTTAGGGCCAGGTTGGGGCAGAAGAGGGATAGGATAATGCTCCACAACTTAATTCTTTATCCATTCAACCATTCACCATTTCCACTTTGCATCCCCTTCCTTTTCTCAAGCTCTAGCACAATAAAAGGTGTGCTTTGTCCCATTACTTGTCATGCCTTGCAAAGACATTTTGTTTTAAAACTCCCTGATGCTTAAGAGACAGCAGCAATGAACATGTCTAGAAACTGGCAGTTTTCATTCAGCAGCTCACCTAAGGACGTTCACTACCTCAGAGTGGACACAGAGAACTTTCTGCAAAATCCCAACAGCAAATCACTATTTAGACAGACACAGCAGCAGTTAAAAAGAGCTGTAAAGGAATGTTCATTTTTGCAATCACCATGGAATGATTTGTTGTTTCTGCATGTACTTATAAATATGTCAACTTCACAGGGACACAGTAAAGACTTGTTAGAAAAAAAAGACAGCTACAGCTCTCAAGGAAGGTCAGGTACTGCTTTTATTACATATTAGCCAGATTTCCCATTGAAAACAGCTAACTCCCTGCAAAATGTTTGGGGGACCATAGCTGATCACTGAAACAATAAAACACTTCATGCATTCTGAACACTTCGCTTGCCAATGACAACTCCTTCCTCTGTTTTGCCTAGAGATATATAGAGCTGTAATAGAATTCAGAGAGCCCCAAGCAGCTGCGTGCTGCCATTCAGACCTGAAAGATTCCATGTTGTGATAAAAATTAATGTACTTTGGCATCCTCTGGGATCTTTGGTTCCTTGGGAACAGCTAATGAAGAAATACAACCTTTCTCGACTCTAACACAAATTTTTGGATTCTAAGATTGAGACACACATGATATATGCATGGCCTGTCTAATGTCACCATACCCAAGTGCCAGAAGACTCTGCCTTCATATGCTTTAATTATCTCCCACAGAAAACCTTTAACTAAATAGACTAAATACATATTAATGTATATGTAATTAAATAGCTACTCCTCCCTTGTAAGTTTCCAAAGACAACATCAATTAAACATACAGATCTTCTTAAAAAACATTAAGATATAGCACTGCAAAATCCCTGTTTGATTTGCAACAGAAAACCTTTTATTCAGACATACCAAGTTACACATGTTTTGCTTTCTTGGATGCTCCAAACAGACCTCCCAGCTGGTGCATCTTGTGGAAGCCTTCTATCATATCATAGAATCATAGAATCAACCAGGTTGGAAGAGACCTCCAAGATCATCCAGGCCAACCTAGCACCCAGTCCTATCCAGTCAACTAGACCATGGCACTAAGCACCCCATTCAGTCTCCTCTTGAACACCTCCAGGGATGGTGACTCCACCATCTCCCTGGGCAGCCCATTCCAATGGGAAATCACTCTCTCTGTAAAGACCTTCCTCCTAACATCCAGCCTAGACCTTCCCTGGCATAACTTTGAGACTGTGTCCCCTTATTCTATTGCTGGTTGCCTGGGAGAAGAGACCAACCCCCACCTGGCTACAACCTCCCTTCAGGTAATTGTAGGCAGCAATGAGGTCCCCCCGGAGCCTCCTCTTCTACAGACTAAACAACCCCAGCTCCCTCAGCCTCTCCTCATAGGGTTTGTGTTCCAGGCCTTTCACCATCCTTGTTGCCCTTCTCTGGACACGTTCCAGCACCTCAACATCTCTCTTGAATTGAGGGGCTCAGAACTTGTAGGAAGAGAGGACCACAAGACTTAACAAGCTATCTTAGCCTCAGCTTCAACTCAGTTATAGACACATGGCTCAAAATGGCAACAAGACCAAGAAGTGCACTGAGCAGAAAAACACTGGAGGGTTAGCAAAGTTTGATCATTAGTTTGGAGGGAACAGAGTGCAAAACATCCAAAGGCAAGTGGCAAGTCTGCAAATTTTGAAGTTATAAAGTTCTAAAAAAAGCCCTGAAAAACCCCTTTCTGTTAGCAATATGTAAAAACACTAAATATTTTCATAAATGCAACTAGATGTGACGTTGTGGTGAACTGTCACTCTCACCTTTGTGTTAATAGTGGCTTTAAAACAAAAAGCTTCAGAGTCAGAAGATAATTCCACAGTAAGGTAGATGAAATGAAAGGTGATCTGGCAAAAATACCACGATCTCTGCTGCCAGTAAAAGTGAGGAGGGGTTAAGCTTGGAAGATTTTTAATTTACAAAATGCTGGAAACAATTTTTTGGATCCACATGACTCGATGCATGCTACCACTGTGGGGTAATTGTGTATGAGAGCTTGAAAACAGAAGGAATAAGAAAAAAGAAGGGGGGGGAAAGTTAGGCAGAAAGCCAATCCCTCAGCTTTAATAAGGCAGGATACCACTGTAAAGAGAACAACAACAACAACAAAGTTTCACCCTAATGTTATTATATGTTTCAAATGCAGTCAGCCTTTGATCTTACTTAAATTTAAGATATGTGCTGCCTGCAACAGTAACTTCTGAACTCTGCACATTTCAATAATGAATTCAGTGGGAATACTTTTTGGTATCTAAAAATGCAAAGTTGTCCAGAAGTTTGTGTCTTGGTGGCACTGTCAGAATGCCAGCTTTATTCTAAGAGGAGCTCAATTGTTCTTAGCTTTAATTCACAAAGTTATTTCCATAAGTGGCACAGAGTTAACAGATTTATATAGTGGTAGCAGACAGGTTCAAATGTTGAGACAGTAGCAGTGACTATCCCTGACAGAAGTATCAGAACTATTAAGCATCTTGGCACAATGGCATCACTGATAACTCATTTAAACCATATATTCTTTTTTTTTGCCCTGTATCTGTAAGTTATGTGTACAACAGCTTGCTAAACAAATCCCATTTTTATATAGGTATTTATATGAATTTGCCATGCAATAACTATGATTTAATTATGGGTAAAGCAAAATTAAAACCCAACTTAACAGACCTGCAAAATGTCAGTTAAAATACATGAAAATGAAAAAAAAAACCCAAACAAACCCAACCCAGTATTCTGGCATGAATTTTCAGCAGGCTCTGAAATCTTAATTGCACCCACAAGGTTTCAGAGTGCTTCTGCTTGCAGCATGAAAAATGGATGTACTCATAGAGTTTGAGGCCTCAGTTAAGAAAGCCAGCTGAAAATCTGGCCCTCTCCATTTTGGATCTGGTTAGGGAAATAAGAAGAGACTAATGTTCCAAATAGAGAATCATAATTCATAACTGCTGTCTTTTCCATATTTCTACACACAGCATAAGTGAATAAACTGTTAGCCTAGGCCAATTCTTACCACCAAAAAAAATAAAGTTTTAAAGTATAGGAAAGTAACTGCAGTGAAAATCACCACATGGAAGGGCCACAATTATGCATTGTTGCTACCAGTGCAGAAAATCTCAAGTAGCAACTGTGGGCAAAGATTGTTTTATGCCATTAAAGTAATTCAATATTTTTCTGAATAATTTCATTTCTCCCCCCCAAACACTAAGAACATTAAATTCATGTCTTACTGTTTGGCTGAAGCTAACTCTAGTTCAAATCAAGTGGCACCACTCAGAACTAAAGATGCACATAAAATTTAATCGAGAACTTTACTGCTCACTTCTGCCTGCTAACTATTGTGATCATGGAAGTGCTCTTGTGCTGAAGATGAGGTAAATGCCATGATAGCATGACTGGAAAGAGAAAAAGCTGCATCAACTCAAGAGTATAGATAAAGCAAACTTTTTTTTTTTCTCCTATGGGGATGAGGCATTTTCTGGAACATATTTATAGGAATACAGCAAAATCTACCAGTCTACATACTCTGAGCCCAAATTTTATCTGTGGACAAAGCTGCAACACCTAACAAATCCAAACAAGATTCCTGTCAAATCTCAGAAGCCTGATAACTTGAAGATGAATCACCTAATTTTAACTTACAAATAAGGGAGCTTTCTTAGCTCGGAAGAACTATTTCAATTTATATTAAATGTTCCTTTTCAGATTAATTTTTTTCTTCCTGTTTATTACTTATGTTTTTTTGCAATACTCCCTCAGTTGTGTCATTTGTTTTCTGTATGTAACCAGCCCCTGTTAAATTCCTGCTGAGCAGAGGATGACATTTCTTCATTCTTCACTTAGTTTTCACAATCTCTCAGATTTTCAAGCACATTCAAGAAGGCTTTTTTTCCCTCTCTCTACAAGTTATTTAATTAAGGCAGCAGATTTGTAGTCTCAGCAATTCTCCCTCCGCTCCTTGCAAACCCAGCAACACCACCTTCCCAAGCTGCAACAGGGTTTGATGTTGAATTCAGTGAAATTTTTAATTCCTTTTTCTGGAGTAGCTCCATTCTGGTTTTCTTATCCAGGAAGAGAAATGTGAAACAGGGTCCTTGAGGACTCTTCTTCCTCTCAACCAGGGAAGAACAAGCTCCCAGGTTTGGATGTGACTAAGAGCACATCCTTCCATCTATTGACAAAACACTGTACCTAGAGCCATGAAGTGTTTTAGATAATAGAGCCATGAAGTGTTTTAGATAAGCACAATTTCAAAAGACAAGAAAATCCATTTATAAAATTGCTGTAGGTAGATCAGGTGCCACCAAGACTAACAGATTCTGGATATCAGAATGTCTCAGAAAGCAAGAGCAGACTGGAGAAATTAGACAATAGAACTATCCACACTCAGAAGCTTAATATGTTGACTGCTGAATACTGAAAGCCTCTTCACATCACATGTTGTGAGAAATAAAAACACAGACCTTTAGTAAAACATGTACCTTCATATAAAACTTCTCCTTCACACCTGGAATTTATTGCAAGGTTTTTCCCAGAAACCAAGATCTTTGCAACTCTGAACTCAAATGACAGCTTTGCTTAGAAAGCAACACAAACACTTGTCCTGCTACTTTGTTGTTCCTGTGCCCATTAACAAAGCTTGTGGCTACCTCATAGGAACTGGAGAGTGTATCACAGCATGCTCTCCTACAAGTGTATGAGATCAGAGATAGCAAAGCCCTTTAAGAAAGTTAGGCCGCTGGCTAACAGATTTGCCAATGCATAAAGAACAAGACTTGGTCTGTCACTGAAGATTCTTTCCCAACCCTCTTAAAGCTACTAATGCAAAGGAATCACTAATCTGACAAAAGCCTCTGGACGCTGAGGCAAATAAAGGCAGAGACAAAAGTAGTTAGTGTACATTAGGGTTGGAAAACACATGTGCTAGCATTGTAGTAATAGGATGCTTCTCACATAAAATTGCTTTTCTGACGTAGATAAATTACACACAAATCAGAGCCAGGAAGACCTAGTCGTTCTCCTGCCAGCGCTGATGATTTTAAGACAAGTCTGTATCTGTATCAGATAAAGTATCCAGTGCTATAGGCACTGTGTGGAGTCTGGTTTCCATCCAGCCTTAGACTTTAAACACAATTTTGGTCAAAACCCCCCAAGTCTTGCAAGAGATACAGACCTTAGACTTTCCTACAGTGCTTGAGTTGGTCTTGCCAGACACAAATACACCTCAGCACAGATCCAAGACAGAAATATCTGAAGGCAAGGCAGAGGCTAGAAATGCTGCCTATTATTACAGTGTCTTTGTCAAACAAAAATGAGAGCCAAACATTAGTGAAACCTGCCCATCACTGGCCTACAATGGTAAACCAAAGTATGCCAACAAAAGCAGGTTTTACCCATTCTGTATCTTTGCTGATTCTGTATCACCTCATTTCCAAAGTTCAAAGGCAAAAAATGACTTAAATATGTTGACCTCTAAGGGTTTATAAACATACATACCAAAAGGACTAGCTAGGAAAACCATGGTATGATCTGCAATGCACAAATCAAGCTGCATTTGGAAGAAGGGTGGTTTTAAGTTTTCACAGCATCACACAGTTTCTAAAGACAGGTAGCATATTGGAAGCATGAAAAAGCTACATTAAAATACTCATTTGTTCTTATATTATGAAACTGATTTAGTATTAAAGCAGCAATATTGCAAGTGTTTGTCTTTCTATTTCAAGAAAGTTTTAAACCAAAAAGATTATATACAATAAGGAAATATTGTTACAAGGATTTTTGGCAGTAAAGGAACTCATGTTAGAAGTCGGTTTCGACAATTCTTGAATCTAAAATACCTATAAGGACTAAATGTCATCTGTCTATCCATGTGAGATTTAGCTTTGGCAGTGTTTCAAAAGTGAAAAACTATTCTTTGTTATATATTTTTCCTGTGACAATGTCTTTTCAAAGCTGTCTAAGAGGCCATATTCTCTTGAGAAGTACAGTAAGATGTATATGTGCTACAGAAATAAGTTTGAATGCTCACAACAACCAACAGGTCAAAACTGTGGATAAAAGCCCTAAGTGTGGAAATCATTGTCAAGAGTTGGCACTTAAAAGATTTCAAACAATTTCTTCAATGGAGAGATTTATTGTTCTGCTCAAGTTAAATTAAACAAACCATTTGGAAGCTAACCTGATTCTCTCCACATAAATGTGTCTGTTGTTAAGTGATGTCATTATCAGCCCTTCTCCCCATTTTTTTAGTGTCTGGGAAAATGGAGCTTTCAGTCTCATAAGCCTATTTCATGTTAATGTTTTAAAAAGAAAGAGAGAGAATGTTAGAAGACAAAGTAGGAGAAGGAGCAGACTAATTGCTCATCCCTGGCCTCTTCCAAACCACTGCAGAACTGATAAAAGTTGCTGGAGTTGTTTTTAAGGCAGTTCAGCTTCAGCCTTTTTTCAACAGCCACAGGGGTATCAACGCTCACCTTAAAGCTGGGACTACACATGGAATAATAAAGTACCCATAATTATTAAATTGGTTTTTTTGAGGTTAAAACAAATGATCTTGGATTCATATTTTTTAAAAAAAAATCCTATGAAAAGATTATTCACTAACTCTAGCTGCAGATTGGTCCAACCATGGTGAATTCTGCCAACTGTGCTCAGCTGATAAAGACATTAAAATAACAAGAAATTCTTTTCTGAGTACTTACACATTCTTGGATTTGAATGCTTCAGCAAAGTGCTGCACGCTCTGAAGTGAAGCAAGGTCTAAGGTCATTGCTTCTACCTTGGCTTTATGCTGGAACAAGAGAAAATATGGGGGGGGGGAAGAAAGGAAAAAGAAAAGATAAATAACAGCAAGTTTAGTTCACAGTAAATGTGTTATGAAACTTGTCTGATTCCCTTGTTTAACATTATAACCCCAAAGTGAACACAAATCATCAAAAAGAACAGAGGGCTACAACGTTTAGTGCCAAAAGTAGCATTGCAGTTTTGTGATTCTGTTAAAAACATACACTGTGTAACACATAGCTTCATCTAATACAATCAATCCCACACAAGGTGGTCTTAAGGTTAATATGGTATCTTTTTTACTTCCATCTTCCTGGTGAAACTTATGTAGCTCATGGAATAAAAAGTGGAGTTAGCATTATGCTTAACGCAGGGCGTTTTTTACATGCCATAGCAACTTAAAAATACTCAGTAAATACTCTATAAAACCAGATAAATTTAAACTTATAGACACTAATCCAAGACCATCTGTCTTGCATAGACAGTATAAAATAAGTATAGAAAACAACTGAGCAGCCTACAGAGTTTTTCATACAGTGAGAGTTTTCCAGTGCATACTATCCCCTACAGAAATAGTGCATGTAGTTCAAACCAACTTCTCATCCGAAAGGGCTTGCAGTCCCACAAAATAATGGGTTAACTTGAAGGTACTTACCATAGGCACCACCAAAAAAGCTCTTGTCAATATTTCTAGCTTTAAGATCCCTCTTTCTATCTTTTGAAACATTTACATTCCACATCTCAGAACAAAATGAACCAAAGGTCTGGT
Organism: Pogoniulus pusillus; assembly: GCF_015220805.1. NCBI lineage: Eukaryota > Metazoa > Chordata > Aves > Piciformes > Lybiidae > Pogoniulus > Pogoniulus pusillus. The sequence goes on along the minus strand of NC_087283.1, from coordinate 4,665,055 downwards.
TTGATTGCAACCACTGAAGTGAAAGTGGTCACACAATCAAGTGGGCTGTGGCTCTTTCAAGCCACAGTTCTGAACCAGCTTTCCCTTGACTGCAGCTGTATGCCTGCACTGCAGCATCCAACTATTGTCTTTAGTTCTTCCACAAACACTATAATCATCTGCAAAGTATTGATGGTCCAGACATGTAAGTCTCACAGGTCTCCTGAAGAATTACACTCATCCTCTCTTTTAGACTCACTGCTGCCCAACATCACATGAAGTCTCTGGTGCAGAAAAAAATCTAGCAAAAACTCCTCTACTCTCCCCAAACACAAACATGGTAACTTTCAGTCCACTACATTTTGCTCATTCAGCACAAAAAAGAAATTAGAGTGACACTTCATGTTAATTCCAACATGCTACCTACACCCATGTATAAGGTCATGCTTCAGACCTGATGTTACCACTGCTAAAAGAAAGAGTAAGAAAAAGGTGGAGTAGATACAGTGCTACTACACAGCATTTGAGTGGATAGATGATAGGAGCTTTGTTAGCACCATGGTGCAACAGGGCATTACTGTGACTCCAAGGTTATACAGTGAGCATTCCTGGAAGAACAAAAAGGAAGCAGGACTCATACAGCTGCAGAAGGAAGCCAAGAAGACTGCTTTCATTGTCTCCCAAGTTAAAGCAATTCATCCGATCTCTGTGTTTCATTATGTTTAGTACTTTTCTCCCTACATCTGTTTTCTATTTGCTAGCATCCATTTTGCCCACTTACCATACAGGTTAGTTTTAAACAGAATGTCACTCAAACTCCTTTTTCCAGTCACATTTATCAGGACAGCAAAATAAATACAACCAAAACTTTGCCAAGTTCAGCTCCCATAGGAAGAATCAATTGGTAGAGTTTGAAAATGCTAAACAAGACTTTGTTACCATTTTTTTTTCACCCTCACAAGATGCACATCATTCTGGAATTCATTTTGCCCCACTGGGTAAATATTATCTTCTAATTGATGGTCAGGAGTGTGCACAGTTGGGTTTATTTTGCTTCTGCTTTCTTCAGTTGAAACATTTCCCTGTGTCTCCCAAGGGTAACAGGACAACAATGCTACAAATACAGGGATATGAATGGGGTAAAGATAAAAATACCATCAAGTAGTTCAACAGGCTTTATCACAAACTGTTGCTACTGTCCTCTTGGCAACACAGATGCAAATCCCCATGCCCATACTCAGGGAATGTTTTTTCCTCTTGGCTTTTCCTCTTGGTTCCTACATACTAGTTCTACAACCAGGAAAGAGGTATCTATGTATTTCAAGTCCAAAAGAAAAGTATGGTGCCTCCAAAATACTTCAAGAAACAGACCAGGATTGATCTGGATTTGTGGATTAATATATTGAAAATGTAAAAATCAGAGTTTAAAAATCATAAATTATTGATGGTGATAAAGAGTTGACTGTCAGATAGCAAAGGCAAACTTTAATAACGATGTTTCTTCTGCACCAGTTCCACCAATGCTGTGAAACCATCTTTTTATTCACACTCCATTTTCTCCAGGCAGTAAGATTCTTTATTTCAAATAATTTAACACTACTTCACCTTTCCCTCTTTTAGCCTTGAGACACAGAAAAGCTGTCACAGAAAAAGACAACATTTGTTAAAGAAATTCAGGAATCTAAGAGTACCTGGAAAAGGAAAAATGAGGAAGGAAAAAACCATGGGTTTATTAAATGTTCCCATCGAGTAAAACAACAAAAGCAAACAGTAACATTTTACTGCTTTTCCCCCAACATTTCCCCTGCTTTTCCATTTTAAAAGCCTGATGGTCGAAGTTTTTATTTCCTTCACAGGTACCCAAGGTACACACAGATCACACAGACACACATTTGCTGTTTTCCTCATAAGAAAGACTGGAACTTGTGACATCCAAAGCACTCAGATCAGAACCTGCCACCTCAGCTTCTGAAAGCTTGCAAAAAGCCAAGCCTGGATATTTTCTCCAAACAGTAACTGGGAAGGAATCAGTTTGCATACCCTGAGCTTAACCAAGTTCTCCAACGTTTCTGCTTCAGATTCTCCCTTGTTAACCAAGACTTAAGCACAGAGGTATTTTGTGTCACAGTATCAGCAAGGTTGGAAGACACCTCACAGATCATCAAGTCCAACACTTTACCACAGAGCTCAAGGCTAGACCATGGCACCAAGTGCCATGTCCAACCTTGCCTTGAACAGCTCCAGGGACGGCGACTCCACCACCTCCCCGGGCAGCCCATTCCAGTGTCCAATGACTCTCTCAGTGAAGAATTTTCTCCTCACCTCCAGCCTAAATATCCCCTGGCGCAGCCTGAGGCTGTGTCCTCTTGTTCTGGCGCTGGCCACCTGAGAGAAGAGAGCAACCTCCCCCTGGCCACAACCACCCCTCAGGTAGTTGTAGACAGCAATAAGGTCACCCCTGAGCCTCCTCTTCTCCAGGCTAAACAATCCCAGCTCCCTCAGCCTCTCCTCGTAGGGCTGTGCTCAAGGCCTCTCCCCAGCCTCGTCGCCCTTCTCTGGACACGCTCAAGCATCTCAATGTCCCTCCTAAACAGGGGGGCCCAGAACTGAACACAGTACTCAAGGTGTGGTCTAACCAGTGCAGAGTACAGGGGCAGAATGACCTCCCTGCTCCTGCTGACCACACCATTCCTGATGCATCAATTCCTGCCAGAGCTTGAGAATGTGACATCCTAAACCCTTCAATATTAAGTTATTTTCCCACCCTCATTTCTATGTTACAGTTTCTCATTTAAAAAGCTATGAATAAGGCAGTACACTTGCAAGGTATGTTCTCAATAATGTAATGTCTGCCATCAGCAGATATCACATTTGGGTTTTTTGGTTTCTCACAGTAGCTCAGTAGTACCTTTGTTATGTTTTCCCTCCTTCTCTATAGGCCTAGGTAGCTCTGCTCCCAGAAAAAAAGAAAACATGAGATTTTTTAAAACAAAAAATTGAAACAAACAAAAGAAAGCCAACAACAACAACAGAAAGAAAACCAAACCAAATCGATCCACATTTTTGCTACAATGTAATTGTAATCCACAGTCAGAACTGATTGCTAATGGTATGCTGCAAATCCTGATCTAACGTGTCATAATTGTATTATACTGATGTCTCTCACCATTTCACTTCACATACTTCCAGCACTGAATTATGCCTCATTTTATGTTGTGAAATCTTAAATGGGACTTGTCACTTTTCCAAATACAGAAGACAGTCTTAAAACTGACATAGGAAACTCAACACATTAGGGCACAAAACCCCAGAATTTTTGAAGTTGAATCCACAAATGTTATTAATGTTCCCTCTACCTACTTCATTTTCAAGTACACCATAGAAGGAGAAACCAAAAACCAGAATGAGTGCAAAATCATTTAAAGAGTTCATTGGTAAATCAAAGGACCATTACTAGATAGCACCTTTGAAAGCCTGTGCAAAACGAGCTGCTGCCCTTGCTGCAGATCCTTGAGACAAATGCCCCAGCTGCATCCAAAACTACTTTCACAAGACTCAGGCCAGCTTCACAAACTGGCCAAAAGGAGAACAGGCCCAAGAGGTGGATAGGATTCTGCTGACCACTGACAGAGATTAGGCTCTGAGATCAGCATCTGGGGCCCATTCAGCCCTGCAGCACTTTGGTGGAGCAGCAGCGCTCAGCAGACAGTTTTATAAGGCACCAGGCCTGACACAAACATGGGAAAGGCTCATCTGGCAGGTGGAAAAGCGTTCTAGGACAAGAATTAACAGGGCTCATTCACAGAGCTTTAAATTAGACTTGAAGGGGGATGGGGTTATAGCTGGGTTTGCAGCAGCAGAGCAGCGTTCTAGTAACAAAGAGTCCAGCACTGAGGCACAAAGATGATGGAAGGGAGTGGAACATCTCCCTTAGGAGGAGAGACTGAGGGAGTTGGGGCTCTTCAGGTTGGAGGAGACTGAGAGTTGTTTATATTTGACAATAATTCATGTTCATAAAGATATGAAGGGCAGTGCTGGAAGGGTGGAGCCAGGCTCTGCTCAGTGATGTCCAATGACAGACCCAGGAGCAAGGGGTACAAGCTGGGGCAGAGGAGTTTCCATACAACATAAGGAAAAACTTTCTCACTGTGAGCATGCCAGAGCCCTGGAACAGGCTGCCTTCTTTGGAGTGGAGTCTCCTTCTCTGAAGACATTCCAAACCTGCCTGAATACATTCCTGTGTGATCTACTCAAGGTGGTCCTGCTCTGGCAGGAGTGTTGGACTGGATGATCTTTTGAGGTCCCTTCCAAAGCTTAACATGATGTAACTCTGTGTAATTCTGTGTGATTATGTGGTCTTGTGCAAACCAGCCGGCTAGAACCAACTGAAATGGTGCTTTTGGGATGGGGGCACTTGTATCTCATGAAGTCCAAAGAGCAATTCAAGGCACCAACATCCTGTCTTTGAAGAAACACCTGAAGGTGGATCATTCTCCAGTTCCTAACAAGTCCTCTTCTAAACACAAGACAACAACATTTGGAAAAATGCATAGAAATAACTTTCTGTTTTCCTTTTCTGTTTTATGCCCAGTTCTAAAAGCATTTTATCAATACTCCCAGCTAAGTTTCCCTACTCTAAACAGCACTAGAAAACAGTTTGTTTAGTTTTGTGCGTATGTTGCTCCCTGTTGTAGTAAAAATATTAAAAAAGCTTAAGTGCAATGAGTTCTATTTTGCACTCATGCTAGAAAAATGCTTATTGAGCCAGAAACTAACAAGAAAGTGAAAACATCCAGAAAGCAAGCAATTTCACTATATGCAATGTATTCACTTTACAGCTTAAAAACTGTTTAGAAATGAACAGTGCATGGTAGAGTAGTTTGGCAGTAAACATGATTGTGCATTTGTGTCTTGGTATTGAAGAAGAAGCCTTTTTTCATAGTGAATTTTTCATTCAAATGTAAATGATGATTTACGTTAAATATAGGTAAAGCATAGCTACATTTTCCTGAAGGATTGCAAGGAAGTGAAGAGCACTACAATAAGTTGAAGCATAAAAGCTTTCTCTGTCATAATATTTATTATAATGGCATATAAAATAGCTGAAATAAATAATAGATGACTAAAAGTAAATTCATATGATAAAGAATCTTTCAGCAGACACCATTACTTCTGACTGCTCCAGTTTCATACAGACTTGAAGAGTCTTAATAAATATGCTGTAGCCTCTGTATCTTATGTAAGTACAAGGCATTCTGTAAGGGCCTACTTAAAATGTATTGCAGTGGACACTGGATAATTCACTGCATCATTTTGCTTTCACAAAGTATCATGTACATATCTTTGATATCTAAAGGCCCTTAACTCAAAACTGAATACATAGCAAAACAACAAAAATACCTGACTTTGAGGAACTGAAAATAAAGAAGAATCTTGGTGGTAACATCCTGGAATGCAAATAGTTCTTCTGTGCAGTGTGAGCAACAGCAAGTCTTCAGCAAAACAAGAATTTGGCATTAAAGCTCTTGAAAAAGTCTGCAGATTTATATAAAAACAGGTAAATAAAGAACCAAAACTCAGCATATGACAAGCAATGTCCATACAAAGCAATATTTCCATGCTGAGGACAAAGTAGAGGATGTTTTAGAAACACATCTGACACACAGCTTATGGCAGGCAATAGCCAGTGCCATGCACTATTTATGGAGGCACCTAATAGGGAAAAAGGCTTTCACTCAGGATTAGCACTGCAAGTATTATTGTCCCTAATGTAGGCAACATTTGGTTCCTCATGCAAAACTGCATTTATGCAAGGACAACTTCATCTTCTTGTGCACTTTGAGTGCTGTGCAGCTGCTTCTCATGGAACTGAATGGGGCAGATCAGTTATACTGCTTTAAGAGCAATCCAAGGGGCCTGGAGCACAAATCCTATGAGGAGAGGTTGAGGGAGCTGAGCCTGTTTAGCCTGGAGAAGAGGAGGCTCAGGGGTGATCTTATTACTGTCTACAACTACCTGAAAGGGCATTGTAGCCAGGTGGGGGGTGGCCTCTTCTTCCAGGTAACCAGCAATAGAACAAGGGGACACAGTCTCAAGTTGTGCCAGGGTAGGTATAGGCTGGATGTTAGGAAGAAGTTCTTCACAGAGAGAGTGATTTCCCATTGGAATGGGCTGCCCAGGGAGGTGGTGGAGGCACCATCCCTGGGGGTCTTCAAGAAAAGGCTGGATGAGGCACTTAGTGCCATGGTCTAGTTGATTGGATAGGGCTGGGTGCTAGGTTGGACTGGATGATCTTGGAGGTCTCTTCCAACCTGGTTGATTCTATGCCAGATGCTTCAACAGTATTGTTTTTCTGCTACAATTGATATACTATAATAAAGTTCATTAGAAGACAGGCACAGAATGTTAGGAGTTGGAAGGGACCTCAAAAGATATCCAAGTCCCACCCCTGTGCCAGAGCAGGATCACCTAGAGTAGGTCACTCAGGAATGCATCCAGGTGAGCTTTGAGTGTCTCCAAAGGAGACTCCACAACCTCTCTGTGCAGTCTGTTTCAGTGCTCTGTCACCCTGACAGAGAAAAACCTTTTCCCTGTGCTTACATGGAACTTCCTATGCTGCAGCTTGCACCTGATGCCCCCTGTCCACTACTGAGAAGAGCCTGGTTGAACATTTTTGCACTATTTTTTCTAGTTTTTTTCCCCTACACCCCTCAATATCAGCAATTAATTTTAATCTTTCACTACCTTCATGCAAGAGAAGAAGGTACCTGACACAAACCAATTTCCTAACTTTTAATTACTGTGTGATGTACAAGAGAAGAGCTAGGACTAATTGTGACATATAAAGGATTTTCTTCCATGAGAAAGAAAATTTATTTAGCAATACTTAGTTACATTCTTTCCTAACTTATTTTCTTTCACCTGTATTTTGGGTGGAATTTAGTGGTGGACATTTTTCCACAATACATGTTTTCAGGCTGTGTGTGAGCCCTCCCAAAATCTGATTCTTCCTGCTTAGGTAACTAGATCTTCTTGTTCTTCATAAAACCAGAATTCCTGCAGAGGCTGCCTTCTTTCAAGTCAAATGTGCAGCACCTAAGGGGTCAGTATAAACCTGAAAACTTCTTGGATTACTGATAATCCTTGGACTTTCCATCATAAAAAATGAATATGAATAAAAATAAATTATTTGTATTATCATTATTTTTCTCCTTGCCTCTATCCCTTCTCCACAATATTTACAGATGCTTGGCAGAGAACAATGTTTATCTTTCTGGCATCATTACAATTTACAGCAGTAAGAGCCCTTCTCAGAGAAATCTGAAGCCCTCTGGCTACAGTAGGATTGTACTATAAATCAGCGTCTTGAAGTTGCAATAGCAGCTCCCCGCACATGGTAGGTAGGCCAGAAGAAACACCTGAATGGTTGAGCTCAGAAGCACAGAAGTCTGGATCCTCCTTTAGCTAGAGATTCAGTGTAAAAGTAACAAATCAGCCATGGAAATTGTGAAGATGAGAGATGCAGAAGAGTGACAAAGAAACCCTGGTATGAAGGAGCTTAGTTTCTGAGTATGTCATGCACCAGCTCAGAGTTTGGTTCTCACATTTAAGCAAATCACTACTCATGGTAATATTTCTTCTGTCTTCCAAAACCTTAATTTACCTATAATTTAGTATCTATATCACACATACAACAATGTGACTAAAACCTCTAGGTATACTTTGTCTATTTAGCTCGGATGTGACAGGCCTTTCTTTGCCATGCAGCAGTCATTTTAAATTCCCCAATACTTTCAAAGCTGTACCTCTTTCTGTTAGTAAATGTCTATCCACAAAAAGAAATGTAAACTAGACTTATTAATTTCTTTGTGGCTGCTTCATTTTTCAGATTTTAATCTATTTTTTTTAATAAATCCTCTGTAATAAACAGCACAGCAATAAGCAATTTTATTTCACAGTTAACTCTTAGATCAATACCCCTGTAAATCTGGCCTTTTTTATCTTCTGAAGGTAATTATAAAGGGGAAAAGTAAAAACATCCACATTTCTTTCTGAAATGGATGTCTTCAGAGAAGTAAATTATGCCACAGCAATCCTAAATCATGCTTAAAAAGGGTAAGAGAAGTCAGTCTCCTAAGGACACTTTGCAGATCAGTTATTCCTTAACCAGAGAGAATACACACTCACAAATGACTAGCCTATCATTTCAGAAGACTTCAATTTGTAGGCTCCAAATGTTCCTGATTTGTTCCTGGATTCACATGGTTCTATTGCAGGCAGCATACATCTGCTTCAATAAAAAGAAATTACATGCATTTAGAAGAAAAAAAAAGAGGAAGGAAGAAAGGAAGGAGGAAAGGAAGGAGGAAAGGAAGGAGGAAAGGAAGGAGGAAAGGAAGGAGGAAAGGAAGGAGGAAAGGAAGGAGGAAAGAAAGGAGGAAAGGAGGGAAGGAAGGAGGGAAGGAAGGAGGGAAGGAAGGAGGGAAGGAAGGAGGGAAGGAAGGAGGGAAGGAAGGAGGGAAGGAAGGAGGGAAGGAAGGAGGGAAGAAAGGAGGGAAGGAAGGAAGGAAGGAAGGAAGGAAGGAAGGAAGGAAGGAAGGAAGGAAGGAAGGAAGGAAGGAAGGAAGGAAGGAAGGGAGGGAGAAAGAGAGAGAAAGAGAGAGAAAGAGAGAGAAAGAGAGAGAAAGAGAGGGAGAAAGGGAGAAAGGGAGAAAGAAAGAAAGAAAGAAAGAAAGAAAGAAAGAAAGAAAGAAAGAAAGAAAGAAAGAAAGAAAGAAAGAAAGAAAGAAAGAAAGAAAGAAAGAAAGAAAGAAAGAAAAAAAGAAAGAAAGAAAGAAAGAAAGAAAGAAAGAAAGAAAGAAAGAAAGAAAGAAAGAAAGAAAGAAAGAAAGAAAGAAAGAAAGAAAGAAAGAAAGAAAGAAAGAAAGAAAGAAAGAAAGAAAGAAAGAAAGAAAGAAAGAAAGAAAGAAAGAAAGAAAGGAAGGAAGGAAGGAAGGAAGGAAGGAAGGAAGGAAGCTAACTCTTCTGTAGGTTTTGGCAGTGGGTATTAGTTTAGCTCTTAATGTACATGAACTGTGAGTATTTACTTGGGAGCCTACTTTTAGCTGGATTTTTTTTCTTTCCCTGGATATAGATCACTTCTTTCTGTCTCCAAACACCCATTCCTATAAAGCTCATTTGAATTTATCTTGGGGAATCTCAAGTAATCTTGGCAATATATTACATGCATCCGGTTTACTATTCTAATAAACATATCTTCTTGTTTACAGAAAAATCGAGGCAGTCTGGGAACATGCAACAGAATCTCAACTGTGAAGAGCCTCCTATTCAAATGCTTGCAATTCTTTTCATTCTGCAAGATTTGAAGTGCTAACAGAACACATTCTCAAAAGCAGCAACAAGGCAAGCAGCACTGGGATAATTTAGAAGCCACAGACTTTGTCTTGAATTTGGAGGTTTTAAGATAAAATAAACCAAATTTATGGGTTGCTGAGAAATAGGAAATACAAGAAGCAATCAGGGTAATGTTATTCTTCCCCTGTACTCAACACTGGTCAGGCCACACCTTGAGTACTGTGTCTAGTTCTGGACCCCTCAATTCAAGAGAGATGTTGAGGTGCTGGAACATGTCCAGAGAAGGGCAACAAAGCTGGTGAGGGGCCTGGAACACAAACCCTATGAGGAGAGGCTGAGGGAGCTGGGGTTGTTTAACCCGGAGAAGAGGAGGCTCAGGGGTGACCTCATTGCTGTCTACAACTACCTGAAGGGACATTGTAGCCAGGTGGGGGTTGGTCTCTTCTGCCAGGCAATCAGCAACAGAACAAGGGGACACAGTCTCAAGTTGTGCCAGGGAAGGTCTAGGCTGGATGTCAGGAGGAAGTTGTTGCCAGAGAGAGTGATTGGCATTGGAGTGGGCTGCCCAGGGAGGTGGTGGAGTCACCATCCCTGGAGGTGTTGAAGCAAAGCCTGGATGAGGCACTTAGTACCATGGTCTAGTTGACTGGCTAGGGCTGGGTGCTAGGTTGGACTGGCTGATCTTGGAGGTCTCTTCCAACCTGGTTGATGCTATGATTCTATGATAATGGATTTGTTGGAAATGGCAGAGGCTGGAGGAAAACTCAGTATTTCTAAACTGACTAAACTCTTATTGCAAATCAATATTACTGTTGGTAATTATCCATAAAATTAAAGATGAACAGCAACACATACAGCAAGACATAAAACCTACAGCCAGGGATTTCACACAGGTTTTACACACCAAGCAAAAGTTTGCATCCCTACTAGAGATGACAAACAAGAGGAGAAAAGCATGATGGTCAAAAGGGCAACAATGTTTAAGCAAATACAAAATGCACCCTTTTTCCCTGTTCTCTCATGATCCATAATCATAAGCTATGTTGTTGCCTGAAAGTGCAGACATGCACTGTGCAGTGCATTAATCCTTCAAACGCTAACAGATGCTGGCAGGGATTTAGGCTGGAATGTATTTACAAAGTGACAAATTATGTTCCGTATTATACCGAGAGAGAAAGAGCACCCACAAATAGGCTGATAAATGTCAGCTGCAGTCACGACAAACGCTTTATTTTTATTATACTGTAACCACAAATGTGTTGGTTTTTTTTTTGCAGGGAGGCCCAAAGATTTATTTGTTGCAGAAAAAAAAAAACCCAAACCAACCAAGATTATATATGACACAAAGTAATAACTGTGAGATCACTGATGCTCTGGGCAGCTTGCCCTCCTGGAAGCTACGTTCAGATTGAAAAATGTTGCTTAAAAATGGTATGTTGTACGACACAAAATAAATAGTTCATAAATCTGCAATGAAACAACAGTAACTAAGAATTAAAGACAGTCTTAGGACACGGCTTATATGAGTTAAAAGGGAAAGCAAACTATTTCCTGTAGTGGCACATTGAAAATGAAGTAACAATGTAAAAATAAATCTTATGAAATTGTTTTAGATTAAAAACAAAGTGCTATAATTGCTGGGTGGAAGCAACATAGATTTTGGAAGCGCTGTGTGAACATTTAGTGCAGCACAATTAATTGGCAGCAGAGTGACGTCTGCAGGTTTAAAAATGCATTGCAGCTGGTACAAAGAACGTGAAAGTTGCCCACAGATTTCAGGTACAGTTCTTTCCCCCCCCCCCCAATACTAGGAAAAGACAAATATTAATATGGTTTAAATCACTTCTTTAATTATTAGTAATTTGAGGATGCTTCAACACATGCACAAATAAATATATGAGACAAAGAAAGAAATGAAAGTTACTAATTAGCTATGGAAAGCATCTTAATTGGCAGTCCATGGTTGGGATCATGCCAGCTTTAAACAATAGAATGTAGCTATCTTGCAGAAAAATATCCTCAAAAAAATAAACACATATATAAATGACTTTGTATCTACACCTGCTCACATTCCCTAGCTAGGAGAGATGCTGAGAACCGCCCCATATGTATGTCATTTTAGAAAGTGAAATAAAAGGATGGAATCACATTAGTAAAGATTTCTTACACAAAGAAGGGTTGGCAAGATCAGCTTCTTAATAGGCACTCAACACACACAATATAGACTTGAAGAAGAATATTAAGTCTTCCTGCATGCACAAGAAAACACCAGGCACATCTGAGCAGGACTAGAATGTGGAAACCTGCCATTGTGCCACCCGACCTGTGATAATAGAAGAAGAAAGTTTTCCTGTACCTTCTTTTTTGGGTGGCAATCTGGACAAAATAATCACAAAGACTGGAGTTCAAGTTCTGCACAACTGTGGCCCTTTTTGAGAATCATTTTGTTCTATTTCTAATCAGCCATATATATATGAAACAAATAAATCATCAAAAACCACAATGAAATTCCAGTGTTGTCTAAAAAAAAATGAGATCAAAGTCCAGACTGTACTGTACAGCTCCACAAAGCTGATGGTATTTGGACATGGGCATGGGAGGTCATGAGGTTATGTTTCAGAATCAATTAAGAAAGTTTAAAATTACTTTAGTGAAAATATGAAAGAAGCCTAAAGCCAAGTGTCTGATTTAAAGCAGCATCAACTTTCCTTTACTAAATAAACACTAATTTCCTGATAACAGAAGTACTCCAGAAAACAACTGTCTCACACAGCAATATAGCAGGAGATGACTGCCACCTCTCACTATAGTTCCTACAATACTTGTCTCCTAAATCAAATTATGCCAATGAACAATGCAGTGACAAGCATGGTGAATATGCCTTAAAAGTTCTACTCTTACAAGCATTTGTACATACAAAACAATGAAGTGCTGCCATTGCAGCAAGTAAAGCATGGTAACCTACCTTAAAATATTTGCCTGAAGAATAGGTGTGCAAGACTGATCTAAAAGCCTTGTAGAGAAGAGGCAGGGGGAGGCAAGGGAGAAAACATCTATCTATGACTGCTCCTTCCCCTTCATAAAGGAAGCAAAAGCAAACACAAAGCACTGAGCATGAAGAGAAACCGCAGGCTAAGTTTGTGAGTAACACTCTACTAGACAGGAAGACTTTTTGACTGCTTCTGCATTCCTGTAGCCACAAGTGTTAAAGACACCTTTAATGCACTCATTCAAATATTAAATTGGTTTTAATTTCATAGAATCATAGAATCAACCAGGTTGGAAGAGACCTCCAAGGTCAGCCAGTCCAACCTATCACACAGCACTATCCAATCAACTAGACCATGGCACTAAGTGCCTCAGCCAGGCTTTGCTTCAACACCTCCAGGGATGGTGACTCCACCACCTCCCTGGGCAGCCCATTCCAATGCCAATCACTCTCTCTGGGAAAAACTTCCTCCTCACATCCAGCCTGTACTTTCCCTGGCACAACTTGAGACTGTGTCCCCTTGTTCTGTTGCTGGTTACCTGGCAGAAGAGACCAATCCCCACCTGGCTACAGCCTCCCTTCAGGTAGTTGTAGACAGCAATGAGGTCACCCCTGAGCCTCCTCTGCTGCAGGTTAAACAATTTAACAGATACAGTTACATAGCTAAAGAACTGGCACATATTCTACCTTAACATTTAGGGGTTTAAGCAAGTAGCTTAGGCTTTTCCCTAATTTTCAAGGTAAATCCTGGCTGCACCTACCTGAACACCTGAAAAAATAGCAGCTCCTGTATATCTTACCCATATGCCACATGCAAAAAAATGTAAAACATATTAAAAAGAATGAAAATGAAAATTTCCAAGCAGATGTTTATAAACAGAAGGCAACGGATAAAAAACCAAACACAATGCTGCATTATGTTACATGATTCACTGATGAACTCATTGGAACTACAGCAAAAAGCCCTTCTGGAAAACTTCCAGAAATTAAAAGGTGCAAACAAGCTGCCTAATACCCTTGCGTAGACTGAATTCTTATGAAGAAAATAAAGTTTATTGTCTGGAAACAGAGAAAGCATGAGGAAAGCACTAAAGCAATGGAGGTGAACAATTAGACAGATGTTCACTTAAGGAAATAAAGAGAACAGAAGAAGCCATCACTGAGGAATTTTACGAGAATCCTGACAACTCTGCACCTCATCAAGGGCACTGGTAAAGTTAAAGCCACTGAAGCCATTTCTGCTCAACTCCACTATAACTGCTGACCTTGCAAAAGGCTGCATTTAGCAAATGTGGCTTAGGAAAATAGCATTATACTTCCCACTTGACTATTTTTTTCCCAAACTCCATCTCTATACTGCAACTGTATATTTCAAGAAAATTCATTTCATTTCCTCATATAATATTACAAACACTCACCATTTTTTTTTCTCAACTAGGCTCAGGTATGATGGAAAGCTACATTTTAAAAAGCTTTTGTCATTTAAGTAAAATTAAATACTGTCAGTTAGCTCTGAGCTTAATGATCTTCATAGAAGTGTATATGTGAATAGGTGGAGTGGCTTTTGCTTAATATGATTATAAATGTTTTTAAAGTAGTCAGGAGTTTGCATAAGATCCATCATGGCAACCTGGAAATGTGATTTTCCCCCTTTACTCTGCTCTCATCAGAACCCACCCGGAGTACTGTGTGCAGTTCTGGAGCCCCCAACACAAGAAGGACATCAAACTGTTGGAGTGAGTCCAGCAGAGAGCCACAAAGTTTATCAGAGGGCTGGAGCACTTCTGCTATGAGACTACATAGACTACAAGACTTGGGGCTCTTCAGCCTGGAGAAGAGAAGGCTTCAAGGAGACCTTGTAGTGGCCTTCCAGTATCTGAAGGGGGCCTACAGGAAGGCTGGGGAGGGACTACTGGCAAGGACTTGTAATGACAGCATGAGGAGTAATGGGTTTGAAGTGGAAGAAGGGAGATTTAAACTAGATGTTAGGAAGAAGTCCTTTCCAGTGAGGGTGATGAGACACTGGCACGGGTTGCCCAGGGAGGCTGTGGATGCTCACTCCTTGGAGGTGTTCAAAGCCAGGTTGGATGAGGCTGTGAGCAACCTGTTCTAGTGGGAGGTGTCCCTGACTATGGTGGGGGGTTGGAACTGGATGAGCTTTGAGGTCCCTTCCAACTTAAACCATTCTATGATTCTATACAATTTGTGGCACTTACTACTGAATGAATAATGTTGATAAAAGCATATTTTGGTGATAAACTCTCTTGTAGAGTAAAACTACATGGACATACATGCAGGTGAAAGGAGAAGGAATTAAAGATGAAAGGTAAGGTTGTTTTGGCAAGGACAGAAGTCTTACTTTTCTGTGCTCATGCCAGCTGACATACAAATGATCTCCACTGTTCATAACATCATTTCAAAACTGTTTGGTACATGGTAATACTTCCAGATTTTCAAAAGGAAAAAGAACCAAATAAACCTAAAACTTATCCTCCAAGTCTCAAATGCATTCCTGATTTCTCCTTCTCTTATCTACTCATGCATTTTCAAAAACCACTGTCAAAGTAATCAGAAAGTGCAGTTCTGTGCCACTAAAGTGCAGTTCAGTGCCACTAACACAACTATCATCACCTGCTTGTATGCAGTGGGCCACTTCCCACAGCATCCATCACCTCTTTCTGAAGTATAAACAGAAACATGATACTCATCACCTTAGCCACACAGGACAGCACACACAAATATTGGAAGTGAACTCTCCCGATATCCAACCACCAGCAATGAAAACTGGACAGATCAGCCTTGTTCTGTAATATCATCAGCATAAATTATCTGAGTATCAGGTCATACGGATAGGGAGGCAGTACTAATTAAATGCTAAGTCCTTATCCAAATGCTAGATGTACACAAAGGAAAAATAATCCTGTGAAGTAGATTTTTCTAAGGTAGGGCTGGTCATTAACAGCACCAGAACGACTGTTTTGAGCATCAGCCACCAGTCCCACTTACAAAAAGGGACAGCTCATTCATTGCAAATGGTTTTGCAGTGTTTGCAAATAACAACCAGCAGTTCACTCAGGTCTGCAGGGGACAGCCTGCATATTTCCCACACACCAATGTTTGAAAGTTTTCAGTAACTCTGGAGAAAGGCACAAGAAAATTTCATCATTCACATATTAAATAATATAAAAGATGTGGGAATGTGATTGATTTCACACTAGAGAGGATTGAAATTACAGTTAAGGGGTAGTTTTTTTGCATGTACTGTAAGGTCAAGTAATAGTAAATAATTAATGAATTATGAAACAGTTTTTCTATAAGGCCACACATGAATTCTACTCAATCACAGCTAAAAGTGTAGTTACACCAAAAAGCCATATAATACATCACAAAGTGAAGGAAATGCATGATGCTAAAGAATAAAGAGGGGGCTGCCATTATATTGGAATAACAGTTACTCTGTGGAATGTAAATAACATCTTTCCATGCATACCCATAATTTCCATAAGTTTGACATCTCATAATCTACAAGAAACAGAAAAGAAAGGATGTTCAAATCTTTCTGCAGTTGTTTTTTTCTAGCAAGATATTTTTCCTCATGTCCAGCAGTTACAAAAGTTTTCATGAAGCACAAAGAAAAATCACAGAACTGTAGGTTTTGGAAGGGACCTCTGGAAATCATCTATCCCAGCACCCCTGCTAAAGCAGATCACCCAGTGCACATTGCACTGGACTGCAACAATGATCAAGTGAATCATTGTCTGGCCAAAGCAACAGTGCTTCTTCTCTGATCTTCCTGCTAGTTTGGTTTTGGCTAGAATCTACAAATTGCCAATCCATTTTCCCTCCAGTAAAAATTCTTCAATGCTTGTACTGTGTCTTAGAATTCAGTAGAGTGCACAAAGCAATATTGTAGTGATTGTGGTTAAACTTCTGGGGGCCACTGATGGTCAATTAATAACAGGAATTCCAGCTGAAAAGTGAAAATAGAAGTAAAACAAAAAAATCAGAATATACTTATTTTTGCTTTGATACCATAAAATCAGACAAAGCTGGAGACTTCTGCATTAGTACATAGGAATCTTGCTTCTTCATCTGCATAAAAGTCTATTCTGACTATAGTAATATTCTGACTTGCAGGACCATGAGACGGTGGATTACCTTCTTTATAACAAAAAACAGGGGGCTACTTATAGATGAAGATATGCCAAATTTCAGATTGAACCACAGTGAAATACAGGAAACAAGTTAAAGGAAAATTAAAAGGAAATTTAATTTTGTTTTAGAACATCAATAATAGCTCTATAATCAATTAAACCCAGAGATTATTTAATAAGTTACATGATCCAGCAACGAAAATGCCATCAATGAAGCAGACAAGGCAATGAGCATATGGAAGCCAATCACTCAGAAGCATTTTAGCACTTGTAAGCATTTGGTTTCAATTCAGTTTTCCAAAAGCCTTATGCTCCTGAGCTGCTTCTCAGAACTCCACAAAGACTTGTGCAATAATTTTCTAGAGGTGTTAAGTTTTACCTTTGTCTGCTCCTGAAGACAATGTACTTGAAATAAAGTTCCATCACGTAACTGCCAGCATGGTAAAGTACACTGTAGCACTGCAGATCTGGCTCCTAATTTTCCAAGGTCAATCCAGTAATTGAGCAAGTTTAAGCAGCCACTTTTTAAAGGTAAACACTTCAGCATACCCAACTCCTGCAAACTTTTGAAAGCTTTATTTGATGTCCTCAGCTCCCAGAATCATAGAATCATAGAATCAAACAAGTTGGAAGAGACCTCCAAGATCATCCAGTCCAACCTAGCACCCAGCCCTATCATCTAGTTCTAACCCCCTGCCATAGGCAGGGATACCTCCCACCAGAAGAGGTCACCCAGAGCCTCATCCAAACTGGTCCTGAACACCTCCAGGGAGGTTGTGGTTCCCATCAAAATGGGAACCAAAACATGCTGCAAATTTCATCTGTCTTTTAAAAATAACTTCTTTTTCTGCAGTTAAGGTCTTAAATTATTTGTTTTACATCATTAAATCTACTTAAGACTTGCACATTTGCACCACGAACAGCAGAAGTATGAGATCCAAAGTAAAGGTCTGAATTGAGTCACTTTCAGCAGATCATTTTCCCATTTTGCTTTGCTGCTGTTTGCCTCCAAGCAACATGATGTCGTTTTGAAGGTGCCACAAGCTGCAGGCTCCTGTGCTGACCAGACCACGTGAAACCACTTTAACTTAGGCTCCAAAGCTAGAAATGTTAATTCATCATCCTGTCAAAATAATGACATTCATTCATAAATACCAACCAATCTCCTCCACACCTGGCTGATTCTTCTGTGCAGCCTGGTGAAACACACTAATTACAGAGTTTCTCTGCCTGTCCTCTGGCCACTGTAGCTCACTGTGTTTGAAAAGAGTAATGATACAGAACTAGAAACTGGGCAAACACCCTTAACTTGACAGGAGAACAGACAGCCCAGAGAACCCAGGCATGTTAGGTGCCATATTCTGTCCATCAGATGCCAAGCACACCTCTTTTGAGCACCTCTTCCACAAAGCCTTTTAGCTATCTCGCCCACACAAAATTAATGTAAGTGTTATAGAGCTGCTGATGATCACAGTCAGAGCATTTAGTTTATATCCATGGCCTTCATCAAAAGTGCCAGGTCAAGCTATGATCAGTGCCTGTAACAATGTCACTTGAGCAAATTAAGTCAGACACAAGAAATACAATTTCTTTTCCAAATCCCTGTGTGATAACTAATCTGCTTCAGCTCTACTCATGCTTCTTGCATAAGACAAGAAGCAAAGTCCAGAACACCCCAAATGAACAGCACAATCTTTCCTGTCTCCAGGTGAGAGACTACTTAGACATTCTAGGCAAAAGAACAGAGAGGTTCTTTCAGATACAATTATGTTTTGCTCTGAACATTCACCTCGAAAACTAAGGATGCTAATTCAAATCCTTTTAAGCACACACAAAGATACAGATCTCCCATTAAGCATTACCATTAAAAACCAGGAGGAGGTACATGCAGGCTACCTCCCAGAGCCTCCCGACCCAGCAGGCTGTATCTAAGAGCATTTAGCAAGTAAGGCTCAGGTAAACAGCCCACCCCTTGCATGCCCTGTAAGGTTTTTATGTATTTAGAAATCTTACAACTAATTGAATTCTAAAGATGGGCAAAGCCAAGCATGGAAGTTACCATGGAAATTAATTTGCAAAAGTTTATGTGTTTCTGAATTTTAAGTTCTTCCAGAAGTTAAGGAAAGATTTTGAGGAGTTGTGTTCTGAAGTGTTCTTGGTGAAGGAGCAATGGAAAATTTAGGTGCCTGTATTTTAAACTGAGTTAGTCCTAATCACTGAGGCCAACCTATTTCTGCAGCACTTTTATGAGTGTACGAATTCTGTCGAATTTACAAAGAACATAAACACAAATTACAATTTGGGCCAAGCCTCCACCCACATTCTGAGGGCTGAAGATACTCTTTTAAACTGACAGCTGGCCTGACCTGTCAAGTCTTGCTTGTAGATGACAATAAAACACTCCTTCTTCCTTTGTACATTTGATTTCCTTATCAATGTTTAAAAGAAGCTCTCCTGATATCACCTTTGCTGTGTCCTGGTAGCACAGGGCAGCTGCAATCAGGCAGTGAGAAGGCTTTACTCTGACATGTCCCCTCTGCAGCCAAGCCATTCATTAAGCAGTAATTCCGAACAGACTCCTGATTTTTAAAGCATTGAAACCAGATTTACAAAATAAGGTTATGTGGCACATCAGAGACAGAATCTTGAGGCCTCACAAGAGATGCTAAAATCCTCACTGCATCAGCTTTCATGAGCATCCTTCTTAACAACATACAGAAAACCAGAAAATGTAGAGCTGACCTTTTAAAAAGATTCTTGTTATGCTTTTTAACCATTCTGGTGATAAGGAGGAAATGTTGGTGGTTTTTTTTCTGAATGAGTCTACTGTACCTTTAATGGTTCATTTGTAGTTCAGAATAAAATCCAAACTATTTGTTGTTCATTGTTGTTCTATTCTGTTCCAAGGTTCATAATTTGAAAATTGACTTTGGGGACTTTTTGCTTGGTCTATTAAAATGATTCATGTTGCATTCAACATAAATTGTGCATACACAGAGGAGGTTTAACACACGTATTCACAGCATAATAACTAAAGTGAATTTTGTACAAGCTGCAGTTTGTGGCAAGGATGCAGTATCATTTGTCTTAATTTTTCTCCAGCATTACATTAGGCTAGTGCATTTACATTTGCAGGTAGGCCTAAACACTTTAAAACTTTCTTTTTTACAGCATGAGTAAAGAGAGAATCAAATCTTCATGTTTATATGATGGAACAAAGTAATGCCTTTTACTGTCTAAAGTACACGTGGATTTACTTTCCATTTACCTTCCTGCACAAAGGCAAATGCAAAGTGCATGAAATATTCACCACCTATGAATCACAAAGTGTTCCTATTAAAAAGATGATAATGTTCTGTTTTACCTTTCAAACTGTGACACAGTAACAGTCATGGGGTCTAAGCACTTTTGTCACTCAAAACTACCAAAGTAATATGCAGTAAGGGCTGAGAGTGTTCAGTGCTTTATAAAACTTGAGGACAGTCAAGTGTCAACTAACTGAATAATTAAGAGCTGAAATATGATTTCGGAGACTAGGTTCAGAAATATTTGTTCTGCAAAATCCAGGTAAGTGGCTTTGCCAGGCCAGTGTGAATCACACTGAATGAGTGGAGGAGGAAAGACAAATCAAGACTGTAATCTAATTGTCACTCCATCTTCAGTCTCAGAGTCACTTCAGCTGTTAGATGTGGCCCAGAAGGCAAATTGCATCCTCGGCTGCACCAGGAGGAGCGTGGCCAGCAGGTCAAGAGAGGGGATTCTGCCCCTTTACTCTGCTCTTGTGAGACCCCACCTTGAATACTGGGTCCAGTTCTGGTGGCCCCATCATGAGAAGGACACAGAGCTCTTGGACTGAGTCCAGAGGAGGGCCACAAAGATGATCCAAGGGTTGGAACACTTCTGCTATGAGGATAGGCTGAGGGAGATGGGGGTGTTCAGCCTAGAGAACAGAAGACATGGAGATCTTACAGCTGCCTTCCAATATCTGAAGGGTTCCTACAGGAAGGCTGCAGAGGGACCTTCTGTAAGGGTGTCTAGTGACAGGACAAGGGGGAACGACTTGAAGCTGTGGGAGAGTAGGTTTAGACTGGATCTTAGGAAAATGTTCTTCAGCACAAGTGTGGTTAGACTCTGGAATAGGCTGCCCAAGGAGGTTGTGGCTGCCTCATCCCTGGGGATGTTCAAGGCCAGGTTGGATGAGGCCTTGAGCAGCTGAGGCTAGTTGAGTCCCTGCCCTTGGTGGGAAGGTTGGAGCAGATGACCTCTGAGGTCGCTTCCAACCTAAGCCATTCAATGATGTGTTTATTTCTAACATAGTGATTTTTAAGATGATATTTCCAACTTCCAGCTGTACCAAAAGTGATTTCTCACTATGATTGTGTCTTCACTTCTGCAGTGCAATTTTCTGCTTACCCAGGTTTTTAGTATACAAGTGCCAGTGCTTGAGGCTAAAAAGCATCTAGAAATTCCTAGAAGTGGATAAAATGTGTAGGCAAATAGACTGGACAAATAGGGTTTGGGTACAAAAATTCTTGCATCTTATAAAATAGAGTGATCTCCATATTCTGGAACTGATCAATCTCCAGCAGCTAAAGCTAGCTGGATATGAATTACAACAACAAAAAAGAAAATCTTAAAAGAAAACAACTTTATTTATACAGAGTCCAATAATCTGGAATGGATTTTGCACAAAAACAGTTAAGAATCCATTAGGCACTTAACACAGCATTCTAAAGGAGCCAAGGCATGTAGGAAGCTTAGCCAACACATTATTTTGTCTTCAGCATACAGAGAAAATAAACTTTTCATTTTCTCTTTGTTTTTGGTGGTTAAGGCAATCCAGAATGTTTTCTGAGATGTAATATAGACTCCTCTAAACTTAATGCTATCTGAGAAGCAATTAAATTGCAGTACACTCACACCAAATGGACTATCATAGAATCATAGAATCAACCAGGTAAGAAGAGACCTCCAAGATCAGCAAGTCCAACCTAGCACCCAGCCCTAGCCAGTCAACTAGACCATGGCACTAAGTGCCTCATCCAGTCTTTTCTTGAACACCTCCAGGGACAGTGACTCCACCACCTCCCTGGGCAGCCCATTCCAATGCCAATCACTCTCTCTGTGAAGAACTTCCTCCTAACATCCAGCCTACACTTCCCCCAGCACAACTTGAGACTGTGTCCCCTTGTTCTGTTGCTGGTTTTCTGGGAGAAGAGACCAACCCCCACCTTGCTACAGCCTCCCTTCAGGTAGTTGTAGACAAAGAGGACTGAGGTGAGCCCCACCTTCAGTAGAACAACAAAGCTTCATGCCTCAGCAGCAGAGGTTCCCTACCTTCTTGTATGGGTTCAACAAAGCCAGCAACAAAAACACTCCCCTCAAGTGTGGTTTCAGCCATAACTTCAGTTGCTCAGCTAGGACTTCTGCCATCTAAATACTCTGCTCTCTAAGGGAAGATCAGTTAATAAGCCTGTGTCCACCGCTCTGAAGCTAAGTGAGCCTGACATCCACTACAGAAGAGCTGGTAACCACATTAATATAAAGGCAAAATTCCCAGCAGCTGACTGCTGCTCTTCTTTCTAAGTAAACAAATCCCCTAAAACTTCCCATTTTTTAACCAGTTCTTCTCTCAGTATCACATATAATAATATAAACAAGTGTTTGAACTAATTAACTAGTTCAAGGCTCTACTAAGCAAGACTTGGGATAAGCAAGTCCTGCTGCAAGCTGGATGGGAACCACTTAGAGAATCATGGAATCACAGAATTGTTTTGCTTGGAAAAGATCTCCAAGATAATCAAGTCCAACTGTCACGCTGAGACCACCACAGTCACTAAACCATGTCCCAGAGTTCCATGCCCACGTTTCCTGAACTCCTCCAAGGGTGGTGACTGCACCACCTCTCTGGACAACTTGTTCCAGTGCCTGACCACTCCTTCACTAACAAAAAAATTCAGGCCATTTCCGCTTATCCTGTCACCTGATACTGGAAAGATCCAGTCTTAGGGGCTTGCTGTTTTCCCTTATACACATTCGTACTTTACCTCTGTGTTAGTATTTCTGTCAGCATGCCTAAGAAGCACCCTGCAATGGAAGCCACCTTTTCCCACCTTTTCCTCCCAACAGCATGCTGGGGCTATGGGCATGTGCCTGCTGTGATAGGCCTGACAGGCCCAACATAGGCTTATACATGTCCTGCCTTGCCTAGGCATGTTTTTCTGCTCCACCAGAGAGGCAAGAGCGGAAATGGACACAAAAGAACCTGGAGCCACTGAGTCTGGCCTGCCCAGGGTCCTGGAGTGTAAGGCACACACACTTAGCTTGTGCCTGCCTAGTGTAAGGCCTGTGCTCTTCCCAGGTTAGGGAAAAGCAAACCTAATATGGTATGGTTTGGTCAATTGCCATCCTGATTGGCTATTCTTGTGTCCAAGGGGCAATTAATCTCGGCCCATGCTGATAAAAGGAGATAGGCAGGTGAACAATCTGCTTTTGCTTCCCTGTTTTGCTCCCCTGCTCTGTGCCTGCTCTCTCTGCTGTGCCCAGCCCTGCTGCTCTTGCACGCTGCCTTACTGCTTGCCTGGTAAACTCCACTGCTGCCAGTTACCAGGAGCAGACCCTGGATGCCTGCATGCGATCAGCCTGCGTGGCCAGAATGACACCATGCTGAGACTGCACCACCTCTGCCTCTGCACCTGAAGGTCCTGCCTAGAATCCCTGGACATATACACAGATCATCCAGAAGAAGCCAGGAGAACAAGGTCAGAGATTGTCTGCATCTTTCCCCAGAAGCTGGGAAGATCCAAGTCTCAATGACCAACAAGACGGAGTCCCCTGAAAGCATTTGGGCACTGTCTGGACTGTGGCTAGCCCCCATGAGTGGATAATAATAAATTGTTAGTAAATGCTTCAATGCCACTTTGTAATTCTCTACTGCCTTCTGCCATAGAGCAGGAAGAGCTTGAGCCCATCTGCTGGGCAAGCGGCACACTGACCACAAGCAGCATCTGACCGAGGGAACCTTCTCTTCCAGTTCAATGTATGTTTGTATATTTTGCTGGTTATGACTAATCTAGATATTATCCACAGAATGTTTCCATGACTGTGTAAGAACCGAAATATTATTAAAACGAGTGGTGGGGGTGGCAGAGTTCTGAATAGCAACACTAAGAAATCATATTAATGTTGGAAAACATCATCTCACATCAATTGATTTCCCCTCTCCGTGACTGTGCCTGGAGCAGCTCACACTGCAGCACCCAGGTACCATAAGCAGAATGGGCATCAGAAGGGTGAAAATGTGTGGACTGTGCAATGAAAAGCAGGCCTGGGCAAGGCTGCTAAATGTCACCCAAATTCATCCACGGGAAACTTGCAAAAGTCAAAGCAACTTTTTTGAGCTCACGACATTCTAGGATTGGAACTATTTTCTTTGCAATAGGCCAAGGTGCTTATGGGTCCAAGGTTTGAGAAAAGGCAGCCTTAGACTGGGATAAAAGGGAAAAGGTTCACATGGTATCAGATAGTTTATAGCTTGGTATGTTTATAGACTTGGTATGTCTTCCCTTCATCCACAGGGCTTAAGTGAGATAATCCTAAAGGCTCACATTCCACACAGTATTCTAAAACCATAGATCTGCAGAGACCAACCCAGGCCAAAAGGAGAAAAAAAAAGTAATTTAAAAATACACCAAGCCCCTCCTGTTTCACAACATTTGTTCCACTTCTATCAAGCAGAATTTTCTCAGGAACTTGTTTAATAATTGCTATAAGCAGTAAGACCAATCTTCTCAAAGACTAGCTGAAGAACAATTAGGATAATAACAGATATTATAAAGACAGAAGAATGAGAATTAAAGATGGCACAGAGAACAGGAGCCAAAACACATCTTTTACTGATTTTCATATGCAATAATACTCAAACTGTACTGTGTCAAATTTTGGGCTCCCCAGTTCAAGACAGGGATCTGCTGGAGAGAGTCTAATGGAGAGCTGGAAGGATGATTGTGGGATTTGACCATCTCTCCTCTGAAGAAAGACTGAGAGACCTGGGACTGCTCGGTCTGGAGAAGAGAAGGCTGAGAGAGGATCTGATCAGTGTCTACACATATCTGAGGGGTAGGTGTCAAGATGAAGGTGCCAGGCTCTCTTTGGTGGTGTCCAGTGACTAGATAGAGAACAACAGCTACAAGCTGGAACACAGGAGGTTCCACCTCAGCATGAAGAGACACTTCTTCATGGTGAGGATGATGAAGCACTGGAACAGAGAGGCTGTGGAGTCTCTTCTGGAGACTTTCAAAACTCACCTGTCTGCATTCCTGTGCTGCCTCACCTAGGTGATCCTGCTTTGACAGGGGAGTTGGACTCAACGACCTCTGCAGGTCCCTTTCAACCCCTAATATTCTGTGATTTTTACTAGTTTTGCTTTCATATTGGGTATCAGTTTCCCATCACACTTAGAAATTACACAAGCACTTATTAATATATTGGAAGTCCAGAAAGGCTTTTATTGACTACCTTAATTAAAATTCAAGAAATCCAAGTTAAAAGCACAGAGCAGAAAACAAAGAACAGAAATCCATGCAGGAGGACTTCATTTCAAACTGCATTCAGAATCATGGAGTTGCAGGTACTGTATGCATTAAATCATAACAGAGGGAAATAAACAGAAAAAAACCCCAAAATAAATCTATATTTTAATCTTTTTGGGTGGAAACAAATTATCTTATTTACTACATGAATGGTTTCCTCAATTTGACGCCAATCTTTGGAGGCAACTTCAACCTGTCTGAATTAAACAGGCTGTAGAAGAAAAGACTAGATTATTTATATTAGAGAATACTGTTTAAGAAAAAAAATAAATAAAAAGTGAAAATTACTTTACTCTATATTGAAAATAAGAACATGCACATCACTCCAGCTTACAAAAACCAATCTAATTTTACTTTTTCTGTTCTGAGAGATGCTTGGTAAGAAGGAGACATTTATACAAACACACACACATACACATACATATGTATATATAAATGTGTTTCTTTTATATGTGTGTGTGTGTGTGTATGCAACAGAACAAGGGGACACACAGTATCACAGTATCATAGTATCAACAAGGTTGGAAGAGACCCTTTACCACAGAGCTCAAGGCTAGACCGTGGCACCAAGTGCCACGTCCAACCTTGCCTTGAACAGCTCCAGGGACGGCGACTCCACCACCTCGCCGGGCAGCCCATTCCAGTGTCCAATGACTCTCTCAGTGAAGAACTGACACAGTCTCAAGTTGTGCCAGGGGAAGTATAGGCTGGATGTTAGGAAGAAGTTCTTCATGGAGAGAGTGATTTGCCATTGGAATGGGCTGCCCAGGGAGGTGGTGGAGTCACTGTCCCTGAAGGTGTTCAAGAAAAGACTGGATGAGGCACTTAGTGCCATGGTCTAGTTGACTGGATAGGGCTGGGTGATAGATTGGACTGGCTGACCTTGGAGGTCTCTTCCAACCTGGTTGATTCTATGATTCCATGTATAACTTCCCCCCAAAGTGACAGCACCTTAAAACATGTAGAAATTTACCAATTGGCTTTGCCTGTGAACTGTGATTATAAATCACATGAATCAGAAGATTGCTATTTAAACTTTCCATCTGCAATAACTGCATGGTTTATAAACAATAGAGATAAATTTTATGTTTCATTCTCCACATCAAAAAGTCTTCACTTATGCCTTGTAGAGAAGTTCTATTGCTTTTTAATCCCTGTAAGCACATGAAAAAAACAACCAGAATCATTAGAAATTGAAAATAATTCCCTCAAACATGACAGCAGACAGATGAAAACATCCTGGATAGATGATTATTTCCTAACATTTGATTTTCATACACTTGGGTAAAACAAATGTCCAGTTTAACTGAAGCCAAACTTGCATTGTCCACTTGTAATTTTACAGTTCACCAATATATAAACACAAAGTCAAGGCCTAATTACATAACTATCCACAGTAAGACTTCTTCACAGATATAAGCCCACCATGCAGGATATTGTTTGCTTTAGCACACCTGATCTCCTGCACTGAATGCTTACACAAGCTGCTCTCAGCTACCAAAATACAACCCTGACAGAACAGCCAAAACTCTGAGTTTGACAGAAACTCACAGTCTGCTTCACTGCTTGGCATAAACTTCGTTTCAAAAGCCTTAGAAGTCCCAGACAAATTTTGAAAGAGAAATATGTTCCTGCTGGGACAGACACAAGGAGACAAACATGCACTCCTGTGCTGCACTAGCAAAGCCCCTGGGCTGGCCAAGGAGGTCCTATGTCCACCTGAGAAACACTCTGCTCCTGCCACCTCCTGCCAGATGTGGCCTGGCAAGAAGATCTTCCAGGGGATTTCAAGAGTCATGACTGAAAGTTGTTCCATAATCTGCCCAAGAATTTTCTCAATTCACTTTCCATTTTTATAGCAGCACAGCTACTAATCCCCTTAAATTGTAACTCAAGAAGAAAGAAACATTACAGAAAAGGGTCAAGAGAGGAACAGTGGAGAAATTAGAGGGCTTGTTTTCTGTGCATGCATTGGTTTGGGGGGGAAAGCCTTCAGGAATTGTTTTACCCCCATGAGCCCCATGGTCAACCATCAGCTACAGATAGGAGGCTCCAGTGCTTATACATCCTTCTTACGAACCAGCAGGAAAATGACACACTTTAGTGAGGTCTGTTTAACAGATAGGAAAACAAATGTACAGAGAGCCCACATCCCCATCTGAAGTCCCAATGTTTCCATGGCAAAGCTGGAAACATAACCACATGAATGCCCACTCCTTGTGCTAAGCAGACATCCACACTGCCTTTTAAAAAGACATCCATCCAACTGCCCAGGACGCAGTGGTGTTCAGCAGCCACGGAGAGGTATGTGTCATACCTAATGGGGCATAGAAAATGGGCCACATTTATTGCTGGCATCACTCAAAGCACTTGCACAAGTGAAGAATTTAGGTCAGTATTTCAGGAGGTGCTGCATCACACTGCCCAAATATTCTTTTATTCTGCCAATTTGACATGCTGGTTTGTTCAACTTGATGCTCAGAAGCCTGCATTGCCATGGCCCTGTCACCAAAAAAAATCCTACAATATCACTACAATAAAACATTTTCATGATCTATTTGATTGCAAATATCTCTTTTATTGGTGAAACACTTTAAAGAGATAATTCTATCTGTTAAATGACTGTTGTGAAGACTGCATGAGAAAGAAGAAAACTCACAATGTTACCCTCACCAAAGCCAATAATCAAAGTTGCATGAGTATCTTGAGCATAAACAGAGATAATCCAGACACACCTAAGTCTTGGTTATCAAGCATCTGTTGCTGTCACATGAGCTAGCAAGAGAATGTCATATTGAATTAACATCTACTGCTCCTCCACTGACAGGTTACCTTACACAGAATAAATGAATTGATAGAAAAACTGAAACCATAGCAATATATTCAACTACCAGCAGAACAACACTGATCAGTGCACAAATCAGTAAACCTGAAGAAAATCTTGAGAAAAAGCTACTGGCACTTTGGTTTTCTAGAAAAAAACTATTTTGAATATTTAAAATCAGGCAAATCATTACTGAGAATAAACTAAACATGGATGCAATACTGTATTCCCAGCATAGAGTGCTGGCAGACTTAACAAGCTGCATGGAGCCTGCATGGAGCTACAGCCCCTCAGGTTTATGAGCACCATTATGAAATAGCTCATTAGTCACTGAAGCAAAACTTCCTGCAGAAGTAGCAAGAAAGAGAAAAGGCCAGGAAAGGCTGCCTGAAGTATGCACAAAATGCACAATATGGCACATGTATGAAGACACTGCACCTTCACTGCAGCTTCATACTCAAGGGTCATTCTTGCCCTCCCTCTCCTTTAAATTAAGTATAATGCATCTCAAAATGACGTAAGCTACACTGCATTTAAGTCTACATCCAACCATCTACTATACACAATACACATGGAAGCATCAAGGATTGTTTTTTCTCCCCCCCAAAAAAATCCTTCTCACATCTATCAATGAGTTCTTGTACTAAAGATCAAGTCTGGACAACTCAAAAAGTTTCAGTTCCAAGTGGATGAACATTCTTGGATGCACAAAAGGCTAATACAAGCAGTCACTTCAACTAGAGTCCCATGGAAAACACTGGGTGACAAAAGCCTCTTACAGCAATCTGCAAGAAGGAGAAATAAATTAATCAAGCTGCCAAACGAAGAAGGCTGGGTTTGACCTCCTTCTGATCTCATTACTTCTCTATTACCCTTTTGAAAAACATCCTCTTACAAAGATCACTAATTGAAGATTATGTGGAGGGGAATCGCACCTCTCCATCACCGTGGTAACTTTGACTCATTTGTCATTCTAATAATTCACTTCTTTTCTTTTCCGAACAGACAGAGACACTAATAGACTATCATCAGTTAAAAAGGCAATTTTTCCATTTAATTGCACTCCTTAAATACTGCCCCAGAACAATTGGAAAAGCAATACTCTCAATATTTAATCATACAATAGCAATAGGGAAACATTACTTCAAAACAAACGTGGCAACGCTTAGGATGACATCAAATTCATGTTGCAACTTCCAAAGTGCCAACTTATTTACTAGTAAAGATATTTAAACACTTTCATTACCCTACTTTTGGCTATACGAAAGGAGTAGACAAAAAGCATTGCCTCCAGTTATGTGCTAGAGAGAAACCAGTGGGCAAGCTGCTTCATCATTACCTCATCTCTCTTCCACTGAAGCATGACAACAGAAAGGATTTCATAAACCTAAGCAGTGAGTAAGCCTATTTGTGGAAAACATTGAACAAGAGCGGGTTTGCACTTGATTTTACTGGAACAAATTGTATCACTTAGGAATGTAATTGAAGATAAAAAGGTTAATCACACTAGTAGAGTGACTTCAGTGGGCACAGCCACCAGGTGTCTATTTGCTTGGGATATCTTATTTTCCATCTTCTGCAGAAATTGTACATCTGTCTTCAGCTGTAACTGCATTCCCATTATAGAAAGTTCACTATAGTTTAACTACTAACATAACATAGTAGGAGCTACAATAAAACCTTTTTGTTGAAGAGATGTGCAGAAAACTTAGAGTGCCTGTTTCAATTTCAGATGTCAGAATACACAATGGCTGTCAAGAAATGTTTCTATTTTTACTGCAATTCTATCTCTAAGTGTAAATACACAAAACCCAGTCAAGCAGTCAAGCTAACTTCACTGGGGCTATTCCTGTCAATAGATACCACTTTATCATTTTCTATCTAGCTTTCCTACAGCATCAAATTATTTAAATACTGCTTTTAGGACTTGATGAGCACAGCAGTCTGGGCTGGTGATTGGTATCCAAGCATGCTTTGTCATTCTGGATTACAGCTTTTAAAATTCAGTAGGTTAAGTTTTTTAGAAGGGAAACAGACAGAAATACTAGAAAGCCATTTGGTCTGAACTGCAGTTTTGCAGGATACCCATTGCTCCCTGTTCATGCCCACACAGAGTGGTATCAGCAATCGATGAAGATTCCAGCTCAAATCAACCAGCCTGTCCGGTAGGTACAACTCCTTGCTTGTTCAGTGGAAGAAGTGAGGAAAAAGTAAGAAGAAAGACAGAAGTTTTTAAAAGCAGTTATCTGGGCTACAAAAAGGTGCACCAAGTGTTGTATCTCCTTAATCAATTATTTATTCAACACTTGCATGTGAGTAACCTTATTGATTCCAGTGAGACTAAGTGCTAGGCCAATATGAAAGAAAATGACAGCAGGACAGGAAGTCAAGAAGCATCATGCAAGGCCAGGTCAGAAAGGCTAAGGCATGGAGGATAGTGGCATATTCAATTCAGGGAAAATTGTAATTTAGTTCTATTCTTCTAACTACAAATCTTAGTATCATTAAGTTTTCAATGACAAATCTTTATGTATAACATTTTACAGGCAGAGAAGAGTCCCTGAATGACTATAGTACATGAATTAAATATACAGTGATACTAAGGATCTTATATACACACAGCTTTTATTATAGTTATTTATATGCTATTATAACCTATCCAGCTTGCAATTTGTTATATAAATTCTAACTTAGATTATATTTAGCCATTACTCTTCTTAAACAGAATTTCACATCCCTTTAAAATCATACCTAAGTATTGTTAAACTAGCAGCTGTGGTTCAGACTGGAAGTTGGTGGACATCACACAAGAATGTGCAGCAAGAAAAGGGCAAGTCTGAAGAGCAGGTAATGGGGCAACTGGGGTACACAAGTGCCCACATCACTCAGCTGCTCTAAAATGCTCCCTCATTTACAAAGCTAAAAAGCAGAAGCCTAGATTGTCTTCTTGCATGTCATGATGGAAACTGCCTGAACAAATTTGCTGTCCTTTCACCCCAAAATCTCCAAGCCAGTTAAATAATAACAAGCAATACAGGATATATTCTCAACAGAAGTTAGTACAGCAACATGAGAAGTTTCAATCATTCACAGGACCTATACATTAAGGCCAAAACCATTTTCAAGCCCTGCTGATTTAGTTTAAAATAAATTCTATCTGATGTTAGCCAAAGGCAGCGAGCCAGGCTAGACAAGATCATCTAGACATACCTCAGAATTTCACAGGTAAAATAGACAAGATCATCTAGACATACCTCAGAATTTCACAGGTAAAATGACATTTAATCATTGCTCTCTGCAGAGTTTTGAGGTATGTTTTTGATAACTTTTACTCATCAGTACTCACGTTGACCATCTAGACATAACGAGTCAGAAATGGCTTGCATGAAAAGAGTCAGTAGTTACACAAATGAATTATACATAATGGCCATAGAGTAAAAGAGGATGTTTTGGAGGGATGCAGTTAAAAAAAAAAGAGGAAGATTTTGCAGAAAATAAAAGTCTAACAAAACACCACTGCTTGATACCTAGAGCACAAGAAATGAATCCCCCATAAAGCCACCAAGCACCATTATGCTCATTTAGGAAGAACAGACACGTTCATTTTCACTCCAGCTCAGATGTAAAATTGCCTGCAAACATAACACTTGAAAGTGAGCTTTTTCCTTCAGAAGAAGTTCTTGCACAAATTCCAGCTCTGAGGGCACAATCAGGCTATTAGAGGGGCACAGGGAGAAGCAAAGAATGTCTCCCCTTGCACATGTGCTTTCCAGACCCATCTGTGTAACTAGCTGCTGCCTAATTCTCAGCATGAGAATAAGCTGTGTGCCAAGGCTATCTTGTGGCTAAGAAAATGCAACCTGTTATGGTCTATTATCTAAACAGAGTTGAAAGTGGATTTCCGACCCACCTCCCCATACAGTTTTACACATATAAAGAGTCAAACTGTTTTTTCAATATGCAATTCAATAACTTCAATACACTAAGCTGTTGTCCAGCCTGTGGCAAGTCCAGCTTCTAAAAGGCCAGCCAGCATTAACACAAGGAAATGATTCTCAGCAGTGCACTGCGGCATTATAAAACCTTCACTTGCATGTGCTTACTCTTAATGATAATCTTTCACCTGGAATTCAACTTGTTCTTCCATACTGATTACTTTTTTGGTGCTGAGATAATAACATTTCAAGGGAGAAAATAACCACAATTCACTATTACTGATAGACCTGCTGTATCAATAACCCCATTCTCCTCCTCAGATATTCCTTGTTTCAAGCCAGCAGATGGTAATAAAAACACCCAGTGTTGGCAGATCTACACATTCTCACTATTCTCACCAGGACACAAAAGCAGTGGCAATCATCAAGCTTTTCATCTGCAGAAAGTATTCAGTAAGGAAGAGATAAAGCACAAATGGACTACTTTCTGCCCATTCCAACTTTTCCTCCAATACATATGTGCAAACTCCATTAGGAAAGCTAAAGCATAAGCAGGTTGAAGATGAGAACAAGTTTATATGAGTTCACTAGTGCACATCAAATTCTTTAAGTGGGTGTGGTGATCAGCTCAGAAAATAGCCAAACTGCTAACTGCTGAACACCAGAAAGGTATATTCCAAGGGAAAAATCATTTTGTGCTTACTCTTCCTCTTTAACCACCTGCTACTGACCATCAATTGAGACAAGGCACAGGACCTGATGAATTTTTGATTTGACAAAAAATCCTGTACTTAAATTTTTAATACTAAAATCTCAAATCATAAAAAGCAGAGGGAAAAAAAACCTTTTACAGCAGCCATTACAAGACTTTTATTCTAATGGTTTCATTTCAATCACCTTCAGTTTTGCATAGGCAGCCCAGAGAAATTGAGTCAATATACCTGTATGCACATAACATGATTTATTGTCTTCTCACTAGAGACATCAAGTGTAACCTTAGGTTGATGCTTTATTGATTCAGTATCTATCATGTAAAGGATATAAAATTGGTTTCCTGCTTTTAAGTCCAGTAGTCCACAATGTAGAAACTTCCTTTCCAGCACCCAAAAGGTGCATTGTGGCCACAGTGTAAGCAATGACATGGACTAGAGTCAGGTAACTTTAACTTGGCAAACAAAATCCTTACCAAAACTTGCAAAATGTAATAGTTTGGGTAGAGGAATTTTTCCTATTCAAAAAATTGACTTAAGTCAAGCCTGCTCTTCACTGCTCAGCTTTCACCATGCCTATGGCACCTGACATACACCTCATGCATTTAACAGAATGTTTCTCATTTAGCTAGCTACTTGAAATCCAAAGCATCAAAAACAAATTACAGGGGAAAAAAAACCAAGACCTTGTACTGTTAAATGTTACAGCTGATAAGCCTTCAACCAAGTCATCTGTGGCCATAAACAGGCAACCTCCCTTTGGCCCTGCTGGCATTTGTTGTTCCTTCTAAGGCACAGGGAGGAAATAATGCTAGGAAGGAAAAAGACCAAAACTACTTTGCAGGAAGCATAAACAAAGTAAGCAAAGAATGTGTACACTCTGTGCAAAACGACATTCACTAGTTAGCTGATAAAACACATTTTTCTTCTTGCCCTAAAAGTGCTAGGAACTTCCAAATGGAAATACTGAGAAAACATGGCAATAAATACTAGAGAAATCTACAGACTGTGCACTAACTGCTTGCAAGCACAGTAAGAAAAATATTTATTGTCCTTCCCTCCCTTTTGAGTCTGCTCAAGTAAACGAGTGTTGAGATCCAGTTAAGTGGATATTTAACTGTGTGTGATAGGAGCCACTCTTTTTCTGGGTATTTCCAGACATCTGAGCTGTGCAGTGTGTAAAATACTCTGCTTGTGTGACCAGTCCCTGCAAAAAGAGTTACAGGAAAACTGCTCTTGTACTGATATAAGAATGGGGGAACAGGGAAGATGACTTCTCCACGTGCCTATAGAGAAGAGAAACAACTGAGGAAAGCTGAAAGGGAAAGCTAATCACTGGAGAAAGCTTCATCCCCTCCATCACAGGGACCAGCTCAGTAGATAGACCACCAGCCTACTCAGAACAGGAAAACTACTGCTGGAGCAACAGATTTTCTAAGTTAATTGCCAAGGACTCCACCAAAAGCAGTGACCATCAGGAACAGTGTGGCCAGCAGGACAAGGGAGGTTATTCTTCCCCTGTACTCAGCACTGGTCAGGTCACACCTTGAGTAACTGTGCCCAGTTCTGGGCTGGGGCCTGGAGCACAGCCCTGTCATGGTCTGGTTGATTGGCTAGGGCTGGGTGCTAGGCTGGACTGGATGATTTTGGAGGTCTCTTCCAACCTGGTTGATTCTATGATTCTATGACTATCACATTTAGATGAAATGAGACTGCATGCAACAGCTTTTCCAGATGAAAGCATGGATTAGTAGAATTACTAATTTGTAATTCATAAACAATGACCTTAAAAAACCAAACCAAAACAACTAACCCACAAAACTAAAAAGGAAATAGAGTATCAGAGCACATTATCAGTCTCTTTAATGCCACAGAAAATCACAGGAAAATAAAAATGCTAGCTGCTCCTCTCTAGCCTTTCCAATAAAAATGATATTTAGCTGCTTTTCTAACATTACTGTCAAAACATTCACTGCAATTTAAATAAGTAAAGTCACTCAAGGAACTATATCAATCAGCACTAAGGAAAAAATGCAAAGCTGAAACACTCCAAACTTTCAGTCTACGCTAATTCCCACTTTGCATGCTTGAGGCTGTGTCCTCTCGTTCTGGTGCTGGCCACCTGAGAGAAGAGAGCAACCTCCTCCTGGCCACAACCACCCCTCAGGTAGTTGTAGACAGCAATAAGGTCACCCCTGAGCCTCCTCTTCTCCAGGCTAACCAATCCCAGCTCCCTCAGCCTCTCCTCATAGGGCTGTGCTCAAGGCCTCTCCCCAGCCTCGTCGCCCTTCTCTGGACACGCTCAAGCATCTCAATGTCCCTCCTAAACTGGGGGGCCCAGAACTGAACACAGTACTCAAGGTGTGGTCTAACCAGTGCAGAGTACAGGGGCAGAATGACCTCCCTGCTCCTGCTGGTCACACCATTCCTGATGCAGGCCAGGATGCCATTGGCTCTCTTGGCCACCTGGGCACACTGCTGGCTCATGTTCAGGTGGGTATCAATCAGTACCCCCAGATCCCTCTCTGTCTGGCTGCTCTCCAGCCACTCCGACCCCAGCTTGTATCTCTGCATGGGGTTACTGTGGCCAAAGTGCAGCACCCTGCACTTGGAGCTATTGAACCCCATCCCATTGGACTCTGTCCATCTGTCCAGGTGGTCAAGGTCCCGCTGCAGAGCCCTTCTGCCCTCCAACCCAGCCACATCTGCCCCCAGCTTAGTGTCATCTGCACACTTGATGATGACTGACTCGATGCCCTCATCCAGATCATCAGTGAAGATGTTAAAGAGGATGGGGCCCAGCACAGATCCCTGAGGGACACCACTAGTGACTGGCCGCCAGCTGGATGTGGCACCATTCACCACCACTCTCTGGGTCCGGCCCTCCAGCCAGTTCCTAACCCAGGTTATGAAACAATCTCACCTCCCAAAATGCTGACCTCCCAGTGACATCTAAAGAAATTGCTAAGGGAATTCAGCTTTCTTTACAAAGGAGACCTAAGAGGCTGCTTAAGGGCACAACATCATTTGGTGACAGAAACAGGAGTTAGAACTCTGGAAATCCTGGTTGGCAGTCCCATGCTCAGCTTGTACACAAGCTTAACTCAGTTTAAATTTTACAACAGAGGCAAATATTTTTATCACATGGAAGAACAAAGAAGCAAGTTCAGTGTTCAGACAAACTGTATTGAGCTGATAACAAATAAATCAATTTTAAGGTTTTTAGCTTCTTTATCAATAGCACTCTTAGAGATGGAGAATTTTCTAAGAAGAAGCTTTGCCTGCTGACTATACAATTCCAACTTTTCTTCTTCTTTTTTCTTTCCCCCCAAGAGTCTGCCAGATTATGCTTACTGGTATAAAAACATCATTAATTCACTTCCTCTGGATTTACACTGGTGTAGCTAAAATTCGTTTCTGAAGCCAATAAAACAGCTTTAATGAAAAATAAAATTTTAAAGTTACAATAAAAAGAAATTATTCTCCCATAAAAATGTGGTGCTACATGTCAACATACTACAACTGTGGGTACAGACAGGAAAGAAGAACTATTCTGAAGTCAGGAGGACTAACTAGAATAATATTCTATTAAAGGCAAGTTAGTGTATTGGAATTTATCCCTGCTATTAAACTAGAAATCTCAAAATTACTGTTTTATGAGAAACTTCTTTTTCTAGTCCAAGATCATCAATGATGTATCTACTTGTCACAGCCTTCAGTAGCCATGCAGCCTCTTCTGTGTGGTCCAGGAGCTGCATCTACACTCCTGATGGCTTGGCCCTTCTGTCCTTACCCGAGCTATGTCATAGGTGTACTTGTCTTGAGCTCTGTCTTCTATATGGACCTTGGACCTCTGCTGAAGCCTCATCTCCAGGCCTCCAGCCCTGTCTCTGCCACACCTGCCTGCATGTCCTCACCGGGTACTGGACTTAACTTACCCTCCTGCCTTTTCTGGGACTGTCTGGGAAATATTATTGCCAGCTTGCTCAGGAAATGCTCTAAGACTGAGTGCTGGTGAGTGCCCCTGGCTTCTGGCTTCCCCTTGCTCATGATGCATCTGTTCCCTCTGTGCCCTGGCAGTAGCCTTGGTCTATCTTCCAAACATTAACATAATACAATGCTTATGTTGCCATTTCTCAGCAAAACCTTCTATGGACTTTTGTATTCTTTTCTGCTTGTTGTATTCTTTCACTGTGTTTCAAGAATTCCCAGTTCTTCTAAGAGTGAGATTTCTGATATAATTCATTCTATCATCTCAACATGAAATAAAAACACATCTTCATTTCCATCCACACTGAGACCAATTCAGATTTATTAAGGCTTCCTTGATATTCAGAGATCTCTTACAAGCACTAAATCATTGTGAAACCTACAAAAGTGAGAGCCTGCAATCCTAAAAGAAACCCTCCAAAACCCAATCAAACAAGAAGTCCTCTGAGAAGTATACATCTCCTATAAAGCCTTCTAGAGTTCCCCAGAATGAGCACTGTATACCTACTGCTCCTTCTTTCCTTTTTGGGTGATCAATCACATGCAGCAACATGAAGAAATGGAAACATTCTGAGCTCAGGGCTTCTGGGATGGCTACAAAACCTGTAGAGCCCTTCCTCTCACACGAAAACAAAACAGTAACAAGGAGCTTCATCTTCATGAACCTTTAGGATCACCACCCTTTAAGTGCTAGCCTGAACTTGTCCTTGGACTCTTCACAGGCTATTGCTATGTAACATGCTCCACAACCACCTAGACACAAAGACCATCACCTATACAACAGCTATTGATATATATTTCACTCAGTATTAAAGCAGTGAAGTTCTGAAATGCTTTCCTTATGAAAATGATCAGGGAGCTGGAGAACCCTACAGAGACAGGCTGAGGGAGCTGAGGTTGTTGAGTCTGGAGAAGGGAAGACACCTGGGAGAACTAACAGCAACCTTTCAGTACCTGAAGGTAGCCTACGAAGAAGGCTGGAGAGGGATTGTTTACAAAGACCTGCAGTGATAGGGCAATGGGCAACGGTTTGAAATGAGGGGAGATTTAGACTGGATGTTTGGAAGAAGTTCTTCACCATGAGGATGGTGGAACACTGGAACAGGGAGGCAGCTGAGGCCCCATCCTTGGAGATAGTCACGGTCAGGCTCAACAAGGCTCTGGGCAACCTGATCTAGTAGAGGATGTCCCTGCTGCTTGCAGAGGGAGTGGGAGTAGATGACCTATGGAGGTCCCCCTCAACCCAAACCATTCTGTGACTCTATTATTTCTACTTTCACTATCCAAGATTTTAAGAGACTCTGTAATTTGTTTGAGGCTATTAAATTTAAGGGCAAAGAAGGTATTCACTGTCACACAGTGTAACTCACCAAAGAAACCTGAGAGATGCTTGTGTTTGTAGACGGTATCACAGTATCACCAAGGTTGGAAGAGACCTCATAGATCATCAAGTCCAACCCAGACTAACTGCAGGTTAAAAAAGGAAAAAGAACAGCAACAGAAGAGTGCCTTCAAACCCTGGGCACAGTGGATAGCTACACCTGCCAATTCCAAGACATAAGGAGAGATTTAAGCCCTGCAAACGAGGCTGAGCTCGCTCTGAAAAAAAACCACTTGGCAATGCAGAGAGCCTACTGCATGTCACAGGTCTGAGACCACTTAAGTAAAGACTGAATACCTTTGCATAGCCTACATGCCTGTTCCCAGCTTGATTCCTCTGGCAGTGTAGCATAAGCAGTTCACTGAGAGTGAATACAGGAAGAATACTTGAAGGATAACACAGCAAATGATGAGCAGAGGACACAGAGAGTACAAACTCCAGCACAGGAAGCTCTCACTTTTGTAGAACTTGAGATGCTCCAAATAACCTTTTTGATAAATCAGCAGCACAAGGGCATTACTATTGAACAGTATGTACTACAATACTTGCTCCCCTCCAGTGCAAAAGTCTGTATTTAAGCTTCCCTGTGAGATGGCTCAAAGTATTGGACACACAATGCTTTATTTTTTGTGGCATGAGGCTCAAAAAGCTTCTAAGCATAAGACAATTTGTGAAAATTGCTAATAGATTTTGTGCCTTGTGGTATAATTAACACAGGATGTAAAATTGCCAAAACACCAGAAAGAAGGAGTCAGGAGGCAGCCCAGCAATGCTGTTGATCCATCAAAAGATCAAACTGATGCTGAAAGCAACCTCTGGTTTACACAATTGTTAATCGAAGTCATGAGCCACACAACAAACGCAATCTAGATAGTAGATAATGGCTCTGATTTGGAGTGAAAGAGCATTGATAACTCTGCACTAGATCAAAGTGAAAGCTCTTGGAAATCCTACCTAGACAGGGGCAAATGTGGGAGGCCTAGGCCCAACCTCATCCATCATAACTGAAGTCACACTGAAAAACAGAAGCCTTGCACAAATTAACACAGCAAACAGAAATCTTGCCTTTGCTAATTTTCCCCAACACCAAGTAATTGAATTTACTCTATGTAATTGAGAAGAAAACCATTCAAAGACATTCTGGAGTTTAATCAATGGCAAAAAGAGGGGGCTGGTCAAATTTTAATCTGTTTGACCATGCAAATTCTATTGAATCTGATAATGTTCATGAGAGGTCTACTGAGGGACTTGCATCCTGTATGAATTATACCCAAGGCTCTGAAATTCATTTGAATGCATTAATTCCTAACCTAAATCACAGAAAAGTAATATACTGTTATTGTATTTTCAAATGTATACCATAGCACAATGTGCAAACACAAGAGTAGTTCATTTATATCATGTAGATTCATTAAAAGTAGAACCACCTCCTAAGTCTGTGTGTGTGTTGATTTTTTCAGTTGCAAACATTCAAATTTCCCATGTGTGGGAAAGGAATCATTTTATCCTTAGGTGTATTCAAGGGTTTGAACTTGATCTACATGTAATATCAGAGAAGGAAAATAACACTATAATGAGGGATTCTTTTATTTCATGTGTTAGAAAACAATATGTTTTCCTCATTAAACCCTCAGATATAAATTCTATAAACCATGAAATTACCTTTGAGCCCTTACTGAAATAACCAGTTCACAAATAAATGATCCATGCAAGAAGAAAAGCAAAGATTAAAATAATAAGAGAAAGTAACATTTTTATATCAGCCCTCAAAAAACAACTGGAAAAAAAAAAAGTCCAAATAACAATTATGGTACAGATTTATGCAGTGGAGATTTTACTTGAACAGGTCATAGAATCACAGAATCAAACAGGTTGGAAGAGACCTCCAAGATCATCCAGTCCAACCTAGCAGCCTATTCAATCAACTAGACCATGACACTAAGCACCCCATCCAGTCTTTGCTTGAACACCTCCAGGGACAGTGACTCCACCACCTCCCTGGGCAGCCCATTCCAATGCCAATCACTCTCTCTGCCAACAACTTCCTCCTGACATCCAGCCTATACCTACCCTGGCACAACTTGAGACTGTGTCCCCTTGTTCTGTTGCTGGTTGCCTGGCAGAAGAGACCAACCCCCACCTGGCTACAACATCCCTTCAGGTAGTTGTAGACAGCAATGAGAGGTCACCTCTGAGCCTCCTCTTCTCCCGGCCAAACACCCCCAGCTCCCTCAGCCTCTCCTCGTAGGATTTGTGTTCCAGGCCCCTCCCCAGCTTTGTTGCCCTTCTCTGGACACCTTCCAGCACCTCAACATCTCTCTTAAATTGAGGGGTGCAGAACTGGATACAGTACTCAAGGTGTGGCCTGACCAGTGTTGAGTACAGGGGAAGAATAACCTCCCTCATCCTACTGGCCACACTGTTCCTGACACAGGCCAAGATGCCATTGGAAGGCAACAAAGCTGTTGGTACAACAATCTGGAACTCTCCTGGCCAGCAAAATCAGGCCCCTGCCTTCCCAGTGCAAACATGCATTGTTGTCAAACTACAAGGGTGGGAGAGAAGTCTGGATCTGAGAACTCAGAAAACTGGGATCAGCCTGCCATTTATTCAGTCTGATACACTGCAGTTCAATAGATTTTAGCAGGTTTCCTCAAGTATCTTTCAAAGCATTTTACAAGCACTATGAGCATGAATAGATTTATTTTAGAAATACTGGAACAGAAAGATGCAATTACTGCACTACATTAATTTGTTTTAGAAGGAACAACCTGCGGGATCTCTAAGGGTAGAAGCACACGGAAGCAGACTATGCCATAAAATATCTTCAAACCTAAATTAGAAAAAAACCCACACAAAAGATTAGAAATGTGAAGAGATGAACAGAGAGACTTCTTTGTAACATGAGAGAGAGAGAGGGAAGCTGTCAAGGTGGAAAAACATAACGAGGAGCAGATAGCCAAGGCTGGAGCTCAACACTGGCCATCAGAGGGGTCAGAAGCCTGGAAGTGAACAGAAGCAAGCTGATTGCATCATCGCTGACAGAGCTGGTGCTGCTTCTTGTTTCCTGCTGTGCCAGCTTCAGCCTCTGGCTGACCCCTCCATTCAACTACTTTCCCCAAAAAACATGTGCTCGGGAAGGGCTATGCTGGTCCCCGGGGAGCCACTCATGTGCAGCTTTCAGTCCATGGAGCATTAGAGAAGTCATTACGCTTCACTCAATTAAAACAAGGGGCTGCGAGCATAATTGCCTCTTTCTGAGCTGCAGGGTATCAGCCACACAAAACGCTGGTGATTCTTCAGGTAAACGCCTGCCAAAGCTTTAAAGTCAAAATCAGCACTATTTACCTACCCTACCATAGTGACAACTCTGAGCAAGCCTGGACTGTGACTTCTGCTTGGAAATTAAAAATAAACCAAACCCAAACAAACTCAGAGAATTATGCCCTAAAAATCCATCCAAGTGCACCCACAACTCCAGTAGCACTGTGAGATTGCGAGGTCTAACTCCTGTTTTTACTGTGTGCACAGCCTATTGCCATTCCCTTTGCAGCAGCAAATTCAGGCCATGACTTACAGAAGCAGAAGTGGAGAAGCTCCCAATTCTTTATTTCATTTGGAAGGCAAATTAGTATTCCTGATAATTCACTTAATAAAAATCATACTGACTTCTGTTTCTCTCCAGTAACGCTGGAAGATTAAATACCTAATTTCAGGATGACAAACAATCAGTAGGCAAGGGCCTATGCATTGAATCCTGTGGCAAACTTGCACAAACAGGTGTCATTAGTTCTGCTTTAACACGTTTGCCTTTTAAACCCTGCATAGATAGTTCCAATAAAATCAACTACAAACTAGTCCCAGTCAGACAGAAATTTAAGTTAGCAGATATTAGCAGCCTGCAGTGGGCAAATGTTCAAACACATTACAGCTTTAATATAATTATAATTGTTGAACATGTTCAACCAATTAACCACAAATATTCTGTTTATCCAAGAGGCTGCCAAAAACTGTGAGCCGCAGTCAAAATAACGTGATACCGAAGACCTTCTGCACAGAATGGCACTAAATCAAAAGGGAAAAAAACCCATATGGGAAAAGCCAAAGCAAATACCTTATCTGGTACTTTATAAATGGTCAACTATCAGAGTTTTAAAGCCTTACTCATACAGATAGAAACTGCCACATATATTTACTTGATAAACACACATTTTATAAGTTCATGTCACCTACTAAAAACAAAGGCTTCAGAATAACTTTCTTACATGCTGCTGCTTTTTTTTTTCCTTCTCTCCAGCCCTCAGACATCAAGATTCCACAAAGCATAAACATAATGCAAAGAAGGGAAACATCAGTTAAAAGCTGCCCTGCCTTTAGCTTTAAAATCAAAACTATTTTGTTGTCTGCTTTTCTGCTTCAGCTGCACGAGTAACAAAAATGTTTTAAACAACCAGCTGAGCTCCGTCTTCTGAGGAAAAAATAAACCACTACAGTTTATCTTTAAGAAAGAATTCTTAACTCCCCCCCTGTTGTACAACTCCTATTTAGACAATTTGCAGTGCTGCGAAAGCACTTTTTTTTTCCAACGGTGCCCCCTAAATAATTAAGCTGGTCCTTTTACCATACTTCCTATATTACAGAAGTCATTTTCCTACAAGAAATCAATAACTCATTCCTTATGTCAGTCATTTTTCTCCATTTAACTGAATGGACTTAAGTCCAACACTGAAAGTTAGATTACCTTTGAATTATGTGTGTGATTTAAAATTCAAAGTACTACGCTAAGGAGCTTTTTAGAGTGACCACTCTACAGCCTCTTCATGTAGACAATCCCTTACAGACCTTCCCGACAGATTTAAAGCAGAAGAGAAGCTCTGAAGCAGTTAAAAAACATGAACATTAACAGGAAAGCGCCGTCACAGACCAGTCTCAACACTTGCCTTTATTTACTCAATTAAAAAGCCAAGCAAAGTGTGACACTTGCAATAACATCCCCGACGTCCCCCAGTCTTCCAGATTAAGTCATAATTGCATCCGATGGCATAATTTAATCACACAGTTCAAGCAGTTTCAAGTGACCTTCTTTTGC
The DNA here is from genome assembly GCF_015220805.1 of Pogoniulus pusillus. NCBI lineage: Eukaryota > Metazoa > Chordata > Aves > Piciformes > Lybiidae > Pogoniulus > Pogoniulus pusillus. The sequence continues at coordinate 4,622,059 of NC_087283.1, read as the reverse complement.
AGACACTATCAATTAAATATTCAGCCCCACTAGTAAAATATTTGAAATCTCTGCTTGTTTCTGAAATAATTGAATCAAACCTAAGAACAAAGAGAATTAAATACTAAAATATCAACTTCTTCACATTTTGATGAGCGTATAATGGAATATCTTAACATCAGCATGTAGTTTAGTCACAGGTTAAGGGAAACACTGGTACATTTTACATAAATTTCTGCCATAAAATGTGTTCTTATTAGTAATAAATCACTGACAAAAGAATCACCGACACAGACAAGAAAAAAGATAATACATGGAAAATGGCCTAATAAAAAGGTTCATACTTCGTGCAAATAGTAATGCATTTGATAATATGAAGGGGGGGGGGAATTCTAGAGGCAATCTTCGAGCAGCACAAAGCTGGGAAGCTTGTAGCAATTTAATTAACTGTCCTTTCTCAAAAGAATAAAACAATCCAACCCATCCTATATTAAAAGTCGGGATTTGGTTGCATTGCTCTGTCAGCTGTCAATCGAAGCACGAGTTGTGGTGGCATTTGTATTCTCCAGAAGTGATAACCATCCCTTCACTCCCTCAGCTCCACTCCTGGTTACACTTTTCATAAAAGCACTTCCAAGCTGTGTCCTACTTCTGATGGTTAAAATCAGTAACTAATGCACCTGGACACCCACTGTTGTCAAAGGTGAAAATTTCTGATCTGAAAAAACCTGATGGCTTTTATTTTCACTCAGCTTTATTTTATTGACAGTTCCCACTTCCTCCTCTGAAACTTGCAACTGTGTGCCAAGATCTCTGATCTGGGGATGTGTACAGCCAGTCAAATCCTAATTGTACAGCCAGTCAAGTCCTAATTAGCACACCCCTACAATTAATCCCTCATTGCTAAGATGATATAGCTGTAAAAACTGCCCAAAAAAGTATTTTCTTTTAATGCAGAAACTCTCATTTTTCAGCCTTAGCATCACCCAGGCAGAATCTGAACCTCAGCATTACCTGCAGCAATTAGAAGAAACCAAAGTAGCAAAGTAGTGTTAGGTAATGCTTTATCTTCAGCATTCTGGAAGCTCAGCAAGACTTCCATGCAAAGCTGCTCTCCACTCCATTTCGGCTCAGCACCCTGAATCTGCTCTTTACCAGCTGCTGACGTTCCTTGTATTAAACTGAGAATTTGTGATAAAAGCAAAACTTCCTGCTGGGCATTAGCTTTGCATGAGAGCACCTGAACCTAAGCCCTGATACTCTTCAGATGCAATTCTGTAAATATTTTTCACTTCAGGTAAACATAAGGTGGAAGGGGGGGTGGGGGTGGTATGAAATCAATGGATTAAGTACTAATTACCATTATTACAGCAATTACTTAAAGCAAAATGAACACATTGTACAGTTTTGCTAACAGAAGACTATTTCCAGTGGTATTTTACTGAGGGAACCAAACAGTATCTTCTGATTCTTCATCGGCCAACTGCTTAATATTGGGTTGGGTTTTGTTTGTTTTTTTTGGGTGGTGTTGTTCTTTTTACCTAAGGAATTAAAAGGGGAAATAGCATGAGAATTAAAAGGGGAAATAGCATGACAAATTAGAATGAATCAGTTCATTTGGATGTAAATTTATTTGGGGAGGAGGGGGGGATGCTTGTAACAAAACTCGTGCGCTTGTACTGCTATCTTAAACCAATCAACTTGCGAAAAGCTGAGATCAAATAAAAAATTTAACCATTATGGCTGCATTGTTAAAAAGTTTTAGGGTCTCTTCTTTATACAGCAGGGCTGTTAATTCTCCTGCATGTAAAGTTTTCATGGGATCAAAATATGATTTAGCTTTAAATCAAAAGCCCTGTTATTTTAGTTAGGTCTAACAATACTAGAAAGTAAAATTCCTCATCTGGGGCTGTAATATTCGCTGGAAAAAAAAAAACCAAAACACCTACTTCAAAACATTAATCAAATTTTTCGCCTACTGGGCAGCCATATGGTAAAGCAGCATGTGAATCTCACAAACTTGCTGATCTTCTGTAACTGGGTGCTATTAATTACGCTTGCTGCATCCATCTCTTAGATTTTTTGCTTTGTGGGAAAAAAAAAAAAAAAGGTATTTATTGCAACAGCTTTTACAAAACAAGGGAAGGAAAATCACAATTGATTAATGAGCTGAATGGAAATATTTCCGTTAGCAGGTTTTTAAAATGAATAAGGATTAACACCATGGGTAAAAAGGAACCTTACTTCTGTTTCCCACACACACACACTTTTTGTTTTGTGGGGAGGGGGGGGAGCTGCATTAGCAGGAGGAGGGTTGAATATGCATTATTCACTGCGTCGGCTTTAGGTGACAAACAATAAGGTTTAAACTAAACAGCTTAATACTATAAAGATTCAGGACTTTATGCATTTCAGTGCTAAATTGCTCAGTATGAAATTGAATTGTTTCACAACTGTAAATCACATTTGGTTTGGGTCTGAGGTTTGGTTTTCTTTTTCAAATATATCTCACAGTTTTCCTGAAATCCAGAGAAGGAAACAATTCAGAATGATAGTCTCCATTTTGTCTTTAATTCCTCAGGACACTGTACTGAAGCTGTTTTGGGATCTCAGCCATAAATCTAGTTAATCATAAATTATAGCTAGAATATAATCCTTGACTCTACAGCCTCGCATGCCAGGGAAACGGACTCTCAGGAATTACTGCAAGAAGATTGTAGGGGCTGGCCAGGAAAGCCAGCAAATAAGTTAAAATTGTGTTAGTTGCCATACAAAAACCCCAGCATGGGGAAAGGCGATGCGATGCAATTAGCCACTGTGTGCGGCCAGAGCAGCAGAAGTCATGGCACACCTGTGAAGATTTGCCATATCCTATCGTCACCTTCCAAAGGATGATTTTTCTTGCTCTAATCTCCACATTAGTCTCCTCCTAGAATCAGGTGAGGATTAGCTCTTGAGAAGGACCAGTGATGCTATCAGAAACGTAAAAACCACCCTCAGTCCTTGTATAAGAGAATGAGACAGAGTGAGAAACAAATCTAGCTCTAGTCCAAAATATTTTGTATATGAGAATCATGTTCTCACTCAAAATATTTTGCATATGTGAATCATGTCCTCACTCAAAATATTTTGCATATGTGAATCATGTCCTCACTCAAAATATTTTGCATATGTGAATAATGTGTTCACTCTTAAGATAAAGTTCAAGTAATATCCGTGAAATATATATTGCTGGCAAGCAATATACCAGGAATACCCAAATAATTTTAAGAACTCCTTACTATTCTGAGTACTTTCCCCTTAACTATACTGGCAGCTTCTTGCAGGTGGAAAAAAGGGAAACAGTGTCATTATACAGGTTCAGGACCACCTAGAGCTAGGTTTATTAAATAGGACCCACTCAAATACAGCATTTTCATGTGCAAGGAGACAAAGAAACCTTTCAATAGGGCAGACCGTTGAATGGTTTAAGATATTACATATTTCACAGACTCTCAAAACACAATACTCAGATATGCAAAGGAGTCAATTCTGTACTGCCAAGTCACCTTCTTGAACTATGGCATAAATTCCTTCACTTCTCTAAAGTCTTTATTCCTCCCAGTTTACAGAAAAAAAACAGGTAATAATAAAATAGTAAAATATTTAATTACCAGCTACTTAAAATTATGTGGCCACCCACTGGATGACATTTCATTCATCCTTATGTATGCATCTGTACATATAAAGAAAGAACAGGAGGGGGAAAATCAAGTAACTTCAGGTCCCAAACTGGAAAAAGACATTTGGCCTCAAGAATAAAATTTAAATAGAAGGATTTAACAAAACAAAACCCCCAAACCAGAAAATTAAACAAAACCAAAACAAACAAAGGCTACTCTGAGCATGATTTCTGTTATAGAATAGAAGCTACATAAATGATGGCAGTTTCTAAGTCTGATTACTCCTTTTTTTCCCCTCTGCCATCCCAACTGGCACCAATTACTATCTTTCTGAGCAACAAAGAATAAGATGACAACTCCTGTGATTAAAAAGCTTGCAAGCTCTACACCTTCAGAAACAAAAAGCAGATTAAAAATTAGTCTGAAACCTTTAAAGCAAGTTTTAATTAGTGACCCAAAATGTATGCCATAACTTTTCATCACCTCTTGGGTGATCTCTAAACCTTTCCCGCATACATTGACTGTCTGCTTAAAAGTTTAAAGAGCTAACAAAATGTTTTAACGAGATACAAATCTCAGAGATCATTAATCAATATGTTCAATGTTATTTGTGATAATTCATCATGACATGATATTAATGGGTTACTGTACCCTTCAGAGGTGAGATTAATGCAAATGAGCAGCCACAATTAACTTTACTGCTCCCAACTCACAGGAATGGACAGATGATTATAAATGACAACTATATGTCAATTACAATATCCAATAAAGTGAAGCTCAGAGTGCAATCTATCCACTTTTATAGTTCTTGCTTGACATAGCTGAATTTAGCTCAGCCCACTGTTGTCACAGTGTAACCATTGCCTCGAAGGAGGGGTCACATCTTTAATTTTCTGTTTCTTCAGATGGAATTCAAATCGTGCATCTAAATGCATCGTCTGAAGAAGGGAAGCTGCAGGAAACCAAGAACAGATGTTGCTTTCTTCATCAGCTGAAGGAAATTGTATCTGTTCTCAAATTGCAACAGCAAGGCCACGAGGAAAACAATCTGTCCTGCTGTGTAATATATTTATTCAATTAAAAAAGACCCAGCACATTAATACAGCAATGGGAAGGGATTTACATTGGGTGAACCACTTTGTCACATGCAGGATGCTAAGTCCACTCAGGTTGAAGATGCTGAGTGAGGTGCAGGCAGGTATATCCATTTTTGTGTACAAACAGATACTGTAGGATCACCTCTTGAGCACTAATGCTTCTGTAGCACAGAGATGAGACTTCACAGGAAAAAAACAACATTTCTAGTGACCTCAAAGGAGCTAAACCCAAAGACTTTAGACAGTCATAAACCAAACAGATGGTCAGATTGAGGAAATTCTGGAAACATGGCTGGTACAAAATCATAAGATACCTTTCTAAATGATGTATTTACAAAAACTAGGGAAGCTGACTGGTAAGATGCCCACATTCTGGCTTTGCTGCCCTCCACCAGGAAAAAAAGGAAACAAAATGGAAGAATAAACAGAAGCTTCAGCGACGGTAAAAACAGAAGCACTGTCATTGTCAAAGCATTGTAGAGAAACACCACAAAAGAGAGATCTCAGATCTTTTAGTATTTGTCCAGCAGGTTTCCTGCTGTTTGGGAAGCCTCTAAAAATCACTGCTGAACGAGAAGGCAGCCCTGATAACTGAGGATGTGAAGAAGGCAAAGCTGCTGAATGCCTTCTTTGCTTCAGTCTTTACACCTAAGGCTGAACTCTCCTATGTACTCCAGATCCTGGATGAAGGAGAGAAAACCTGGAGGAAGGAGTGCTCCCCACTGGTCAGTGCAGACTGAGTTAGGGATCAATTGCACGAATTGAACATTCACAAGTCCATGGGCCCTGATGGGTGCTGAGACAGCTGCGTGATGTTATTGCTCTGCCACTCTCCATCATCTTTGCCAAATCGTGGCAGACAGGACAGGTGTCTGAGGACTGCAGGAGAACCAAAGTCACTCCAGTCTTCAAAAAAGGCAGGAAAGAGGTTCCAGGAGACTATTAGACCAGTCAGCCTCACCTCCATCCCTGGAAAAATGATGGAGCAGCTCCTTCTGGAAGGCATCTCAAGGTGTTTGGAAGAGAAGAAGGTTATCAGCAGTAGTCAGCACGGATTTACCAAGGGGAGGTCACGCTTGACTAACCTGATAGCATTCTATGATGCCATAACTGAATGGGTAGATTCAGGGAGACCAGTGGATGTAATCTACCTTGACCTTAGCAGGGCCTTTGACACTGTCTCCCATGACAGCCTAGTGAGCAAGCTGAGGAGGAAATGTGGAATGGAAGAGCAGACACTGAGGTGGATTAGGAGCTGGATACAAGATAGAGTTCAAAGAGTGGTGATCAATGGTGCCAAGTCCAGCTGGAGAGCTGTAATCAGTGGAGTCCCCCAGGGATCAGTGCTGGGTCCAGGCCTGTTCAACATCTTCATCAGTGACACAGAGTGTCTGCTCAGCAAGTTTGCTGATGACACCAAACTAGGAGGCTTGGCTGAGACAGCTGAAGGCTGTGCAGCCATCCAGCACGACCTGGACAGACTGAGAGCTGGGCACAGAGGAACCAAATGAGGTTCAACAAGGACAAGTGCAGAGTGCTGCACCTGGGGAGGAATAATAAACTGCACCAGTACAGGCTGGGAGGTGATCTGCTGGAGAGCAGCCCTGTGGAGAGGGACCTAGGGGTCCCGGTGGATAGCAAGTTAACCGTGGCACAGCAATGTGCCCTTGTGGCCAAAAAGGCCAGTGGGATCCTGGGGTGTACTAGGAAGAGTGTGTCCAGCAGATCAAGGGAGGTTCACCTTCCACTCTACTCTGCCCTGGAGAGACCTCATCTTGAATGTTTTGGGCCAAGTTTTGGGCTTTCCAGTTTAGGAGAGACAGGGATCTGCTGGAGAGGGTCCAGAGGAGAGCTTCAAGGATGAGGGGACCGGAGGGCAGGGCTTATGAGGAGAGGCTGAGGGACCTGGGGCTGTTTAGTCTGGAGAAGACTGAGAGGGGATTTAATTAATATTTATAAACATCTGAGGGCTGGTCAGGAGGTAGGGGACAGGCCCTGCTCACTTGCTCCCTGGGATAGGACAAGGAGCAATGGGTATAAGCATAAGAGCTTCCACCTCAACACAAGGGGAAACTTCTTTACTGTAAGGGTCACAGAGCACTGAAACAGGCTCCCCAGAGAGGTTGTGGAGTCTCCTTCTCTGAAGACTTTCAAGGCCTATCTGGATGCATTCCTCTGTGATCTGTGCTAGATTGTGTGGTCCTGCTCTGGCAGAGGGGTTGGACTGGATGCTCTCCTACCCCTAATACCCTGTGATCCTTGTAGCTTTCATATTTTTTTCTCTGTAGCCTCTTTCTTATGTCTTACAGGAGATCAGCCATCACAATGCATTTGGACAACTCCTCTGCACAGGGGTCAGAGATGTGCCCTAGAACTAAGGACGGGTCTTGGTGCAGTAACAAATACTACTGCCACATTTACTCATTATGCTCAATGGATCACCTTCAGCTATGACTTTAGCTCTTCACCACACCTGTCACTCCAACACATACTCAGTTCCTGCACACAGAAACACATGTCAGATACACATGATTTCCAGAACTAGTTAAATGTGCAAGGTGATATGGAATAAATCAAGAGCATAGTTTAAAGGCCATGGTGCTCTTATGTTGGTGGTTGGGCTCAATGACCTTAGAGGCCCTTTCTGACCAAAATAATTCTATGATTCTGTGAAGAGTACTTGAGACAGCAGTGAAACAACCCAGTTGTACAAGCTCTCCAATGAGCACCCAGCCTGCTTTAATTTCAGGAAGACTCCTTTTCTAGTTCACTTCCTCAGCATAAAAGATCTGAAATTTATGGTAGCTATAGCTCAAAGAAAAATATTGAAAACTTATTTGTGATTTACTTTTTTCATTATCTTCTTTCATTCCTCATACACCTATCTGAAACCTGTGCTAGCTTTAAGTAGCACCCAGTTCTACCATGCGAGTCACTCCCAGGCACTGCAGCCTTCAGAGACCTGCTGAAATTGAAGCACAGGATCACAGTATCATCAGGGTTGGAAGAGACCTCACAGATCATCAAGTCCAACCCTTTACCACAGGGCTCAAGGCTAGACCATGGCACCAAGTGCCACGTCCAACCTTGCCTTGAACAGCCCCAGGGACGGCGACTCCACCACCTCCCCGGGCAGCCCATTCCAGTGTCCAATGACTCTCTCAGTGAAGAACTTTCTCCTCACCTCAAGCCTAAATTCCCCCTGGCGCAGCCTGAGGCTGTGTCCTCTCGTTCTGGTGCTGGCCACCTGAGAGAAGACAGCAACCTCCCTCTGGCCAAAACCACCCCTCAGGTAGTTGTAGACAGCAATAAGGTCTCCCCTGAGCCTCCTCTTCTCCAGGCTAAACAACCCCAGCTCCCTCAGCCTCTCCTCGTAGGGCTGTGCTCAAGGCCTCTCACCAGCCTCGTTGCCCTTCTCTGGACACGCTCAAGCATCTCAATGTCCCTCCTAAACTGGGGGGCCCAGAACTGAACACAGTACTCAAGGTGTGGTCTAACCAGTGCAGAGTACAGGGGCAGAATGACCTCCCTGCTCCTGCTGACCACACCATTCCTGATGCAGGCCAGGATGCCACTGGCTCTCTTGGCCACCTGGGCACACTGCTGGCTCATGTTCAGGCAGGTATCGATCAGCACCCCCAGATCCCTTTCTGTTTGGCTGCTCTCCGGCCACTCTGACCCCAGCCTGTATCTCTGCATGGGGTTGTTATGGCCAAAGTGCAGCACAAGAGCAGAGGGGTGGGCTGTATAAGTACCTCAGAACATGTGTCAGCATCTCCCCTTGGGAAATACTCCATAGAAGCTAGAGGGGGTTTTGGCTAAGTAATCTTTTATGCACTATTCAGCCAGCTATATTAGCATATCACCAAATTTTCTGCATGCAAGTACTAAGATCACTTAAGTATGCTCCTATTTCAATGCTTTGCTGAAGGACAGCAGGAGAGCTCCTGATTGTAAGGACTCTGCTTTCTAAAGCATCTCTCTCCTCCACCTCATTTTGTTTAATTTAATCATCAAGAAAAATGGTTTTCGACTGAATAAAACTGCTGACACCATTATCATCATTTTCAACGTGGGGAAATCGGAGAAATTCTTTACTGCTTCCAATACAGATGATATTACATGGTTTTGTGACAATATTTTGTTGAAGTCCTGACAGATTCTGAAAAAATACAGTTTTGAGAAGAAACTTTCCATGCTGACCTCAGAAAAACTGAGCTGCATAACTGCCCCTTGAAATAACTTTATGATAGATAATTAGCTTCAGAGCTAATATTTAAACTAAAAGCAGCGTGCCCTACACATCCTCAGCCACCTCAAATTCAGCTCCAGAAATCAAGTTTATTCCATACATACACACTTCTTTGCACAGAGACAAATAGCAGATAAATTCAGAACTCAAACTATGCTGATAAAAGACGAGGATTTAAATTTGGGGGTGGGTTTCTTTTTGGTTTGTTTTGTTTGTTTTAACTAATTAATCAACGCATTTAAGTTGGTTAAATAAAAACCTCTTCCAACGCCTCCTATTTAATTGCAGTTTGGCACCAACAAATATAGATCAAAATTATAGTATCTCCCTTGACAGGAAGCTCCTTGCTTCCACACACGGTTATGGCTCTCTGCAGAGTAACCAAGAACTGCTGACAACCTTGAACACTGCTACAACAATATTACTATACTTGGCAGAGAAGTACCCTTGCGGCAAGAGAAAAGCTGTAATTTTGACTGTCACTTCGCATTACACTAGATATTATTTCACTGTATACACACACACACGCTCTCACAAACTCTTAATAGACTACACTTTTCTCACTGCCCAGCTCTTGTATTATACATGACAATATAATGCTGGTGACCTGCTGGTAGGATGGCTAATAAAGCTAATGTTTAACAAAAAAGTTCTTTTAAAATCCAACCACCTTATGTTTTCTTCTTTTAGTCAGCTCAAGTGGAATCTTAAAGGTTTTTTCATCTATTATTACTTTCAAGAGAAATAAAATCTTTGAAAAGCAAGAGAGGTTATAATTCAATTGAAGTTTGAGAACATGCTCTTAACTCTTTCAATAATTTCTGGTGACATAATGTTAATACTTTCATGCACAAGCTGCTTTGATAAGAAAGTAATTGATATACTCAAAAAACATCTCAATAAAACCCTCTTTCTAATTTCCAGCAATAACAAAAGCACAAAGCTAGCAATGTATGATAAATAATTGGGAGCCAGAAGTATTTCTAACCTCCAGACTTTCTCTCTGGGCCCATTTCTGTATATAGGAAAGTGAGTATGGGAGTATTTAATAGGAATAAAAGTGTGGACAGATTTCTTGCTAACAGAGGACATGAATTGATAAGCATGAGCAACCTGGCTGCAAACTGTCCTTGAGTCCATTCCGGAGGCAGGAACTGAGGTGGCGAAAACAGCCCCCCACATGCAGCTGCGAGGAGGCAGGGTCTGCTGGCCACAGGAGGCTGACCCTACAAGTTGTTTATATAAGTTTAACCTACCTGTACCTCACACAACCTTAAGCCTATCTGTGCCTTCCACATGTACCAATCTTAACTAAGCTATGCACGCCCCTTCCAAGTTGGCATACAAGTCGCTGTATCACAGCAGTAAGGGCATTACTGGAGAACAATTATTTAACCACATTGGTGTTATAATTGCGAGTCTGGGGGTGCAACACCAGCAAAAAAATGCCTTTTTGAGCACATGAGTATATGGGGCAGAGCCTCTACTTTAAAATGTTAAGCACAAACCATTCAGCTTTACAGTTGCTTTATGACCTTATACAAAAAGGTTCTTTTAAATCTTGTAGAAGGTTCTTTGAAATCTGATGCAATTGTAGAACTCCAACATATGAGTTTACACCAAGCTTTACCACTTGTTTTTTTTTTAATTTTATATGTTCAATACATAGACTGCCCATCAATTTCCTTATAACAAATACAGGTATATATTCTGAATATGCACAGTGCATTATGAAGATGCCCAGTCCTGTTCAATACCTTTATTGATGACCTGGATGAGGGGATTGAGTCCTGCATCAGTAAGTTTGCAGATGACGCCAATCTGGGAACAGGTGTTGATCTGTTGGAAGGTAGGAGAGCCCTGCAGAGGGACCTGGACAGGCTGGATGGGTGGGCAGAGGCCAATGGGATGAGATTTAACAAGGCCAAGTGCAGGGTTCTGCACTTCGGCCACAACAACCCCAAGCAGTGCTATAGGCTGGGGACTGAGTGGCTGGAGAGCAGCCAGGAGGAAAGGGACCTGGGGATACTGATAGATAGCAAGCTGAAGATGAGCCAGCAGTGTGCCCAGGTGGCCAAGAGACCCAATGGCATCCTGGCCTGCATCAGGAACAGTGTGGGCAGTAGGACAAGGGAGATTATTCTGCCCCTGTACTCAGCACTGGTCAGGCCACACCTTGAGTACTGTGTCCATTTCCGGGCCCCTCAATTCAAGAAGGATGTTGAGGTGCTGGAGCATGTCCAGAGAAGGGCAACAAAGCTAGTGAGGGGCCTGGAACACAAACCCTATGAGGAGAGGCTGAGGGAGCTGGGGTTGTTTAGCCTGGAGAAGAGGAGGCTCAGGGGTGATCTTATTACTGTCTACAACTACCTGAAGGGAGGCTGTAGCCAGGTGGGGTTGGTCTCTTCTCCCAGGCAACCAGCAAGAGAACAAGGGGACACAGTCTCAAGTTGTGCCAGGGTAGGTATAGGCTGGATGTTAGGAGGAAGTTCTTCCCAGAGAGAGTGATTGGCATTGGAATGGGCTGCCCAGGGAGGTGGTAGAGGCACCGTCCCTGGAGGTCTTCAAGAAAAGACTGGATGAGGCACTTAGTGCCATGGTCTGGTTGACTGGCTAGGGCTGGGTGCTAGGTTGGACTGGATGATCTTGGAGGTCTCTTCCAACCTGGCTGATTCTATGATTAACAAAAGAATCACAGTGAAATATAGCCATGATGAACTGTTAGATAAACCTAACTTTCTAGGAAACCAAGCTATGCAGTTTGGGATGCTCCCATTTCAATTCACTAGAAATCAAGTCATATATTTTGGGATGTTCTCTTTGCAATTAACTATACTACATGCAATTCCTATGGTTTTGTTAAATGTAACACAATATTTGTTTAAGCAAATAGGATTTGATTAGACAAAACCAGCACCTGGAAGCAGTCATTAAAAAAAAAAAAAGGCATCATTCTGATTTTACTGTGGCTCAGGCATCTTCTAACCTTGTGTTACTGATACAGTGTTTGAAATGCATTTAGAAAGAGACCATCTCACTCGTGCTGTTTAGATAAGGAAGCGTCACTGAACCTTTTTGCCCTTCTCCAATAAAATGTATCAAAAATTTCAGGGCTGTCTGCTGACCGCACCACATTTAACAAGATTCGCAAATGAACCCGGAGTAAGTTTCCCACTGTGACACATTAATAATAAGTTCCTTATCCCATCTATCCCAAGCCATGAATATGTAATGTTATAAAATGAGTCCTTTTCACACAACAGAACCTCAGACGTGAATAAATAAAAACTATCCATCACAAGCCTGTGAAAAATTAATGAGAGTTCTGAGACATAAGAAAAAATTGGTTACCGAGATGATAAGGTCCAGTATGTAAAAACTGTGCTCCTCACCAGCTGTAAATTCCATTTTAAATTTTTACAAAAAGAGTTACAAAAGAAATAAAAAAATCTTTCTAGAGCATATTTACCATCAGAAACAGAAAAGGGGAAAATGCTTTAATGGTGAGACATATTTCTAAGTAAAGCAGACAGCATTCAGAATCAGCGAGTGGATCAAACCCTGCCGTAACAGGGAGCTGCATTTTGAGTTACAGCAATAATGTAACCTTAGATATTTAGAAATGAGAGTTCCTGTTCCGTTTCTTCTCCCTTTGGAAAGGAAATGCCTGATTAAATAAGGCACTATATCTCCCTAAGCTTCATTTACTTGCAGAAAAGAAGAATGCATAGAAATAAATTATTTCCATTCATGTGTCTCTCTACTGTGCCAGTGAAGGCTTTAATGTCTTGATATGCAATAATTTGTTTTGCAGGAGGAAGAGAAATTGGAAAGGCAAAGCAAAAAAACCCAAAAACCCAATCAACCAAAACCACCAAACAAAACACACATAAAAAACAACCAACCAAAACAAATACAAAACTAAAAATCCCAAACAAAAATCAACAAACATTTTGCAGAACTCCAGCTGCCACTGTGCTTAACAGTCTCTTAATCTTGCCCAAAAGACCATGGTGATGGCTGAGAAGAACAAGTGCTGTGCCGCAGAAGCTCATTCTGATAGCTTTACTCAGACTGCATCACCAAGAACTGCTGGAATGTTGCCTTCAGAGAGGAAAATGAGCTGATATAAACCAAAAGGTACTGCTTAAGTCCTTGAAAGACTTCACCCAAGTCAGGCAGCACTTTTCTTCCACGAGGCATAAGGAAAGATTGTATGACCTACAAGCCCTTTTGTGAAGAGTTAACCATGTTAATGCCTAGCAGCTAAAATGAGAAGGACGACTTGTGATACCAAACCAGGCACCTTATTTTTCTGCAAAACCTGCCTCAGCTCACTCAGCTCCCAGTCAGTAACTAAGTTACTCTCATTTATATTCCACCATTATTCCCACACCTAGAACCTCTACGTTCCTCCAGGTTTGGCCTCCAAAAGTAGTAACTGTTTCTTCTTTATTACTTCAGATAAAGAAAAAAGTCTTTAACTCCCTTTGGTTAGCTCAGAGACCATTTTCTGCTGGCACGTCCCATGCTACACTGACCGTATATGAACATGCTGGACAAACAAAAGGCTTCTCCTTCCCCAGATGGTGCTCGTGTACAAAGGGATGAGATTGGCAAGCATGTTACAGACCCTTTCCTTAGTTAACAGGACAGGAAACCATAATGAAAAAAGACAAGAGCAGAGCACCCTTCCCTCCCAAGTGTACACATTAGATTTCTCTATCACATGAAAACCTGATTGAGCAGGATGTTTTATTCCTGGTTGCTTGAAAGTGGTTACATCTGAAAGGATGGCCTCCAGAGTGCTGTCAGAGGTGTCTATCTGCAAAATAAATTACCTTTTGAAGTCTGCACTGAGAGTGATTGAATGACTGTGAAGAATTATTTATTAGACTTAAAATGCCAGTGGATACAGTTGAGGAACTATTTTTTCTACAAAAATACCATGGTCTTCAAGTAGAAAGGGAAATAAGGCACAATCCTCATACACTGCCAGTGTTATTTTGAGGAAGGAGTGAGGCCCCTTTACAGGGCTTAACAAGAGCTCAATCCCTGTTTAAAATTCCTACCTTCCAGACACATGGCCAGACTTTGTTTTGTTGTGTTCTTGGTCACCATTGCCACAATCAATTGTCTTTCCTCCGTTTAGTGTTATAAATGCAATTACAAATAAATGCAGTTACTCCACCAAACTCTGCCAGCCAAACAAAAAGCCAACAACTAATCAGAAACTGCCCTCAAAACCCCCCCTCCAAAACACCCTATCATTATCACGATAAACAAACTTGCACCCAAACAATTTCCTTTACAACCCTGCTTTTCTGAGTACTGTTTTGGGGTGCAACACCAAATAGACATTATTAGATAAACTCTCTGTTGACATTTAAGTCCTCTGGTTTGCATTCAGAACTAAGGCTTCTCCAACACATTCAAGGCATTTCCTTACTAAATTTTTTCTCTCCTCTTTTTACTCAGAAAATTTCAGTCCCTCAAATACGTTCACTAGACTACTTATAAGACCTTGCTGCTTAAACAGGTATTAGATTTCCAACTATTCCACTGCAGCTGAAGATTTCTTTCTTAAATACCCTTATTGCAGGCTGACCTTTCTTGACTTCATACACGTATTTTGCAGGGCAAGAGCCTTCAGGTCCATAATCAGTCCAGTCGTATGTTCACCATACCTATATAGGCACGTATGGCAAAAGCCTGCTAAATATCTTTGACATATATTATTACTACACCTTGGGGTCAACTTACTTATCAACTCCAGCGAAGAAAGGCCAACTGAGGGTTGATTAATTTTTAGACATATTTTAACCCTTACAATATCCATCACCATGTGTGAGCAAAAAAACATTGAAATAGCCTTTTTTTTATACTGGGGGGGGGGTGGGGTGGGGAATAGCAGACACTGCTGTTTATTCTTGGGTTCTGTAAGTGAAAAGGGCCAGCAGCAAAGGACAACCAGAAAGGCTTTTCAATGTGCTATTTCCATTTGAAGAGGAGCAGCCCCTGTAAAGGACTTCCTGTGCTGCTGCAGCATCAACTCCGCTCTATATTTTCACACAATCTATATTTTCTCTTGTTTGGCACCACGGTGGTTGCAATTGGCAGTGCAATAGATGAGTGGGCAAAGCATGAAATTAAAAGATATTTTTCCTGCACAGTGCTGACCGTGCAAAATCTCAGCCAGTAACAGCCAAACCCCAGAATGTTTATTTTTAAACTAGGGCAATACACCATTAGTTCTCAAGTTTAATTCGATTGATTTTCAAGCAAATAACCATAAAATTAACCCCTGGATAGGACAATCTTCCAGTGATGGATGACAGTGCTGTAGTGAACACCAAACCTCACGCAGTGAATCCTGCGCCGTCAGACAACTCCCCCGTGGGACGACCAGGCAGATCTGGACAAAAGCGATTCTGGGGCCAAAAGGAGTTCCCCGCTTCATCACCTCAGCAAGGATGGATTCCACGACCTTCTGAGAAAAGCCTATATATAATTTTTGCTGAATAGGCCCCTCAGTTAACAGCAGAATTCAATTTGTAATTTAGCCTTAAATGCACACTCCACAAAAAGCTATCAGGTAAGAAAAAAACCTGACATGTAGATAAAAAATGCCTTTTGACACATGTAAGTAAAAATAATGCTATGGCATTTCTCAAATTAGCCATCTGAAGTGCTCATACACTGAAAAAAAGTTTCAGGGTATAAGCATTTCTTTTCTTTTAGCATTTTTTGGACCAAGAAAATATTTATGAAAAGAATAATAATTAATGTTACTGGCTTCAAGCTGGGATTCCTTCCTGGTTAAACTATATGCAGTGAAACGGCATTTAAATTATATGAGAGGATTGATTCAAATGGCTTCCATTAGCAATTTGGCAGGCTGCTATGAATTCCTCCCAATCAATTTTAAATAATGCTATCCTATCTGCCAGTGGAGAGGCATCCTCACGTTAAACATCTCCACCTTGCAGACCTGTAAATCAGGGCCTCAAATACAAATTTCTTCACAACTTCCTATAACTCATTGTGTTTAACAAGGCACCAGCAGCGCAACTGCTGCAGAATAGAATAAGCACAGGTGTCCTCAGAGAAGTGTCCTGGACTCTGAGGGTTTTCTCTTTTATCTTATATTCATTAATATTTGCAGCTGATGTTGTTCTAGGCCATTTTCACAGTACAATCATACCTCCATTTTGCTTGAGATTTCATCAGTCAAAATCAATTAGATCCATTCAACCTGCAAGCATTCAGAATTTGAAGCAGGTGTGTGATGAAGACAATTTTTGTTAAAAATCATTAAAAATACCAGCAGACATTCAAAATATTCTGCTTCTTGACTCTGGTTGATGTCTAGGGCAGACATTCACAATTTCAGACCAAACTTTTTTTTCCTGAAAAATCTCTTTACAGCATGAAAGAACAAAATCTACTTGTGACAACTGATGTCTCCTTTAAGGAGCACAAAGGACACACTCTTTCGATGGGCATAAGAAGACAGACACTGAAAAAAAAACACATTAAGGACATTTTTCATATCACAGTATCACAGTATCATCAGGGTTGGAAGAGACCTCACAGATCATCAAGTCCAACCCTTTACCACAGAGCTCAAGGCTAGACCATGGCACCAAGTGCCATGTCCAACCTTGCCTTGAACAGCTCCAGGGACGGCGACTCCACCACCTCCCCGGGCAGCCCATTCCAGTGTCCAATGACTCTCTCAGTGAAGAACTTTCTCCTCACCTCAAGCCTAAATCTCCCCTGGCGCAGCCTGAGGCTGTGTCCTCTTGTTCTGGTGCTGGCCACCTGAGAGAAGACAGCAACCTCCTCCTGGCCACAACCACCCCTCAGGTAGTTGTAGACAGCAATAAGGTCAACCCTGAGCCTCCTCTTCTCCAGGCTAACCAATCCCAGCTCCCTCAGCCTCTCCTCGTAGGGCTGTGCTCAAGGCCTCTCCCCAGCCTCGTCGCCCTTCTCTGGACACGCTCAAGCATCTCAACGTCCCTTTTAAACTGGGGGGCCCAGAACTGAACACAATACTCAAGGTGTGGTCTAACCTATGAATCTCTACATAGGTTCATGAACATATTAAGACTGAACTATCTTACACTGCCAACAAAATTTAACTTATTTTTTTTCATACAGTTTTTCAGTTTGAGCTCACGATGCAAAGAAACATGGCAGGTTCAGATGCTGCAAAATTACGAGATGTGAGCTCAATACAGCAGCTTCAGCTAGCTACAGTGGGCTTTGGTTTGATGTGTCTGGCAAAGCAAGCATGAATATCTGCCACTTACTGTGTATGTTTGTCTCTGTTGGAACAGAATATCAAAAAAGGTTTCTCCAAGTGGTTTCAGAAAGTCACCTAGCCTAACGTCCTTGAAATGGTCCAGCTCTGAATGGATCACATTTGATACTGAGTCCTTCGAAGTGAAAAAAACAAAGCCAGAACTCATCTAATACATAGATGATTGTTCAGTGAATGAGGAATTGGCTAGATGGTCATGTCCAGACGGTACTGGCCAGTAGCTTGAAGTGGAGATGGGTGACAAGTGGTACTACTTAGGAGTCTGTACTGGGATCAGTACTGTTTAACA
Source organism: Pogoniulus pusillus (assembly GCF_015220805.1). NCBI lineage: Eukaryota > Metazoa > Chordata > Aves > Piciformes > Lybiidae > Pogoniulus > Pogoniulus pusillus. The sequence continues at coordinate 4,604,454 of NC_087283.1, read as the reverse complement.
CTTTTCTCAGTGATATAGACAGTGGGATGGAGTGCACCATCAAGCTTGCAAATGACACCAAGCTGAGTGGTGCTGTCAATATGCCAAAGGGATTGGATGCCATCCAGAAAGACCTGGACAAGCTGGAGAGGTCAGTCCAGGCAAACCTAATTAAGTTCAACATGACCAAGTGCAGGATCTTGCGCGTGGGTCATAACTATCCTAGATATCAATACAGGATGGGGGGGGAGGTGATAAAATCAGCCATGTGGAAAAGGATTAGGGAGTTCTGGCAGATGAGAAGCTGAACATGAACCATCAATGGGCACCTGCAGCCCAGAAGGCAAATAGCATCCTGGACTGCTTCAAAAGAAGCATGGCTAGCAGGTCTAGGGAAGTGATTCTGTCACTGCTCTGGGTAAGACCTCACCTGGAGTACTGCATCCAGCTCTGCAGCCCTCAGCACAGGAAAAACATGGACCTGATGGAGCAGATCCAGAGGAAGGCCAAAAAGATCACCAGGGCAATTCTCCTATGAGGACAGACTGAGGGAGCTGGGGTTGCTCAGCGTGCAGAAGAGAAGTCTCTGGGGAGATCTAATAGCAGCCTTCCAGTACCTGAAGGAGGCCTAGAAGAAGGCTGCAGTGAGACTTTATGACAGCCTGGAGCGATAGGATGAGTGGCAATAGTTTGAAATTAGAGAAAAGGAGATTCAGATTGAATGTTAGGAACAAGTTCATTAGCATTAGGGTGGTGGAACACTGAAACAGGTTGGCCAGGAGATAGCTAAGGACCCATCCCTGGAGACACTCCAGGTCAGGTTTGACAGGGCTCTGGGCAACCTGAGCTCTGGTTCAGAAAGCTTTTTATATACAGGAAACAATTAACATACTAATGGTAGTGAGAACACAATAATGAAACAAAGCTGACAAACTAGAATTAAATCCGTTTAGAGAGCACTGCTTAAATGTGATCTGTTTATATTTTTAATCATAATCCTCATAATGAAAAATTCTATCAAAAAATGTTGTAAGCAGTGAAAAAGGAGATTCAAACCCAATAAAAGAGCAAATTAAAAACCAGGCATGGAATTCACATTTTGTGATCTGGAGAGACCTGGGGAGAAAGACCATGCAGTGCTTTTTGAACATGAAGAAAACAGGTCTTTAACAGACTGTTGACTGCTAAAGTAGATCAAAGATTTACTTTACAAAGCAGTAAACGCAGTGACAAGGAACCGCTTCCAAAAGACCATAAAGCAAAGTGCTGTAAGTAAATAAAGCTGTCCTACTCACTTCCACTGCTCAGTTCTGAACCTTAAAGCATGGCTTTCAAGACTCAGAAGAGTTAGCAAGTGTTATTGTGCAGGATGCCTTTGCTTATTTATACCCTAGCACCCCTCTCCCCGACTCCTCCAAAAGAAAGTGCGGGGGAAAACAAGAGGGTGAACAGGCAGATGGACTCATACAGGTTAGCTGCTCATATGGAGCAATGCTTAACTCCCCTTTGTTCCACTTTTAACTGAATACACACCACGGTCAGTGAAGAGTGACTACTGTGTACTGAGGTTTAGGAATGTGTATCATATGTCTATAATGCTCAAATTCCACAGCACCTACACAAGAGAACTTGATGGCTTCCCAGATAACTGCAGCTCTGCATGCCCTTGAATGAAAGGGGCACCCTTCCAAGTCTAGGACTGAACAGACATAACTGTTATGGCAGGTCAGATTTCTGGAGACAAAAGAGGCCATAGGCAGACAGAGCTGTGTCCTCTGAGAGTAAACAATGCCACCCTAATGTACAGCTAAACCTGAGTTAAATCCAGAAGGTAGGTACTGCCATACTGTAATGTTTTTGTGAGCTAATCTTATAACCAAATCATGCTTAAAATACTTAAGAATAAAGTGATCTGTGCTGATTTCTTTCCTCTTCCTGAGGGGATCTAATACAATCTCACAGGAGTCCATCCCAACCACTCAGCTACACATAGCTCCCGTGTTGAAGTTTAGCTAATGTGGGAGGAGAAATAAATAAGGAAGAAATCAAAAGTACACACAAGCTAGTACAAAGTAGCTTATTTCCAGCCTTATTTTGCTCCCACCCTGCAATGAGCAGCAACTATAGTTCCTAGCTTTCTGTTAAGGTTTGAGATACCCAGGCCACAGGACCCACCTCTGCTGGCAGAGTCCACTCAGTGATTGGAAGGGGATGCTGCTAACAACAGTGACACCACACATACCACTGCTGGTGTCCAAATGACAGCTGCAGTCTCCAGCTTCCTGCTCAATGGAACTCCTGAAAAAGGCCTCTTTGGCACCACATCTGTTTCTGGATTTCCCTTCAACCAGACAGCAGATAAAGCAGTCTAGCCACTTACAACATTGAGATGACCATCGTAGTTTCCTCTGGACTCAACTGAAAAAAAAATTAATTTCTTTGCTCTTGCAGCTTGTTGAGCCTTATTCCTGAGCTAGCTTCAGCCTAGTTTTCAAATCAGCAACTACAGAGCCTCAGCACATCAATGCAAGCTAACTACCCAAACTTTCCAGGGTGCCACACAAGTTCTGCAGCCTCCACTGGGACCCACAGTGCTGCACATAGGTGATATCAGTCTCTCTTTAGGTTAAAACTAGTTGAAGAGTGCCCTTATTGCATGCCCTCACACTCTGTACTGTGAATAGAGCTTAAGAGAAGCTGAGCAATGGAATCTTCATTGCCACAACAGCTGCCACATGCTGCTCAGTTGAAGCCACATGCAGGTGTGGTTTATGGTTTCAAATACACCATCTCTGAAATACTTTCCCTTCTCAGTTCTTCACAATTTAAACTTCACTTCTACTGGACACATATTAACTGTGCCAATTGTTATATGAATCCATAGCTATCATCTACTCCCAAAAATCTTTTTATCTTACAGCAGGGATGAGAGTTTCACCTCACTATAAATGAAGACAACAGTCTCTTCATTAGTATAGTGTGAATATAAAAAAACACATATAAGAAAATGAAGTTTAAATCCAAATTCAGTTATACTGAACAGCCTGTTTATAGCAGCACATTTTCAAAAGCATTTACATTCTAGGTGACTGGATAGGACTGGGTGCTAAGTTGGACTGGATGATCTTGGAGGTGTCTTCCAACCTGGTTGGATTCTATGATTCTAACCTTCATGCCCCGTATGAAGATGGAAATATTTGTACTGGCTTTACATGAAAGTAGAACTATATAGTAAAATAACTCTAATACCAAGAACATTTACACTATATCAAAAGGTGCCAACTATAAAATAAACACTTCTTCCTTTCACAATGAAAGCAAAGGCACTGAATAAAGCCTGCCTCTCTTGCTCCCCTTGTAAAATCTACTGAAATTATCACCTACCCAAAAACAGAAATGGAAAATGCTTTCCGAGCTGAGAAACTCAATAGCAAACTTGGTCTTGCAAAAGATTTTTGTGGTATGTTAGCTACTTCAAAATAGAGGTCTGTGGAGAAAAGTATTAATACAACCTACTGAGGAAACAGCACAACTTTAACGCTCAACGATCTTTGAATTCAGCACATTTGGACATGACTACTTATCAGAAAATTACTGTTCTTATTTCTGTTGGTTGCTAAAGAAGGTAATACAGTAATACTTACCACAACAATATTATGCAATGATCCAGTTTTAATGCACACCAGCATTCAAGAAATTAGATATAGCGAAAATCTCTCATGACTACTTAAATTTTAATCACTTTTTTATTGTTATATTGCAGGAGTCAAGAGTAGAGTAAACAACGTTCTTAACCCCAGTGGGCCTTAAGCAGGAACTCCTTTGCAGAAATGAGAAGATGTTAGCAATTTGTACTGTTCAGGAGATGCTACAGAAGTCTGCCGTCATTCAATACCCTCTTGTATCGTTAAAAGATTCTTGTACAGCTCATTCACTGTCAGTTCAGTTACCTTAAGCCCATCAATAGTATTGGGGAAAAAATAGCTAGATTATCAAAGCAACATTTCAACAAGTCTTTAAATCAACTTCTCAGAAAAATATTTTGTTTGAAGTATTTTTTCACCAAGCTGTAACAGACCAAAGGAAAGAAGCATACCGAATCACACTGCCTAAGCCTGCTAAGGAAACCCAGGATTTCTGCTCAGAATGAGTGCTGCAGATGGAAACAGTATTCTCGGGCTGCCTGAGCAGGACAGCTAGTAAATTAAATCTTTCATATCCTCTTCAAATAGTTTTTATGAACAGGTTTGTCTCTATAGCAGAAACAAAATCCCAGGAGTTGAAAATCAGTTTTCTACAGCAGTTACAGCCAGGTGTTTGACCAATTTCCTCTTCACACACAAAATCATACACATGTGCATTGAACCTATTAAGGTTTATACAAACTGCAGATTTAAGTCATAGGCACATCTGCTCTTGAACACAACTTTGCAGTGCTGATGCATGCAAGGTCACTCAGATACAATGCAAATGCAGTGCTGGTCCCACCGTTGCTCCTGGCAGTTTTCTTACCATTGTGTGCTGGTTTGAGGCTAATTGGAATATTTTAATGAGAGAAATTAGATTATAGGCTGTGAAAAGGAAACAATGGTGATGTCTACTCCACTCATAGGTTTGCTGAGATGTATAAAAACAAGGACACAAACACAGATAGGAGAGTCTCTATCTGTCAGAGTAGGTGTCTGTGTTTTCTCCCAGGGCTTCTGCTGCTCTGCTTGGATCTGTGTAACCCAACTAATCATTCTGCTTCTAACCTCCCTTGCTGATCCTCCCAGCTCGCCTTGCACATAAGGCAGACTCTGGGATAAGGTAGAGGGGTGGAAAGAAGGTGGAAGGGTGGTTGGGAGCCCCTTCTGGAAACTGATTTCTGGGAGGGGTATTGTGTTTCTGTATTAGCTTTAACTTGTATATACAACTCTAAATATTCATAATGTGTTGTAAATATCTGCTTCTATATTGTGCCGTGAATATAAAGCTTCATTCCTTAACTTCCAGCTGGCTGAGTCTAGTCTGGGTGATTTCATTGTGTTGGGGGGGCAGTTAACTCCCAAACCACCACACATTGTTAAGCAACAAATTAGGGGGAAAAAATCCTAAACTATCTCAGTGAAAAAAAAACCAAACCAAAACAGCCTGTAAGTAGACAGAAGGTAATGAAGGCAGAGGACAGTGTAACCAAAGCAAAATGGCCCAGTCTGCCACCAATGAAATTCATAAGCAGCAAGCATGGCTCAGAAGTACTCTCTGGGACAAGCTGCTAATGGAGTTGAAGTTAAAACATTTCTAGAAGTCCTGAAATATATTTGGTATCTTATTTAGAGAGGAAAAATAATACGTGAACTTCTTTTATACTGTCTTGTACCAGCAGGCTCCAGACAGCTCCCCTCAGGAGCTGATTTTTATAAATCCCCTGGTAACTTAGAGGGTTTTTCTATCCCCAAGCTCTGTGACTTACCAGCCATCATTATGGCACTTCACATTAACTACGTAAGTAAACACCATGAAAAGTTGTGGACCTTCACTACCTCTATTTTTGAGACCTCCCCTATAAAACTGCACCCATCAGTTGAGAGAGCAGAGAAGCAGCAGGTTCAAAGATAAGACCTTTCCTGTTCTTAAAGTGTCTGAAAAATATAAGTATCAGCTTTACACACACAGCACATGCCATATTATGGCATTTTAAAGTCTATTTAATAGCCTAAAAAAACCCTCTAAATGGCTTTAGTCATTTACTGTAAATGTCCACTCCAGGTCACATGCTCATCAGATGGAGTACATTTAGCATGTATTTATGGGCTTGCTGTTGCTTCTCAAAACAAAAAGATATAAATCTTAATACTCTCAGTTCTAATGTATGGATACAAGCCATTAATCACTCTGACAAACATATGTAGGCTGTAACCCTGGATGTGCCTTAAGAATAGAAAGCAGACAAATGCAGCTTACACCTTCTGGTACATCTGCACTATCCCTACCCCTCATCAACTGAAATTTGGTGAAGTTGTAAGATGTGTTCTTCTTTCTCTAAACATCGTAGATCAAATTAGGCCATCACCACTTTTTAGGGCTTTTTGGTTTGCTGTGATATTTGAATGAGCCAAAGCAGACAGTAAATGTTCCACCATGAATTGTCGAAACTCTTCAAGGCTGAATTTTCCTTTTTTAAAAAAAATTAACTTTACAAACATAAAAGGACATTTAGAAGAACAGCATCTAGGCACCAGTCTCAGGGATCCCAGTCCTGTTGTTGCTAAAATCCCTGCCAAACTCCCACCAATTTTAACGATCACAAAAGGGCTATTTCATAAACTACTGCCTCGTATTTTATGAGCTTGGCTTTATTCTCCAGTTCTGCTACTAAAAATATTCCTGTTCTAAGAAAATGCAACAGACATGTTTAATTCAACACATTTACATATGATTAATAGAGTATCCCAGATCCTGAATATTTCATTTTCAGACAGGAGCATTACATAGCAGCCTGCTAGAAGAACGACTACCACACGCAGCAACTTCAAACTTCAGTACTAGAAGCTGATAAAAATATTTGATGCAGCTGATAGGTTCGTTGAAACAATTTTGTAAGCAGTCAAAAGGCCTTGTCTGATATGCAGATAAAATTAAATTGCAACCATTATCTTGCCAATCTAAACAATACAGGATGCAAAAACTAATTCTGATTATTGACAGGTTTCATATCTCCCAGGAAAGCTCACAATACACAATCTCAGGGGCAGCATCCACCTGTGAAGCCAACGCCTCCTGCACAGGTTGGAGATCAGGCTAAATACTAATTCCTGTTCACAGGTCTGGAAATATGGCAAACAACAGAAACCCAAAGAACCTGACTGTGAGAGAAAGGGAAGGGCAGACTGCAAACCTTTTTTCTTTCCTTGCTAAATACTGATTCCTGTTCACAGGTCTGGAAATATGGCAAACAACAGAAACCCAAAGAACCTGACTGTGAGAGAAAGGGAAAGGCAGACTGCAAACCTTTTTTCTTTCCTTGCCTTGAGGAGGGGAAAGAGGGAGAATGAACTGATAGAAAAATGTATCTTTGAATATGGCATCCAAGTATTCTTTACCCATGAAAAAATGGACAGTCTTCCCATTCCTGCCTTTGCTGCTCTAATGCTGCTTACACAATTTCTCTTTACATCTTTCAGTGTATTTTTCCTATTCCCTGATGATTTTCTGATTCCCCATGCTTTACCCTCTGTACTTTTCTATGTCAGCCTCTACTCTTTCAACAGTTTCCTATTCATTCTCCTTGTTTAAAAATCTCTTTAAATTCTACTTCTTTCACAGAACCTCCCAACCTGATCTCCCTGTAGGCAATGCTCTGTGCCACAGCATTTACTCGCTCACACAGTTTAGACTGCAGCTTCCCACAAGGGCTCTGTCTTCTCAACACCCTGCAAAAGAATGCTGCCAAAAGATCTGATGTCTGTGCCTCATGTTGAGCAGCTCTATTTATACTACACATTTCTGTAAATGGCTGATTACTAACACTACTGAGGAACCAAACCTTCCAATGATTATCAAGGACTCCTGATTCTACTGTGGATATTGTTGTCAGAGACTTAAGGAACTTTAATATGAAAATCTCTGTTTCTCTTCTCATTTATCACTGTCTACTTCAAAACACCTGCAGTTACACATTTGAGCAGTATTCAGTTTGTCATATAAGCAGGACAAGGGAGAAAGCACATATAAAGTATGTCAGATTAACAGATAAATGCAGCAGACAAAGATGAGCTGTGTCTGGAAAGATTGAGACAGAAGAAACAGCATGGAAAGATGGATCAGATAGAGACAAGAGTCGGGCCAGAGAGCTATCAATGGAGTGCATTTTGAACTCCTCCAAGGAGTGGAGCAGTTTGCTGCAGCACAAGGATGAAGTTATTCTGCCTTGAAGGCCGGATTCAAATCTGCAATGCAACATATACTGCCAGGTATCTGATGTTCTGCTGTTACCTATAGTATGCTCAGGCAAGAGAGAGGCTGAATTAAGACATGGGAGGAGAAATTTATACTAGAAAAAAAACACAGTACACAAAGTCTAAGCATTATGATTTCTAAACTTGATCTAAAGCTACAACTTCGAAGCAAATTATGAAATGAAGGTTTCTGAAACCCATTTGCTTGGAGATGATGACACACAAGACACTAAAAAAACCAATTTGCCTGCATTCCTATAGAAAATAAAAGCAACATCAAGAGCCTTTGTACATTTAAAAACCAAAACCCTTCTTCTCTTAAAAGTCATAAATAGTACCATGTAGAATTCTTACTAACACTGCAACTCCCCATATTGCCCAGGATCATACAGGTAATGCCAATAAAATATTCTCCCCTGAGTCAAACCTTTCCAAAGATACTCGCTTAAAGAACTATCTACATTAGAACCATCAGCCTCAGCACAGCTGTAATTCCTCATCTAAGCAATGACTTTAGAGATTAAAATGTGATTTCTGAAAAAAGAAACCAAAACCCAGCATGTTTTACAGAGAAGTTTTACACTACATTGAAAATGTATTTGTAAAGATTCTATGTTGCACAGATACTAGGAAAAATAAAGTTCTTCATGAACAGTGCCTAAATTACTTGAAAGGTTTAGAATCTTTTGGTTTGAAAATGAGCAGTATGATGTTACCCTTAATAAGACTGTAGATGACACCAAGCTGGGTGGTTGTATGAACATGCTAGGGGCTAGGGAGTAGGGAAGCTTTACAACAGGATCTGGACAGATCGCCAGGGTCAAGGCTAATTGTATGAAGTTACATAAGAATCATAGACTCATAGAATCAACCAGGCTGGAATCATAATAATAGAATCATAAAATCCACCAGGTTGGAAGAGACCTCCAAGATCATCCAGTCCAACCTATCCCCCAGCCCTAGCCAGTCAACTAGACCATGGCATGAAGTGCCTCATCCAGTCTTTTCTTGAGCACCTCCAGGGACGGTGACTCCACCAAATGCCAGGTCCTGCACTTGGGGATGTGTGGTTGGAAAGCTACAACCTGGGGGTTGATAGTTGACTAAACAGGAGTCAACAGTGTGCCCAAGTGGCCAAGAAAGCCAATGGGATCCTGACTTGTACTAAAAACACTGTGGCCAGCAGAAACATGGAGGCAATCATACCCCTGTACTCAGCACTGGTGAGGCACACCTCGAGTATTGTTTTGGTTCTGGGCCCCTCACTCTAGGAATGACATTGACATGCTGGAGCTTGTCCAGAGAAGGGCAATGAGGTTCAAAAAAGGACCTGAAGCACATGGCCTATGAGGAGAGTCTGGAGAGAAGGAAGCTGAGGGGAGACCTCATTTTTCTCCACAACTACATGAAGGGAGGTTGGAGCAAGGAGAGGGCAGATCCTTCTCCTTGATGACAAGTGATAGGACTAGAGGAAATGGTTACAAGCTGCGCCAGGGGAAGTTCAGGCTGGATGCTAGGAAATATTTCTTCACAGAGAAGGTTATCAGACATTGGAGTGATCTGCCCAGGGCAGTGATGGAGTCACCATCCCTGGGGGTGTTCAAGTGGCTGTGGACCTGGCACTTAAGAGACATGGTTTAATGTTGACCCTTCAGTGTTGGGTGAAGGGCTGGACTGGATGATCTTCAAGGTCTCTTCCATAGAGATACATTCTGTGATTCTGTGATGTTCACAACAATAAAGAAGAGAATTCAAAGGCACATTTTATGCTAAGTGCTTTGTGTACAAATGGATTTGTGCTCTACTTTTACCACAACTTTGTAGTGTTTTGTGAAAACACTTAAAAATCTTCATTGCAGCTTAACAAATGTGTGGAAAGAAATGTCTTTAAGCAAAACAAGGCTCAGTCCCTGTTAGTCAAGTATCTGTTTAGACCACCCACAGTGGTTAGTATTTGCCAAAGAATGCAGCTTTTTACAGCAAGCAGGTCAAAAAGACAGCCTATCAACTTTCAATTAAGTTAAAAATAATGCCAAAATGTTTAAGTTAGATCTCCAAGACCTCATCAGTTTTTCATTTAAACAGCTGCTGGGAACAGTACACAAAATTATACTTTACGAAGTTTTGAAATCTAGGGTCATCTTTCATAACAAATAATCCAATAAACCCAAAGTTAACCTCTGAATGAATAATTTCAGCTACAATAAAGCCAAAAAGTAGTTTACAGGCACAAGCTAAATATAGTGAATCTTTGAATACCTTGGAAACTTAACCAGCAGACTTACAAAAGAACTGGGTCTCATCCATCACCATCCAACCTGCCCCAAGAAGCTATCACATTTTCATCACCGAAGTCAGAGCAATTATTTGGCCCCTGCTCTAACTACAGAAGACACTAATGTCTTTCATCACTAAAAGCAGCCAACTCATATCAGTACTCACAGGATGAGAAGGTTTTTGGTTTTTTTTCTATTTAATCTTTTTTAAACTACTTTCTTCTCCTCAGCCTCCATACTTGTGATAACTCTTCACATTCATTATTGCACTAGACAGATAGACACATTTTCTGCTAAACACTAACATTATTTTAAGTGTATATTATTATTATTATTATATATTATGAACATTCAACAGGTTTATGACACAACAGAAGGAATATTTCCTGGCTCACACAATCTCACAGTTACTTTAGAACGAAAGAACCACAGAAGAAAATGAAAATCAAATTCATTTTAACAAGTGTTTTCTTTTAACTTTTTTCTTTGGGATGTGATTAAAACGTCAATTAAATTAAAATCTGGGATCAGAAACAAATTCAAACCATTCTGTAACTTGCCAAAAGAAAAACAACTCTCTCCGTACAAGCTTCACAGGTTAAATTGACAGGGGGGAGAAGAAAACTTCATTGCAATAAAGAACAAGTTAAATGTCAAGTGGGAGTAAGATGAGCAATGAGGTGGACCTCAAATAGTCATCCATCCTGCCACAAACACATCTTCTCTACCACACGACATAGGCTGCCATGATGTCCCTCAAATTTTCAAATCCTGCCTGCAGAAGCTCTGACAGAGATCCTGAGGCAAAAATAAATATATGATATATAATTAAAGACTATACCCGTATACTCACAGAAGCAGAGTTCTCACTCTCTAATGCCTAAGGAAGAATACAAAAATATGACACTGCCTTGGGATACTCTCCACTCTCTAACAAGTTTTAAGCCCAGGTGTGATGGTTTGGGTGTTCCCTGCCCCCCAACACTTTGGAAATCACCCAGACTAGACTCAGCTGGCTCTGGAAATTGAATGAAGCTTGTATTTACAGCTTAGCTCAATATACAAGCAGATATTTACAACATATACAGTTATAGACAGAAATATACAAGGTAAAAGGTAACACAGAAACACAACAGCCCTCCCAGAAACCTGAGTCCCCAGGAGGGACTCCCAATTGCCCTTCCACCTTCTCCTCCTCCTCCTCTCTACCTTACCCCAGATGTTGCTTTGTGCCCAAGGAAGAATGGAGGGTTGGCCAGAGGGGCAGGAAGCAGGTGGATTAATCAGGCAAGGTGTGAGAGAGAAATGCAGCTCAAAGCCCAGAGAGAAAGCATCTACTATATCTATGTTTGGATTCTTGCTTTTATACCTCTCAGCAAGCCTATGAGTGAAGCAGACATCACCATTGTTTCCCTTTCACAGCCTGTAATCTAGTTCTTCCCACCAAAACATTCTAGCTGGCTTCAAACTAGCATACCAGGACATCCAGAATCAGAGATAGTACCTCGATCTCTAACAATTCATTAATTGCTGTTAAATCCACACAAAACTTCAGCAGCCATGAACTCCCAAAAGTTGCACCTTTGCTATCACTTTCACGGTATCACAGTGTCACAGTATCACCAAGGTTGGAAGAGACCTCATAGATCATCAAGTCCAACCCTTTACCACAGAGCTCAAGGCTAGACCATGGCACCAAGTGCCACGTCCAATCTTGCCTTGAACAGCTCCAGGGACGGCGACTCCACCACCTCCCTGGGCAGCCCATTCCAGTATCTAATGACTCTCTCAGTGAAGAACTTTCTACAAATGTGTTCCAATCCAATTTCAAATTATAAGATGAATTGTAACTGGGTTTAGACACGATAGAAAAAGAGCTCTGATATAATAATCCTGAACAAGAAGCAGCAAAAAAGGAGCAAGAGACAATCAGCTGCACCATGAAATGATCATATTTACTCTGTTAAAATACAGCAGCCTAAGTCTTCAGGGAGTGAAATTCTATCAACTTAAACAGAAAATTCAATCAAAATGTTTCTTAAATCTGAGCAGAAGCTTTAGGATTTGACTCATTACCACTCCTTATTCTCAATTTCCAACTCTTTCTTGAGTATTCTGCTAGCACCAAACAGATCCTCACCACAACTGATGTTATTTGCAGATTCAAAACTTTAAGTGCAGCTGCACAAGGCAGTATACTTTGTAAAAGAGAGGAGGCAAAACAAAGCACGTCTCATGAGTAACTCTTAATCTGCCAGCAAATCAATTATAGAGAGCTTCTGTAAAAAGCATCTGAAAATCTGCTTCCAGTCAACACAACTTAGCCATCTGGTTCCCACAGATATCTGCCAGGAATGGGTTGCAAAACCAAATTAATGGTGATTACACAAAAATATTCCAAATTCAATTTCATCTTGCCAGTCACTCTCATAGTCCCTCGCATGCATGAGGAAAGAATCCTCCACTTACCTTTTGGAAGTTAATGACATATTTAAACACCCTCCCTAGAAAAATAGCTGCAACTTCATTTAGCAGATTTGGTTTAAATCAGCATTTTCAATGTCCCTGCGAAGTGGCAGGAAGGACACATCAACTATGTGGTCTTCACATGTTAAAACATAAAGGGTACTTCAGGAATTGGTTTAGCAGTAATTGAACTTTCTTCAAAACAGACTGACATCTCTGTTTTATTACTGCTTGAGGAATACAACTTTGGACAAGATTGGAGGTGTCAGTTTACCCAGTGATAACTATTTATTACGCTTCTGTTCCCCAACTGCTCCACCACACTTGTTGCCAGTGTCCCAAGTCCATTCTAGACACTGAATGCTGAACAAACTCTTGTAATACTCCTTCTCAGCATCCCAGACAGACAGGCTGTGAAAATTCACACTGTTTAATGACTACCCATGCAAACAACATTGCAAGGCATCGCTCATCGCCTGGTCCCATTTCAGCAGGCACAACGAAGGATGCTAATAACCACATAAAAGATTGGATGTACAAATAACCCTTTCACATGGGGACAGAGCTCTAATTCTAGCCATCTATATTTTTAAACCAGGAAAAATCAGAAAAAAAAACCTCAGAAATAGCTTTCTATTTCTTATGGAAGATTCACAGTGGATTAAAACACAAGGGGTAAATACTTCTCTTTTTGAAATCATCAGATTGAGACTCTTTCTTTTAATTAACATTAAAAAAAAAAGGGGGGGGGGGGGAAGGGGAGGAAGGAACTGCTTGAAAGACTCCAAAACAGAGCCATGAAGATGATGGAATGGAACATCTCCCTGCTAAGGAAAAGCTGCATGAGCTGGGGCTCTTCAGCTTGGAAAACAGGAGAATCAGAGGTGACCTAATTCATGTTGATGAAGATGTGAAGGGCAATGTTGGGAGAATAGAGCCAGGCTCTGCTCAGTGATGTCCAGTGATAGGACAAGGGATAATGAGTGCAAGTTGGAGCATAGGAGTTTTCATGTGAACATAAGGAAAAATGCCTTTGCTGTGAGAGTGCCAGAGCCCTGGAACAGGCTACCCAGATAGGCTGGGGAGTCTCCTTTCCTGGAGACATTCAAAACCCGCCTGAATGTGTTCCTGTGTGACCTATTCTATGGGATCAAGCTCTGGCAGGAGGGCTGGACTGGATGATCTTTTGAGGTCACTTCTAGCCCTAACATTCTGTGATGAGAGGTTACTCAGCAGCCAAAGTCTCACCATTGCAGTAACATCAGATTCTTTTCATTTCTGTCATACATTTGTATCATCCTCTATGTGGATTGAAATGCAGAAACCTCAGGCATTACTTCTGCTACCAGAATTAGATTTTGAGGTACTATGGAGCCCATGTTTTTATTGAGTTTAGCTATACAGTATTTTCCAGTAAAGTTTTCTCTCATGGCTTTTGATTTAAACACTAATTTTTAAAAGAATTGAAGTAAATTATCTTGAGCCTATTTAAAAATAGTAAAACCTAAGTCTTCTTTTAATTTGAGAGGGAAATAGCCAAGGAAAAAATTCTAACATACTAGGAAGTCATATAACCACTAAATTGCATTAATATTTCGAGATGTTTGGTTCTGGTGAAAATAAAGGATGAGCACTCCTGCAACAAATTAGTATACCCCCAAACAGTGGAAAGCTATGATGCTCTGATCAAAGCTCAGAGTGGATATTAATTTATTTTAAGACACTGGCCTGAAAGATTAAAACATAACATGGTTAAATCCAAGCAGAATTCAGGATGACTAGAGAAGTCAAGTTTTCATCTGGCTCATTTTTAAACCTTTCCCACAGGATGTCACTATTGCTCCATGTCAGTAGAGAGTGTAACAGAACGAGGGAGGTTATTCTTCCCCTGTACTCAACACTGGTCAGGCCACACCTTGAGTACTGTGTCCAGTTCTGGGCCCCTCGATTCAAAAGAGATGTTGAGGAGCTGGAACGTGTCCAGAGAAGGGTGACGAAGCTGGTGAAAGACCTGGAACACAAACAGTATGAGGAGAGGCTGAGGGAGCTGGGGTTGTTTAGCTTGGAGAAGAGGAGGCTCAGGGGGGACCTCATTGCTGTCTACAACTACCTGAAGGGAGGCTGTAGCCAGGGGTGGGTTGGTCTCTTCTCCCAGACAACCAGCAATAGAACAAGGGGACACAGTCTCAAGTTGTGCAGGGGGAGGTACAGGCTGGATGTTAGGAGGAAGTTCTTCACAGAGAGAATGATTGGCATTGGAATGGGCTGCCCAGGGAGGTGGTGGAGGCACTGTCCCTGGAGGTGTTCAAGCAAAGCCTGGATGAGGCACTTAGTGCCATGGTCTGGTTGACTGGCTAGGGCTGGGTGCTAGGTTGGACTGGCTGATCTTGGAGGTCTCTTCCAACCTGGTTGATTCTATGATTCTATGACATTGGGTAGTCTAGTCCTCTACTCTCCACAAGCAAGGTTACACAGATGTTTAGGTAGCTTCTATTTTTGTAAATAAGATTACAACAAAGACTTATCCCTTTCAGCTGCCAAGTTAGAAGCCCAAATATTTGCTGACCTATAAACAAGTTAGACCCTGTTACAGTCCTTCCAGCTTGGAAAACAAGAACACAAACGAACCTGGAAGCAGCGCCGTTAACGTCAGTACATAGTGCGTATTTAAGTAGCAGAAGCTTCAACTGAAGGCATTAAAGAATCTCTTCCTAAAGAATCAATTCCTACATTTTCCCCCTTCGGGGCTATACAATTTGTTTTCCAGCTACTCATGCCACCAGACGGAGTGTTTTTCTAACATGATAGTGACATCTCGTGGTGACACTCAGAAATCCCAGCTCAAGCACATTGCATTCCTTCCACATCAGAGGTAAGAAACCTACCACTTTTTCAAAGTTATAGCTCAAACCCTGGCAGCCTCTGGTGTTGTAGTCACACATCAGCTTTGTAAAAGCCAGTGGTCAAAGAGAGAGCTCACATCACTCCAGACATTACAGTCATCCTTTAAAGATGTCCCTGTCTTCAGCCAACCTCCCCACCACGACTTCTGTTTGGCAGTCAAATACATAAATTGTAAGTTTGAAGTAAGGCCTCAGAATCACACATTCCTAGCAAAAAAACCTTTGCCATAAAACCAAAATCAGTGAGAATAAAGACTTTCTAAAACACAGAGGGCCAGCCCAGCAGGAGCATACTAAGACACAGAAGTGAACTCAGACAAAAATGGACTTTAATCAACATACCTCTACATACAGTTTCAATGGCAACCTTTTATCAGGAGAGGTTTTTGATGCCTCTGCTCTGTTTAGGCAGTACCTTATACAGATGGCTATCATTTTTCAAAGGTTTTCTTTGAATTTCTTTGTTTATGCTTTGTAATTGTAAGCAGATTTGCCCCAGCAAGCCAAAGCAGGAATGTTCACGTTGTTGACAGTTCAAAAAAGTTAACGTTAGGTTGTTTGGCTTATTTGTGGGTTATGTAGCATTTTATAGTAAACACTTTCTTGTGATGAAAATGATGAGAATGTTCTGTGCAGCTCTCTTGCCTGTTAGTGCTGCTTAATGGATACTGACACTTAATGAACACGGTACTTGTAAAGTGCTGTACCCGAAACAAGGTGTCATCAGCAGAAATCAGAACAGAAATTCTCCCATTCTGCCATTACCATATATGCAATGTAACAATAATGAAGACCAGGTGCACACATGTGTGAGTTATTTTATACAAGAACAGCAAAACTGTCACTGTGGTCAGCAGTCTGTGAAGAATATAAACTAGAAAAATTACAATGTTGCAGAGGAAAACCCCCTAAAGTAATTACTGAAGTTTATTTAGCAGAATATGCACCTTTGCTACTCTTAAGGTATTAGTGTTACAGTTTGCATTACTCAATATTTTAAATAACCTGCCATCTTCAGCCTCACAGTTTAGCCAATTATGCTAACTTTTATTGTGCTTGAGGCTTAATTAAAGCCAACAGGAAAATACCCCACGTCAACAACTCACTGATCCCAGATGTTGGGATACCTCAGTTGTTCTGATCTACATGTTCCAAAACAATGGTGCACCACTGGTCCAGCGTGCCAAGATACAGAAACCAATTTCCATTCACAAAATGCTGGATGTAAGAATGCATCTGCAACTTTTTTTTGTTTGTTTGTTTGGCTTTGGTTTTTTTGAGAAAATTCTGATTCTTGCGGTATTTAATATTTTTTCTCCAGAGCTGCAAGGCAGAAGTTAAAACAGAGATCAAAATCTCTAAGGTAAATGATTACACTTTTCTTTTTAAAGACCTGAAGATATTAAAGGCCATCAGATATTTTTTGAGGCAGCTCTTTTGCCCAGACTATTCAAGATGCTACATAACAAGGAAGATTTGAAATACTGAAGAGGTCAACAACCCAAAGCATGCTATTGTTACAGAATAATATATTCTGAGATTTGGCCTCAAGTTATACCAATAAAATTTAGAATCACAGAATCAGTTAGCATTGGAAGGGACCATGAGGATCATCTAGTTCAAACCTCCCTGCCATGGGCAGGGACACCTCACACTAGATTAGGCTGTCCAGAGCCTGATCCAGCCTGGCCTTAAACACCTCCAGGGATGAGGCTTCCACCACCTCCCTGGGCAATCTGTTCAGTGGTGAAGAACTTCTTTCATAACCTGTTCCATAGTGAAGAACTTCTTTCTAACCTGTTCCATGGTGAAGAACTTCTTTCTAACATCCAGTCTGAATCTACCCATTTCTAGCTTTGTTCTATTCCCCTCAGTCTCATCACTGCCTGACATCCTAAGAAATCCCTCCCCAGCTTTCTTGTAGGCCCCCTTAAGATGCTGAAAGGGCACAATAAGGTCACCTCGGAGCTTTCTCCTCTCCAGACGTTTTTCAGTAGAATAACCATCTTCCTCCTAAATAACTTTTATTGTTCCTTTAATTGCTCTCTGTATATATTGTTAAAACTGCTGCTAGAGCACAACACCAGTAAAATATTGCAAAACTGCTACTGGAAATAAGCTTTCTGAACTCCTAACACACTTCAAATGACCAAAGCTTGTCGCCCTAAAGTTTTGCACATGTTTTCACACACCCTGCTGAGGTTTAATCATCACTATCAAAAATTTATATTCAGTCTAACAGGTCCAAAAGTAGATCTGTAGTTTTTAAAGAGCCTCAGGAATCAATCAGCCTTTTTGGCAATAAAGGCAAAATGAAAAATCATAGATGTAAACTTACGATGTTTGTATCTGAAATCAAAGGAAAACATGACAAAAACAGATGTAAGAGTAGTCAAAAGAAGAACAGTGGTCATGCAATGGTTAAAAAAGCTCTACACAAATTATAAAGCAGATATGATACCTCCTTATTCCAGGCATGATACCACAAATCTTAATCATGCAAAGAGCTGCTTTGTTTCCTCATCAAAAGATGGGGAATTAGAGGGAAGTTTTAGCTCATTTAACTCATTGTTAATGACAGTGCAGGAATTCTTTCATCAAAATAATCTAATGTATTCATTCCTTTATATCTAATTAAAAATAACCTGGAGGGCAAATCCAGATAAACCCACAGTCACCTTGGTACAGCTGGGCTAGGTTAGGTCTCAAAATGCAAATACGGTGGGCTGCTGAGGGGAGGGTGAGAGATGTGATGGAGAAAGTCTGTGCACAAGAGTAATTCAACAGCCCCAATACTTACAGAGGTAATTTGAGAAGGGGCAAAAGTTACCTACTCTTAATTCAGTGTTAATTTAACACTAATTTCACTGGGTTAAGTTTAGACCAGTACTCAGTACAGTACCTTATCTATCAGCTGACTTCTATATCATTGACTTAAATAACAGCTCCATGCTGCTGCCCAGGATCGCTATCAGGAATATTACTTTTTGCAGTTCCATTGCTTTGCATCAGTGATGCTCACTCTCTTAAAGCACAAACAAACTGCTCATTCTCAAAAGTGAGATTCACCCAGTTAAAAAATTAAGTTGTACAGATCAGAAATGTAATCATGGGAGACAAGCTCTGAGAGTTTTTCAATCACTGTGGGGCTGCATCAATTTAAAGTCATGTTACATTAAAGAGAAAAACGTCTGGGAAAGTCTCCCAGTTGTCACTTTAGATTAGATTTGTTGTTGTTATCAGAATGTGCATTTTGTAGGCTTTTTTACATTTTAAAGATATTGCCTCATGCAGCTACACAGAAAGATGCAACATCCATTTTGTTAATCAGATTGCCTAGAGATTAGGAGCTTGCACAAATTAACTGGCAGCCTAAATGAAATAAAAACGTACGCACATCTTCTTGAAACCTATTAACATTTAAACTTTATCTTAAAGTCACAGGGATGCCACTCAGCTGCACTCTTCTCCACAGCAAGGTCAATGGAAAGTTTTGTTTCCTCCAACAGTAAACCAGAACACATTGTGGACACCTGACATTGGTCACCTCAAATGAATTTCTTTGTTGCCTACATAAATTTTCAACCACATCAATCGATTTCCTTGTGTAACCTACATAATTTCTGCTGCAATTGAAAAAAATTAGTTCATTTCTGTATGATTTCAAGCTGACCTCTGATTCATGGCATTTACCAGAGCTTCAGACTCTTTCCTTAATTACTGTGATTGTCAAGCTGTCATGTAAAGGGTTCTTGAATGTCACTGTATGTATTCACGTTGTCAAATACTGTCTCGCTCAGACAAGTGCAGCAATCACCGACTATGCTGCTAGACATTACTGTTTCAAGCAAATAGTCAAAATAATATTCACACAGCATAATGATTTTGACTTGAGTTGCATAAAAGCATTTTAGATATTAAAACTACAGCTTCTAATATATGAAGTAGGGTTTTCCAGATGCAGCATTTACATCTAGTATTCCAGTCATCACAATCTCTCTGGAAAACGAGGTTAGTAGCACACAAGGCTGAGTTCAAATATTTACAGGATGCACTTCGAATCAAACAGACAACTTGGATCTAGACCGTAACCTTTTGAAATCTGGAACACAGAATCCCATCGTGCTCATAATAGGCAGTATCTGCCTTCTTTCAATTTTTCCACATGCTAAGACACATTCCAAGAGTGTACTAAGGGCAAAACAAAAAACTTTGAAAAATGCAACAGGACACAAACCGCATCCAGGCTGACTTCAACCACACCACCCACCCTACCAGGGCGAGCAGCTACGTACAGGGTGAAATCTGTTCAAAGACCTTTCACTTTCCCCAAGAGCTGTTACATCTGCATAAAGCTGTAGAATCCCAGGTTAATGAAGCCAAGTTATGTACTTACATAGCGGATTTTGGAGTCTTTTGGAGTTGCAAGACTTCTACTGTTTTGGTGAGAGTTCAGCATCATGGAGAAATTAAGTTTTTTGAAGCTATCCTTGTTTTCATACTAGCAAAGACTGTCTTTCTGCACACGACTGGAATTAAATTCTCTTCTACTACACAGAAGTTGAGTGCTGGCAAGAAAAGTACACTCCCAGTCTTTCCAGGTGCCAGAGAGGTAATGAGGTGGGGCAGACTACACATCTAAGAAAGATCCTTCTGTTCCAAGAGAAGACAACGCACAAGCATTGTATGTAATTTTTAATTTTACCACCTCCTTGATACCTACCACACTTGTGGAAAAGTCCAGAGACTGACTTGTAAAAATAATTAGAGTTTCAGACTCAGTATGGTTTTTCTAAAGGTGGACTTTAAGCTGTATAAGGACCACCAAAAGTAAGAAGAATCTTATCATGAAGCGTGACGGCTGTAACAAGCTATGTCTTAGAATAGTACATCTTTAATCTAACACCATAGCCCTGAATCTGTTCTGGTTCTACAAATGCCTCTAGTTATTTCATTTTTATCAGTGAATAAAATGAAATAAAAAGTATTTCATACTTAACACCAAACAGACCATGTTATCCCAGAAGACATGCTTAAATAATTTAGCTGTTAAAAGAATCTTTAACTATAAATGTACTAAATTCCAGTGCGAAAGATTAACTACAAAAGAAATTAACACTGCCTTAGGAAAGAGAGATAACATTTTTCTAAAGCATTGCTAAAGCTTTTTGATATGCTGTTTTTTAAGAACTATATCTAGAGAGAACTAATATTTTTAAATGAGACTTTCAGGCCTTGCAAAGTCATATTTGTGTGAGTTCATGAATTTTGTGCAACTTGTTTTCCTCCCATTTAAAGAAGAAGTAATTAAAAACCAGGGCACAATCTTTAGCCATTTAAAGAATAAATACCTAGCAATCAGAATCTATCAATAAATAGATATTCAAATAATAATCACCTAAAAAAAAAAAAAAAGATGTTGCTCCTGGTTCTATCAACAAATTTGTCACAACATATCAAAGCAAAATAACATTTTCTCCCCTCAACAACCTAAAAGTTTCCCAGGGCTTTATCGCCAGTCGAAGCAGTCTGTTTGCATTCTCCAATACAAACTGACAATCTAGTGATACAGTACATTAAAAATTCTCTGTAGTATTGACTGCCTGAAGCTGATGCTCCCCTGCTAAATGCAGTGCAGTTCAATTAACAGCTCTTCAATATACAATTTAATTTTTCTTTCATCTTGATCCACAGCCAAGCTTGAAATGAGGAATGCTGGAATAGATGTACTTTAAATACTGGAACAAGTCTTTATAAATACATCTATCAAACTTGTAGTGATTTCTGTCATAACAGGACCAAACAGATGGACCTGAATGTCTGGCATTTTCATGTTCATGCATTGTTTTACTCAGTCTTACAGGACTGTGAATTGCCACTGCAGGGAAAGGCTCCAAAAACTGCCCCAAGTAGTGGAAGAGTTTTTCTCTGACTGCACCACTCTTAAGAACCAGAGGAACACTTCTCTGCAGAAAGTGAAGCCTCTTGCATGTAAAAAATCCCACTTATCACTCATGTCACCAGAAGTTTGAATATATTTCCCATTATGTAAAAAGGTAACAAGAGAAGTGCACAACATCAGTTTCCAATACTGAATCTGCACTCAGCTGGGAGACAACCAATTCTGGATAGAAGAGCAAATATTCGACACATAAATACCACTCTGGGTATCTTTTTTTTTCCCCACTGCAGTGTGAAATGCACATGGTACACCTCAAATTTTCTTTAGGTAGTCACACCATTTCAGAAGAAAATGTAAGGTTAATTTAAGCAGGACAGAATGAAATATTGCATTTCAAAGTCCCTGTAAGTGGGACACTGCTGAAGGAAGCTATTAATATCTCTTCCAGTGTGCATGCTGAAGGAAACATTGTGAATCGGCTCATTTCTCATAGGTATACTACATAGCTTTCAAAAGTTTACTACTGTTCACCAGAAAGGAAAACACTCTACTTAAAGCTAGAGGCATTTTCTACTCTTTAAACATATTCACAAAAACAAAGTTGACAGCATTCACTGCTTCAGGTAGTAGAGAAGCACTACTGGCATGGAAGGCTACCAACTTGCATGAGATGAGGTACACAGCAAGAGAGGCTTCACCAGTGAACAAAAGCAGCATTTAGAGGAACAGCAACCAGTTTCAGATTAATTCAGTCAAATTGCCTTTTCTCATTTCACACATTAGTGTGCAGTGAAATACAGAGGTTTAGCTCATTTGTGTCCACCTTTGCAATGATATTAGCCGAGATGCTGAGATTTTATTCTTAACTATTAGACTTCTTTTTTTCCTTCATGTATTTTTAATCATCTCATTTATGCTATCACTTGGAACGTTGAAAAAGATCTTTAACTAGTCCCATAATTGTCACCATTTCCTTTCTCCCTTTATTTCTCACCCTACCTCTACAAAAAATGTGCTCTCAATACTGCATTTTAAATTGTCACAGAAGTAACATTCAGCATTTACAGTAATTAACTCATCATTACTTCAAATAACTACGCTAATTGGTATGCTCTACAAACCTGCAACACTGCAGAATTAAAAATAAACATAACAAAGATATAATTTACAACTAATCTATACTTACAATTAAAGTTAGTTTTGAGATTTATTTCATTCTATTATTTTTTATTAGCTACAGCAGACAGTAAATGGGGTGTACCACGTTCTGCTTTGCAAACACCTAGATTATAAAACCTAATTACACAAATTAATTAGAAATGAGTACATGCATCCATGTCTTTGTTTGGAACAATAACATGTTAAACATGACCACATTAATAAGCAGGTCCTAAAGATCATAGGATAGTATCAGCAAGTTAGATGTTAAGGATTCCAAACCATACAAGGCACAAAATGTCACCCTGGCACCAAGAGGGTCATCACTTAAATTCTCCTCATGGCTTGTTATGAGGTGGCAGGCAGAATACAGGTCATTCTCCTACACAGCAGATTAGCTGTTCTGTAAGAACTCTTCACACCCAATCTACCACAGCAGAATTCAAGCCCAGACATATTTCTTGAATTGAGCCCTGTACTTTCTTTCCCACCTATTCTCCAGGGTTCTCTAAGCACCTAAAGTCCCTTTATTTCTGCCCACTGACTGGACAGCTACCCTTCCACAAAGCCCAGTGCTTACAGGAACCTAATTATCCTAAAGATCTTTATCCTTTTTAAAAAAATCCCTTCTAAACACTCTACGGACCTAAAGTTATTAGCCAAGGGCGGGCAGATGCAGTGAGTGAGCATGCCTTGGCTCCCTGGGAAATCAGACTAGAGATGACTCTCCAGAAAGCAAAGAAATTAGGGAAGTAATTTGTAGTCTTTGTTTTCTTTTAAAACCAAACAAAAAGAGTGTTTGTTCATTTGCTAAGATAGATCAGTACCTGCTACCCTTTCGTAGCAATGCTGCAATTATTCTGCTACAGCAGAATGCATAAAGAATGCTACAGCGTGCATAAAGCTGGCAGCAGTAAGATGCATTCACTTCAGTTTCACCCTGGCAAAATAGGAGATGTTCACCACAAGCTTCTTTTAGCAATTTAATTGATTCTTCAAGAAGAGCATCTATCAGTATAATTAAGTTTGACCAGACAAGCCTCACCAGTGCACCATGGTGTCAAGATTCTGTAGTGTAAAACTCATCTAAGATCTCCTTTGAAGGTGGCTGACATGGTGTCTTTAAGACCTTTAAGTACAAATAGCTGCTTGTCATCACAACCAACAAATATTGGAGGTCTGAGAGGTCAAGGTTGGATCACAGTTACGTCCCACATAAGAATTAGGGAATAGTAAAAGACCAGAACAATCCTACAAATAGCACAGTTGTCACCTGTATATCAGTATGGATTTAAAGGTACTAAAAGAGAGACACCTACGTGTAAGTCTAGGGTAAAGACACACTGATTTATTTTCTTCCTCAATATTAAAATAACAAGTTTTGGTTAGTGCACTCAGGAAATTACAGGAGTGTTCAGTTACACATTTTATGATAATTTTCACCTTTTATGCCAGGATCAGCTACTCAAAATTTATTTAGGTGTTTCAAGGCTTGTTTTGCATGGCTCCAGTAATAACAAGTGAGCAAAAACTGCCCCAAACAGCCCTTTTGTTACATTTATTCAATACATCTATCTGATAAGTTTATTTTTTAAGTTATTGCTGTGTATCAGTGGACTCAAATGAAACAAGGGAAAGAGCAGGTTTACCTCCCCATTGCTTATTTTGTAGCACACTATTGCTTATTTTTATGTACTGAGTAATAAAGCTGCTTCTGCAAACCCATGCACTAAGTATCTTTACTGAAACCAAATTAATAGCAGTTTAGTGCAACTATCAGAACATTTAGACTGTGTTTTCAATGTGATTTTTCATTCCGAACATCCCCTCCTCAACCGAGTACTTTTAAAGGAACCAGAGTTGCTGTTTAGAAAACACAAAGGAAGTGCTTATCTGTTCACTGTAGGGAGAGTGCCATATCAAATTCACTCTGGCTCAGAGTTCTCACATGGTACAAGTGAAAATCAAAATTAAACTTTAACAGGGAAACTTGCATTCAAAAGTAATACCTGCTTTGCCCTCTAGCACAACTGGTAAAGCACATGTACAAAATGCTTCCTTCCACAATATAAACCATCAAGGAGCTAAAAGAAAAAGCTTCATAATGAAAGGGCAGTAATATCTTGTGTGTGCTCCCTCAACACAGCTCTAATAAATCTCAATAAGACAGTTCCAGATTTAAAATAGAAAAATAAAAAATCAGAGGGTACAATCCCCTTTCTACATGTGTCATCTAACAACACAAACCATGGCAGATACTGGTAGACAGCCCAACTTCTGCAAATTAAGCGTGGACAAAGGGCTGCAGACATACAGCTAAAGTTCTGCCCCTCAAAAAGAATCTTCATGCATACAGGTATTTAGGATCTGATCCAATACTCTTGGAGGTAATATATGAGGAGTATTTTCAGTGGGCTTTGGAAACAGATCTTTGAATGAGTAAGATAAACATACATTCTTTGGATAGTAGCAGGGTGATGTACCCTAAATGTAGAGCCTCTTAGCAAATGAAGTGTCATATGTTTTCAGCATAAGGGTATCACGTATTTACCCTAATGCATTAACCAAGTGAGTTCAGCAAGATAAAAAATCATCTCATTCATACAAAAAGAAGAGCATCTGGGGAACATCATCCCTGGAGGCAATCAAAACACAAGTAAATGTGGCACTTCAGGACATGGCCTAATGGTCATGGAAGTGTAGGGTAGAAGGTTGGACTTGATGACCTTAGAGGTCTTTTCCAACCCTAATTATTTGATGAACACAAAAGGTTTCAATCACTGGTTGGTGAAATTACCTGTAGAAACACAACCATTTTGGACTCTACCTAGACTACTTTCTTGTTGGACACATAACAGCAAAATAGTTCTTGTGCATTGCTAAAATTGAGATTTTTCAATGAAAGCAGTGCAATTTCTCACACCTAACACTAAATAGCACAAAGTGAGATAAAAATGAAAGTAACAGGCTACTAAAAAGAAGTTCAGGGGACTAAATTAAGTCAAATACTATTCTGTTTCAAATACACTGCCTCCAAAGATTATAATTAGGCTAATATGGAACTAAAGGATGAGGCAAAATTAGAAAGTATGGTAAGCTAAGCAAAAAAAAGGAGGATGCTTTGGCTCCACAGTACTAAAAGACTTAGAAATATCCTTGCCAAGCAAAGAAATAGCACCTTTTGAGTACTCTGCTTAGCAAGCAGACGTTTCAAACATCTTCTGTACTCCTCTTGAACTCCATCTATGCTTGTTTTATGTCATTTATGCTGCTCTGTACTCATATGAGCTAGATAATTATCTTCAGTTTTATAAGCTATTGTGGATCATGAAGCAAGTTAGTGCTTCTTTTGATGCCATCACATTAGTCCCTTGTCACTGTAAAAATCTTTAAGTGATCCAGCAATGAGCATCTTTTTTTTTTTTCTCTTCTGTATTTCTTATATTTAATGCTGAACAATTACACAGTCAGACCTTGCTGGAGTTGTTGTTTTCTTTCTCTGCTACATTCAGTGTTTCACTAGAACTGATACAGACCTTAACATTTTATCTTTATCAGCAAGTATCCTTTAAACATTACCACACTGTCATGGTGCTGCAGATGAATGCAGCACAGTTTCAGAAGTAGGAAGAAATCTCTTGACCATTTACTAAGCTCAACCAACAGAAATTCCTCTGCTTCAAATGACTCATTTAACACAATGACAGACTGGTTACAAGCCTAAGAAAATAATAAATCTTCGTTCTTTGTGTTTCTGACTGTGTGACCCATCAAATCAAACTCTCAGGGACCTGAAAACCTCTGTAATTCCAAAAGTAGGAATGCTAAAGCATCAATTTAGTTTAGTTTCATTTCTAGGCAATTTTGAAGTAAAAGCCTCTTTCTGAAACATAAGTTACACAGAGACACACGAAAGAACTGAACATATACTATGTTAGCAACAAGTGTGCATTTTACTTCATAAACATGACTACATTTTACTATCAGAGAATGAATGGTAGGGGTTGGAGGTGACCCCTGGAGATCGTTGAGTCTAACCCTCCCAGCCAGAACAAGTAGGCCTAGATCAGGTTGCATAGGAACACATCCAAGCAGGTTTGGAATCTCCCTAGAGAGGGAGTCTCCACAACCTCTTTGAGCAGCCTGCTCTACGAAGCATTAAGTTTCTTCAGAGTGTTCAAAGACATCAAGTTATTTACAGTTAACGTACTGTTTACAACTAATATCAACACATACTCCATTGTGTTTACTTCTGGGGAAGAAATAAAGTTGGGGGTTACTCTGAAATCTCAATTCCATGGACACCTATGAGATCTGCAGAAATAAAGTTGGGGTTACTCTGAAATCTCAATTCCATGGACATCTAGGAGATTTTGAATGCAAGCATCAGGTTTTTGTTTCACTTTCATAAAATTAAAGCAAAGAACCAATTTGGGGACAAAAATGACCCACTGGATTTTACCATGACTTCCATAAAAAAAATCATCACAGTACCCATTAAATCATTAGCAAGCCACAGTGCTGCCTGTTAAGTTTTAAAATGCAGAGAATGAAACTCATTGCAGAGGCAAAAGAGGACCAATAACATAATTACAACGCGGTGCTTGTGCAGGCTGAGTTAATGCTGTTATTTGACATTGCAAGGCTATGCCTTCTCCCAGGAGCCCCACTGGAGACAAGGTTCACTCTAATTGGTTCCAAAGCACAACCTACCAACAACAGCCTTCCTCCAGCCCAGGAATGGTAATTTCCCCACGACTGTAAATAGTGTTTGCAAACAATACAAACACGGTAATAAGAGGCTAGGTGGGTAATTAATGTGGTTACAAAGCAGCTTATTTGCATTTTTATTTAAAACTGCCTTCTTTAAAAAGCAGCTCAGATTTCTTTTTGCAAAAGGAGCCTTGGTTAAGGAATAGAGCAGTAATTACTCTCTTTAGGGGTTCTTTTATACATCCTTTAGGGAATTAGAATGAAAAGATAAGCAGAATTATAAAGGGAATCATGTAAAATATGAAATGCACTATAAACACTTAGTACTGTATTTACCATAAGCTAAGCTTGTCTTCTTCATTAATGGAATATATTACAAGCTTATGTTACAATCAGATTAATTGTGAAAATGTTTTAAATAAAAAAAGATATCCAGCCACTTTCACTCCCCCTCTTCTCTCCCAGAAGTGGCAACTAGAAATCCAGTGACAGCACAACTCAGTCTGTGTAAGAAAGGTGTATAGCTGGACTGCAGTAGATAAGTTTTCAATGCCAACAACTAAATGCTAAGATACCGTGGTTTCCTTCAAAATCAACAAAACAGCATCAGAAAACAGACTCTGAAACAACCAAAGCCAAGTTAGCAGTGCAAATCAAGCTTCTCTCTAGCCTGTAAGCTAAACTCAAACCAATATACAAAGACTAGATATTTGTAAAGACAGGCATCTACAGATATTTTAACAATGTTGAGCAAACAACATTTCCTAGTGCCTTAGTCTTAGTTGAAGACTAAGAATGATGTGCAGTTTTAAAGGGGTTATCCTGGGTTTTGTTTCTGCTGGGGGAGGGAGGTCTTACAGGTATTTTTTGCTCATAGTGCATTTAAGTAGTATTATTACAAAGCTTTGGGCATGAAAGAGATTTTGCGACTCACATTTCCAGATTAAGAACAGCAGGGCTGTGCTACAGAAATAAATCACCAAAAGGATCATTTCAACATTACTATGTAGAAAATTCTGCTGACTGGAGGGAAAAAAAAATAAAGAATGGCAAGGTACTGTGGCTTCTCTCAAAATTGCATTTTAGATTATTTTTATATATATATGTGTAGCAGATGTTGGAAGGTGAACAGAATCACGAGAGCAGAAATAGTTGAATCAAAAGACAACTTTGTCTTTACTGGAGGCAAATTCACTGTGCTAAAAAGTTTGCAGTCTCATAGCTACGAGACCACTCTGTTGTTTTCTATCGTTTCCTACAGCATTCTAAATTCATACATTAGCTCAAAATTCCAATCTAGCCTAGATATCCAAAATTGAAGACTGAACTTAGCGTAAACCATACCTTCCCAGACCATTTATTTGCCACCTTCAACACATTTTCAAGAGCAATGACTGTCTTGTACATTCTGCTGCATTCATTAGCTGTATTATTGCCATCAAAAAAGTACTCTTTTTAGATGTGCCAACAACATAACCCAGAAACTTAACAACAAACACTACAAAATGGTTATGTTTAATAAATGAGGATTAAGGAAGAGGGCAAAAACTGAGTTCTGTGAACACTTTGTACTAAATTCTTTGCTTGCTACCGCCACAATGGAAGTCGATTTCACAGCATAGTGAGCATCAAGTATCATGGAAAGTGAATCTCTGCAGAGCCAAGAAGAGCAAAGCCACAGGCAGAGATCTGAGCTATCTTCCTGTACAGTCTGACATCCATAAGAAGAATTAGTATTTATTATCTTTGTTTTATGCAGCCAATATTTCGTATTTCACCAAGTACAGCACAGCCTTAATCACTCCTGGTGTAACTGACTGAAAAGCTGAAAGTACAGTAAAAAACACTATACAAAGGTCCAAAAATGAATGTCATCCT
Organism: Pogoniulus pusillus; assembly: GCF_015220805.1. Lineage (NCBI taxonomy): Eukaryota > Metazoa > Chordata > Aves > Piciformes > Lybiidae > Pogoniulus > Pogoniulus pusillus. Next base: position 4,575,239 of record NC_087283.1, on the reverse strand, counting down.
TCTTCAGATAAATAAAAGGTAAACTATAGTGATATTTTTGAGAAATGTTGTCCTTTTTATTCACTTTTGCATATAGTGCTCACTTTTTTTTTCATCCCTGCTATCAATTGAATCAGAACAAATAATTAGCAAAAGAATCATACTGAGAAATGAAACATACATCAAATTAATTAAACCTTTTTCATTTTTCCCTGATTACCAGAAATATCTGAGACCCTAGATGCTTGGAAAATGCCCATCAAATCCTTTAAAGCCTCCTGCACTCACTCACGCCAACTGGCTTTTATATTCCCTATATGTAATTACTTTAAAATATCAGTGTATTCATCATACAATTAAAACTCTACCTCTCACAGAGCAACAGTGCAGAGCAAACTACAGGTGAAGATGCAGGTATGAAACATTTCAGCTGCAGCTAGCACATCACCTCCCTAACTAAATGATATCAGTATTCTGAGGGATGCCCAGCCCTGAAAGTTAAGGGCTTAACACATCTGCTATATAATTCAGACTCTGTTTTACAGTGGTTTCATTACTAACCATAAAAACTGTAACAGTGGAACTGTATAAACAAACTGAACAGTGTTTTTACTGTAAAACATGAATGTAATATAAATATTTGCCTTTCCCTTTTCTCAGCTCTCTGTAATGAGAGCAAATTCATGCCATATGTTTGTAGTGTACAAGAAAATGGATCTCAACAATTCATCCATGTAAATATTGGTTAAATTGTTTAATGTTTTTAACTTTGTATGGGTTTTGGGTTTGGTTTTTTTTTTTTTCATATAAGCACAAATTTCCCTGCTGATCATTAAAAAGACTCATGCTCTTGTCAGCAGCTAGAGTGACTCATCTGCAGCTGTTTTTGGAGATTAATCTGGCAGGAGAACTTGAAGATCACAGATTTCTCACTGATAACAAGATCAATAGCTCTGACAGGTTCAGTCACGTCCCTGTGGAGAGTTACCATCCCACAACAGAAGTCCTCCAACTGAAAGGAATAGCCACCTCCTTGCGTTAAGAGAGTCTATCAGCAGGGTATTACATTTAGTTTTCCTTACTGCTGTGTATACACACTGCTACTGCCTAAAAAATTACATATACCATTATTTAACAATTCACTGTCCATCTGTGTTTGGAAAATAACTTCATAGCACACATCACTCTCTCAAAGTGTCCCAGTTGAGCAGACTACTGGCAGGAACTTAATGAATTCTTGAACATTATGGCCAAAGTCTGGCTGTACTTTCATTGTTTCAATCAGTTGTTACTAGCACCAGCAGTGATTAATGCTTATACTATCAATCCTCTGCTGTAACACAAGGTCCAATTCCATTGCAATTAGTTAATTAAAAGATTCCTTCACCCCAGAAGGCGCCGCATCACACTCTCAACAATAAAAGCATTATACTCAGCAGCAGCAATAAAGCCTTAGTTTGAGTGTCTGTGACTGCCTGAAGCAGAATTTTTTTTATTGCATTACCAGTTAGCTTAATAAAAGACACTGTCTCTTCCTGCAAGGCCTTTTCCCTCTAAGCAAGCTTTGGTTAACTACTTTTATCTTGATTCTTCATCACGGTCACCACTCAGAGCACTGTAAGATGAAACATGTCTACACATTGCAGGCTTTCACGAGTGGTGGCATGAGAGCAAACAATGTATAGTTTTAGAATATCATGCTTTGAAATAAAGCAATTCTTTGCTGTCAAACAACAGCACAATAATGGAAATAATCTTTTTACACAAATGTATGTGCTTTACCTGTATGATATTCTGAAATACTGGAGACTTTTAAGAGATTACTTTTTCAGATTGTTTTTTAAGAGATTCTCTTTTTTAATATAGCACCACTTGGAAAGCAGGTCTGCACTAAAAGACTCCTTCTGTTCATTCAGTATTTACTACACCTCCATACCCTTCTCTTACACATTCTTCAGGTTTTTTCCATAAATGAAAATGTGCCACTCATCATGATGAGATGTCCTCTCTGAATCATTAATGCAACTTAATTCCAAGAGCAATTTAATGAGCTGATTTTAATGCAGTCGTACAGTCTTGCTATGAAAATCCTCTATTAATAGTCTGAAAATTTACAGACTGCTATCAAGCCATTCCTTGCCTAGCTTACATTTGTGCTTGGGATTGCCCCAACCCAGGTGTAGGACCTTGCACTTGGCCTTGTTGATCATGAGGCTGACTTGGGGCCACTTCTCAAGCCTGTCCAAGGTCCTCTGAATAGCATCCCTTCCCTCCTACGTGTCAACTGGACCACACAGCTTGGTGTCATTTGCAGACTTGCTGAAGGTGCCTCAATCCCACTGCCCATATCCCATATCACTGACAAAGGCGTTAAACAGCACCGGTCCCTGTGCCACCCCCTGAGGGATGCCACTTGTCACTGGTCTACATTTGGACAATGAGCCATTGACCACAACTGTGTGGTCATCCAGCAAGTGGTGAATCAAGGATACCAGTGGAGAAAAACAGATCAGATCCCCTTCCTTGAGAGCAAACAGACAGTCAACACATGAGAACTATTGCCCATGTTCTGTGTAAACATGCCAAATTTGCTTCTTGTCTTCCTGCACTTTACAGGATTATAATTGGAATACAAAGACTCACTTATCAGGTTTTAATTTCATTCAGTTACTTAATCAGCAAGAATATAAATAATTTCTTAGGTAAAGAATACTTTCGGGGAAAGGAATACGGCAAGGAGCCACGTTTATTTTGTTGGCTTTCTTCACAGCCCTTCTCTTTTTTCTTGTCATTATCTTTACCTTGTAAGTCTCTACATATAAAGCAAAGTCTTTTTTTTTCTTTTTACAGTTTAATCTCATCTTCCATGTAGCTGTAGGCTTAACACTGAGGAATAATTACAAATGAAGCACACTTTTTATGAAATATTAAACTTACAATTTATCTTTTAATATCTATTTCAAAGCCAATTTGACAGGAATAAATAAATGAGAGCTTCTCGGCAAGAAAAGTTGTGATTTATGAAATATTTTTGTTCATTCATATTCTGAAGTATTTTCTTGAGAATACCACTAACATCTGGAGCCACACAGTCTTATCCAAACATTCTGCTCACACTCAATTAGAAAATTATATCAATAATAATGTAAAATAAATTACCTAGCTTCTCTTCCTGGAGCATAGATTTCAGTGTTCGTCAGAGCAACTCAGTGTACAAACAGCACCGCAGTGTTTTTCATTAAGCCTTAAAGTCAATTAAGCTACGAATTGGAACAATCATTCCTCCTTTGCAAAGTATTGATATTTTTTTTTCTTGGCTGCTTTCAGGCCTTTTCACTACTCAAGGAGAGATTTATGTTTGACAATTTCTTTCTGATTAAAATGAATCATAACTCTCGAATTCTAATTTCCTCTTTCCTGAGCAAGAAATTATCAAACGGCTTTAAATTGATATTGAACGTCATCATGCATGAACAACATTCATTTTTGAGATATCAAATGTAAAAGCTATACTGATCTCTCTCTTTATCTGCTTCTTTTACATGCTTTCTCTTCCTTTTTCTCTCTCTAGGCATATAAAGCATGAGTGCAATAATACAATGAACTACACCTCTCTAACAGTTATATGTGACAGACTAGCTCGACCTGTCGCATTAAAACTTGTCACAACGTTTTATGTAAGGCAATTACACTCTATTTGCAGTATTAGAGAAACACTGATGGAGTTTAGGAAGAAAGTAACTGGAACACTGCAAATAAATGTCAGTTATCTAAAGTAATTAGCAAGTATGTATGGGTAATCTCTACTCAAATGGCTCAAACTCTAAGAAACAGCTCTTCAGACATAAATAGCTGAAAACGAGGATTCCTAGATTTGTTTCCAACAGCCAATTAAGATCAGCTGCATTTTTTAAACATAATGGCAAGTAACATGAAAAAATGTTTCTTTTCTCTCTAGTTTTACTTAAATAGTTCACACAAATAAGAAAAAAAAGGAGGTTGGAGATTGAGTTAAAGTTAAGTCACTTCATCTCAGAAATTCACAAGAAAATATAAGACAAGCAAGTAGCCAAAATGTTGCCGAAAATGCTACCTGAGGATCATGAACCTGAGGCTTTGTAAAGCTGCATTTTTGCTTAAACATGTTCCAAACTGAAAAGTAAACCAATTTCCTTCAAATAATCTTGCTTTTCCTAAGAATATGGCAGACACAACACTGTGGATGCTCCAAAGCTCTTTACAGCAGGATAGTTGCAGCTATGTACCAAGAATCCCTCTGAACCAGAGCTTGCTGGCATTTGTCTTAAACTCTTTCATTTTAGGAAACCATTTTCAATTAACATTATCCTGTTCCACTGTTACACCTATAAGCTAAAAATTGATATTTTACATCAATATTTTAGTACTATTATCAATCAATCAAATTAATCTTTGTCCTTTCATTTTCAGTAACTGACTTTGGGGCAGGGTTTTGTGTTTATTTTCCTCAAGATTGCTTACAACTTGATGTAAATTTTAAGCATCTTGTAATTCATCAACTAATTCTCTCCTGGTTACACACTCCAAGTAATTAAAGTTCAGTAATAACTTATTCTTTCTGCTCCAGCACCTGCATTTCATTTGTTTATTTTCCCAGAGCCATAAATCTGAGGGACTGTCAAAGTGCCATAATATTAGTGCAATAATCAAAGTTAATTAGTCCCTCTCAATAAACAACAACAAAGCCATTACAAAGATGCATTGAAGGTTTTCCAGCTACCCAGTTTACAGCTGAGATTCTTTCTGAACAATTACAGTTTAAAAACTGTAAGTAAATAAATATAGTGTTTGTGAAGTCATCTGACCTTCAATGATCTTCATTCAATTAACAATTCATTAGCTTTTGGTGAGATAATATAGGTATTAAGGCAAGTGCTCCTGAACTCCCAGTGCCTTCAAAGTGCTCAGAGAATTAGAATTAGGACTCTTAGAATTAAGAGGGGGGGGAGGGTAATGAAATAGTTTAAAAATTAAAAGGTGTTCAGTACTACATTTTTTTAGTTCCATGAAAAAACATATATTTAACTGGGTATTTTCCCCTTCAAATCCTTTACTATAAAACATTAATCACACAGGCAAGAGAAAAAGGCCTACATGCAAAGGCTGTTTCTTGAAGAAACTTGTGGCTACAAAAATGAATACCATTACAAGCATCACTTATTTGGAAATACTTGTAAATAAGCACTGTTTGGTTTGCACTAATATTATAATTATTTGCAGATTGCTTATGTGTAAATATTAATAGTACTGAGCACTCTCCCACATCATCTGGGAGCAGTTGAAATGTTTTTGGAGCTTGGGAAATAAAGCTAAAACACTCATCACTAAATTTAGCAGGAAAAGAATTCTGAGAATCTGATCCTGTGGTTTATTATTCAAGTAAAGTGTCTAGGACTGTGTCAACAGATTATCTCCTGGAAGTCTGCAGTCATAGCAAGCTCAGACAAGAGCAGTCTGCAATACTTACTAGCAAGTAAATGATTGTGGAAGGAAAAAATTACAAACAATGGATAAATTTTAATAGGGGTCTTAGAAGATTAAAAATAAAATTAAACAAAAAAAGAGGAAATTAGGAGTCAAAGAGAAACAAGGGAAAAGAAAGCACAGAGGAACTTGTATTTGCATGGCAGAATGCAAGAAGAGTGACAGAAAGAGGAAGGAAAAGACATCGATACACAGTGCCTGACGGTGGTGCTGTTGGGCCTGATGGACTAGGAAAAACAAAGGGAAAAACACTCTTGGTTTTGAAAAATGTTAATAATGATCCTCTGAAATTTCTCACAGTATAAAAGCTATGGACAACATAGAGACTCTCCCTAATATCCAAGTGTGTACATTCTCCTTCGACTAGTCAAACACTTTGGTTCCTCTCACAGTATAAAAGCTATGGATGACATAGTGGTTCCCTCCAATATCCAAGTATGTACATTCTCCTTTGACTAGTTAAACACTTTGGTTCAGGAAATGTTCTGTCCAATGAACTATAAAGCACGCCTCAGTGGCTCTTTCAAACATTTCCACTCTCACAAAGCATCTGTACGTAACAGAGAACAGTGTGCCAAGCCTTGTGCTCCAATACAGTCATGCGAAGTGAAAAACCTCCATCACTGAAAAGGATATTATGAAATAAGACAAATGCCTTCTTGCTTAAGACTCCTGCATGGCAATATAATATCTGTTTCGCTGCCTGTACTGCACAAAAGACTTCACGTCTTGCTGAACACGGCGTAGCGTTAGCCACTATACCCATTGACTTACCCATTCCTCCAGAATGCGTTGTACAGCCTCATTGCCTCTGGATATACTTCTGCAAGCCAGGATAACGTGTGCCCCATGCAGTGCAAGAGACTTGGCGGTTTCAAAACCTGTGACAAAACATTTGCCTAGTCAGAAATATACCTCAGCCACAGAGCAAAGCTACAAACTCAGCTGAAAGGGTGAACTAGACACTTCAATACACAAACGCTACCTGCAGCCTGGCTTCTTGTGTGTAATTACCTGGAGCTAGCTTTTAAAAGCACATATAAAAAAGCAGTAGACACCTCAACTTCAGCAGGTCTTTGGAACAACAACTGTATGTATTTTGTGTAAAACAGGCTTGTGGTCTCCAAAGAGCAGGCTTGATTTCTCTGCTTTGGTGCTGCAGCTCTCGGGAGAGCAAGACCATTTATCCCTCACTCGTTTGGTTGTGGAGAAGGGCGACAAAGCTGGTGAAAGGCCTGGAACACAAATCCTATGAGGAGAGGCTGAGGGAGCTGGGGGTGTGCAGCCTGGAGAAGAGGAGGCTCAGGGGAGACCTCATTGCTGTCTACAACTATCTGAAAGGACATTGTAGCCAGGTGGGGGTTGGTCTCTTCTCCCAGGCAACCAGCAACAGAATAAGGGGACACAGTCTCAAGTTGTGCTGGGAGAAGTATAGGCTGGATATTAGGAGGAAGTTCTTCCCAGAGAGAGTGATTGGCATTGGAATGGGCTACCTGGGGAGGTGGTGGAGTCACTGCTCCTGGAGGTGTTCAAGCAAAGACTGGATGAGGCACTTAGTGCCGTGGTCTAGATGACTGGATAGGGCTGGGTGCTAGGTTGGACTGGATGATATTGGAGGTCTCTTCCAACCTGGTTGATTCTATGACTGATGAAAGATTACACTTGGCAATGTCACACTGAAAGTGATGCAGTATTCTAAAACTGAGCTCCTTAGATGCACAGATACTCCTTGATTCATCAATCTGAGGACCACTGTGGCAAGGAGAATCATCCAATGGGATGTCCACCTAGCTGAGAGAGGCATTGTGTAATGTAATGCATTCCAATTAGGCAAGTTTCAACTACAAAGGATGAATCAAACTGAAATGCCCAACCATCTGAGTATGTAAAGAGGTTGAAGAGTGTGATGGTTTGGGTGTTCCGCTCCCCCCCCCACTTTGGAAATCACCCAGACTAGACACAGCCAGCTCTGGAAATGGAATGAAGCTTAGAAGCTTATTATTTACAACTTAGCTAAATATACAAGCAGATATTTACAGTATATACAGAAATATACAAGGTAAAAGGTAATACAGAAACACAACTCCCCTCCCAGAAACCTGAGTCCCCAGGAGGGGCTCTCAACCACCCCTTCACCTTCCCCCTGCCCCAGCCCCAAGGAAGAATGCAGGTTTCAGCTGTATGACACCAAAAGCATGTCCATCTTCTCCTCTTAAAGACTTCTCACCAAGAAGCCTATTATGATGGCCTATCTCACTTCCAAAACACCCAGGAGCAACAGAATTCAGGTGCAGCACAAGACTTAGGTTTAGAGAAACAGCCACCCAGATAAATGTGTACCATCTTCTGCAACACATACTGACAGCATTTAAGTCCAAGCAACTTTCTGGTATCTCTTTTAGAGCCATGCATTGTGCCAAGTCACTTGAATTGCCTGGGGAGCTCACGGCATGCACACGAGCTAAGCTAGAGCACATGCAAAGAAATCCTCGGCTTCTAATCTCACTTTAAGTGCATTTAGCTATTTTTGTCATGTAACTAATATAAGACATGCTGTACCATAGACTGATGGAACATTTTGGGTTGGGAAGGTCTTCCAAAGGTCATCCAGTCCAACACCCCTGCCACCAGCAGGGACATCCTCCACAGGTTGCTCAGAGCCTTGCCAAGACTGACATGGAACACCTCCAGGCATGAGGCCTCACCTACCTCCAGGCCAACCTTTTCCACTGCCCTCATGGTGAAGAACTCATTCCTAACACCCAATCTAAGCCTATTCTTCCCTAATTCCAAACCATTATCCCTGTCCTACCACTATAAGCCTCTGTGAACAGTCCCTCTGCAGCCTCCTTGTAGGCCCTCATCAGGTCCCGGCAGGCCGCTCCCAGGCGTCCTCAGAGCCTTCTCCTCTGCAGGCTGAACACCCACAGCTGCCTCAGCCTGTCACAGGAGAGGTGTTCCAGGCCTCTGATCACTTAGAGGCCCTGCTCCAGACCCACTTCATCGGCTCCACAGCCTACCTTTGCTGAGGCCTTCAGAGCTGGGCACAGCCCTGCAGGCCAGGCCTGCCCGGAGCAGAGCGGAGCGGCAGAATGCCCTCTCCAGCTGCTGGCCACGCCGCCTGCCACGCAGCCCAGAGTGCCACTGGCGAGCACACATTGTCAGCTCGTGCCCGCCTTCTCCTCCACCACAGCGCCCAAACCCTTTTCTGCAGAGCTGCTCTCAATATCATCATCTCCCAGCCTGGACTGACACCTAGAATTGGCCTGACCTAGGTGCAGGGCCTTACACTTTGCCTTACTGAACCTCCAGAGAAGGGCAGCAAGGCTGGGGAGGGGCCTGGAGCACAGCCCTGTGAGGAGAGGCTGAGGGAGCTGGGGGGGTGCAGCCTGCAGCAGAGGAGGCTCAGGGGGGACCTCATTGCTGTCTACAACTACCTGAAGGGAGGCTGTAGCCAGGTGGGGTTGGTCTCTTCTCCCAGGCAACCAGCAACAGAACAAGGGGACACAGTCTCAAGTTGTGCTGGGGTAGGTCTAGGCTGGGTGTCAGGAGGAAGTTCTTCCCAGAGAGAGTGATTGGCATTGGAATGGGCTGCCCAGGGAGGTGGTGGAGGCACCATCCCTGGAGGTGTTGAAGCAAAGCCTGGCTGAGGCACTTAGTGCCATGGTCTGGTCGATTGGCTAGGGCTGGGTGCTAGGTTGGACTGGATGATCTTGGAGGTCTCTTCCAGCCTGGCTGATTCTATGATTCCTAGCAGAGCACTATCACCTCGCTGTATGTTCACTGTGCTGCACAAGAAACCCACCACATTTATTCTCATTAGCTTACTACATTCTTAAAAACAATTTGCAACACCTGAGCACAGAGTTCTCTACTGTGACACAAATTCCTAAAGCTCACAGGCAGTTTAATTAGCTAAGCATGAAGATATTTTGCTAACCCCACCCCGTATCACACTGTGTGAAAGAAGAAATTCTATTCCATTCTCTATTACAGTTAGAACCATAGGATGGTTTGGGTTGGAAGGGACTTCAAAGCTCATCCAGTTCCAACCCCCCACCACAGGCAGGGACACCTCCCACTACAACAGGTTGCTCAAGGCCTCATCCAACCTGGCCTTGATCACCTCTCCAGGGAGGGAGCAGCCACAACCTTCCCTGTGCAACCTGTGCCAGTGCTTCACCACCCTCACTGGAAAGAGTTTCTTCCTAAAAGTTCATGACTTTATTCTTATTATTAATCAAGCAGAGATGAAATTTAGCCAAGTAAATGACATGCTACAAATTTAGCTACTTTTAATCCCACCTTATTTTTTCCTGTGAAGTTGGAGATCAGTGTTAAACACTCCTTTTTTGGATGTACTTGCTCTTTTCTGGGCTACCAAAGGAAGATTTTTTTGCCCTTAAGCAGATATGAAATTATGTGCTTTAAAAACAAACAAACAAACCAACAAACAAACCCACTCTTTTCTGAGGCTTTTTAAGCACATTTCATCCTTCCATTCAAAATACTGCCACGGGTCAAGTGTTAGTGTGTCACCCCATCAGACATATTTCAAACCACTCATTCATGAACACTCTTGCACTATATTTAGGACAGCCAGACTTATGTAAAAGGACAAAAACAAATCCAGATACTCCAAAGCACATAAAGATTCCAGTTCAACTACTGAGCTACTGTCTGTAGCAACTAGAGTTACTGGGGGAAAGGGTGACCAAACCATCCCATGTCAAAGCCAATGACCCTAATAAGCACCCTGGGCCTGAAGTGGGACAGCAGGCTGTGAAGAAGCAGCTGAAGAGAAGGATAAGGGAAGCCCAGTTAGTAAACCAGCTTAAGCAAAGCATCAACTTAAGTCTATACACTTGAAGAAGGCCAAAAAGAAAGCCAGGAAGGAACTTTTTACAAGGGCTTGTAGTGATAGGATGAGAGGAAATGGCTTTAAGCTTCAGCAGTGTAGATTTAGACAGGATATCAGGAAGAAATTCTTCACATAGTGAGGGTGTTGAGAGACTGGAACTGGATGCATAAGGCTATTGCGGATGCCCCCTCCTGGAGGTGTTCAAGCCCAGGATGGACGAGGCCTTCAGCAACCTGATGTAGTGGAAGGTACCCCTGTCCATGGCAGGCAGGTTAGAACTAGATGATCTTTAAAGATCCCTTCCAACTTAAACCATTCTATCAATCTATGAATCCTTCTATCAGTGTGTGGAGCGTAATGCATAAGGCATCTTTTCAGACCATCTACCAAATGATATATATCATAGAATCATACATGAAACATGAATACCCAGGTTAAGACATATGTAAGGATAAACAGTACAGCACAGCTCTCTGCATCAGCACTATCCTAAAGGACTGGTATCAGAACTAAGAGAGATGAAAGTGGATGAGCTTTGCCACAGATATTTAAAGCCCTTCAGCCTGTTACTCAGAGCACAACTTTTTTTTCATAAAGGCTCAGAAATTAGCACTCAATTTCATTTTTCATCTTCTATGAAGATTGATCAATTGAATGCTCTCATATTCTTGTCTATCTGCAGTTGACTCCTACCACTGAATTTGGTGACAAATTTCAGCTAGCAGTCTCAATTAACAAGCAGTTAGCATCGCTCAATTAGTGCCAACTACACTGTGTCAACATCCACCAGATAATAAGTATGTGGCTCTGTCAAACAGTGCAACCTCCTCTATAAAACAGAGAAAGAGGTTCACTGAGTGGAAAAGTAACCCAGTGATTTGTTCAAACAGGCAGCATGCAGTCCATTTAGCAGTGGGGACATTTGGTAAAGAATTTGCATTGAGCATTTCCATGTTTCAAAACACTCCTGTATTTTGAGTATAAGAGTTTGAATACACAAGAAATTCAAAACCATTTCAGGCAATAGCAAGCTCTCTTCATCTTCTCTCCCTTCTCCCAAACACTCCCAGATACCTTGGATCTGTCACTTAGAACACATTTGAAACACAGCAAAGGTATCTTCCTTTGCAACAGCTTAGTAAAAGCCTACAGGGTTTGTTCATCTCCAGTTTCTTCAAAATTCACATCTTCCTATCTCTCCACTGATGAAAGGGCTCTGGAGGTCCTGAGATTCTAAAACATCTTCATGTGTGCTTGAATTTGGAAACAGGATGTTGTCAGCCTGGAAATTCCTGAGAAATAGAAATCACTGTCACATGCTGGGGCCTGGCCCATGCCTATCAGGCTCCTCTCAGGACTGTTCAGTATACAGAGGAAAAGAAGACCTCTGAGCCTACAGCCAGGCCACAGACATGGCAGCTACACCAGAGAGCCAACCTGTGCCAGCACCAGTCACCCCTCTGCAGGAAACACAAGGAAAACAGCTCATCCTGCAAAGGATGAGGACAAATCAGGGCCATCACAGGAACAAGAGGAAGAACCAGAGGTAAACATCTGATCTATATCCCTGGGTGAGCCGTGGGACATATGGAAAGACTTCAGCCACCACCCAGGTGAGCCCTTTGTCACCTGGCTGCTCCAACACTGTGACAGTGGAGTCAGCAGTTCAGAGTAAGAAGGCAGGGAAGCCAAGCAATTGAGATGCCTAAGGAAGTGCATTGACAAAGTTATCATAAAAATCATACAAACTCTCAGCCTCTGGAGACAGCTTCTAGCAGGTGAAAAGGGTAGGTAGCTCTTCAAGGAAGTTATGAGGAGTCATCTGTGAATCCCCCACAAAAGGTTGCAGAAGCTGCTGAGGGAGGTGAATTGAATCTGTTTGAAGAGTTGAAAGTTATCCAACTGGTTTTAGATACTCCTGAACAAGGAAAACAGCCAATGCTCTAACTTTATACAGACTCATGGATAGTGGAATGCTTTGTGGGTGCAGCTACAGCAATGGAAGGAAAACAACTGGTAGTGCAGAGGTAAACTCATCTGGGCAGCTGAACTGTGGCAAGATAGTGCTGCTTGGGCAGAGAACTTGGTGGTCAAAGTACATCATGTGGATGCCCACGTATCCAAGAGTCAAGCCACTGAAGGACATGAAAACAACCAGCAGATAGCTCAAGCTGCTAAGAGTACAGTGCCTCAGGTGGATCAGGACTAGCAACATAAGAGTGAATTATTTCTATCTCCATAGGTCCATGATACCTCAGGCTACCAAGGAAGGGATGAAACATACAATAGGCTCAGGACCAAGGGGTGGACACTATTGCACAGGCTATCCATGAACATGAAATGTGCTGCAATCAAACAGGCCAAGTGGGTAAAGCCTCTGTGGGGTGGGGTGCAATGGCTGAAATAGAGATATGGACAAGCCTGGCAGATTGATGCCATCACTGCAAATGCTGTGTGCTTACAATGGTAGAAGCAACCACTGGATGGCTGGAAACAATCAGTGCCCCATGCCACTGCACAGAACACCATTCTGGGTTCTCAAAAACAAGTGCTATGGTGACATGACACCCCAGAAAGAACTGAGTCAGACAATAAGACTCTTTGTCAAAACAGCCTCATAATGCTTGGGCCAAGGAGCATGGCACTGAGTGGGTATATCATATCTCCCATCAGAAACCAGCTCCTAGGACAGTCAAACATTACTATGGTCTACTACAAACCATGGATAATATCCCAGGGAAAAGTTAGCCCTGCTTCAAGTAAAGGCAAACCCACCCGTGGGATTGCTTTTGCCTAGAGAGCTGGGTGAACCTGGTAGGTGATGTGGGAGGATGAAGTCTGTTGCGTACCACAAGCTGATCTCACTTCACCCCCACCTTATTGTTGCTATTCTTAACACAGCTTAGACAAGCTTATTCAAGTGACCAGAAAAAAAGGCCAAAGAAATTAGAACTTCTCTCTCAGGTTTCTTTTTTGTTTAATGAGACACTTAAAAATAGTTCCAAGTTCAGAGAAATGGGTCTGGCAAACTCTCTTCCACTTCTCTAAGCTGCTCTTTGCATCAGCAGTAGCTTCAGGCAACACAACAGCTTTCCCCACCAAAGCAAAAATGGAGAAAAAAAAAAGGCAGCATTTGTCTAGTTTCTTTTCAAGTACACTTCTGCTCTTCTGTAAGCCAGCAGTATCACAGGTTTCTGTACTGCTGAGCCCTAATTAAACATAACAAAAAAAATTAGCTGCATGTTTTGAATCTCCTTTTGGCAAGTACAACAGTGCAGTGTTAATAAAAGAAGTAAATTTAATAAAGAGAAATACTTCATCTAAGGCAGAATAATTAAAAGGCATACTGTGCTGTCAGCTAAAGCACTAGATCCTCCAAGCTTTCATCTGCAACTTATCTTATGAGAAATGCTTTGAGTTATGTAAAGATCCCAAGAAAGTATTACAACATAAGTGGACCATTTTTTTTTCCTTAAAGCAAACTTGATATTTATTTATATCACTTATACAAAGAGTGAAAGATTTCTAAATGTATACTAGACATTTTACAGATAAATAATAAGACAAGGTTCTGTGCTAAACAGCTCACAATTGGGTTACAAAAAAAAGAAGTCATTGCAGAGAATCAAACACAGTTAGGTCCCGTTCTAAAGAGGTCACATTGTGTGTCACGGGGGAAAGGAGCAGATGAACAGACTGAAACTCAAAACAATGCCACTTGATTTCTGGCATTCACTGTGTTTGGGTAATATGAGATGAGATGATTGTTTAGCTGAGCAGCAGAGGAACATTTTCATACAAGAGTCATTTCAGAATCCTGTGAAAAGAACCGAGTACAGGAAAGATGCAGTTCATTCCTTCTAGTGCAAGCAAATAAAACCAGCCAATAAGAGACAGCTAGCAAAAGGATAACAAGACATGGAGCTTTGGGAATTTATACAGTCCAGGGTTACCTCCTTAAACTCTATTTTTTTCTGGATTAGATGGCATTCAGGATGGGTACCAACCTCCCAAGGTTCAAAACTGGCAAACCTTTTTGGGTGCACTTTAAACTATGAAGGGAAGAGGGAGATGGGAAGCTGTTATGGAACTCAAATGATCCACCATGTGGTTCCGACATACAAAGTAAGGCAGGAGATAGAGTTCTGAAACAAAAGATGAAGAATAAGAACAGCATTAACAAAAAGCAAAGAGAATGGAAAACGAGTAAGAATTAGAAGTCACTGAATTGTAATGCAAGGCCACAGAGAGAAAAAAAAAGTATGTATACATCTCTGTCACACTTCCAAGAAAGGCATCAAACTATATCGTGCAGCTTCTCACACCAAAACTAATGGGCTTTTTAGATGACATTCCACTAAAAGCTGGAACAGTAGCAACCCACCCAAGAGCTCAATGACAACCAACTTATAGAGTGAATGACCAATTACAAGTACATCTTCTATACCATTTTTAGCACGACGTTAGGTCTTGCCAGTTTGAGGCAGGGAACATTAAATCCAAAACCACATAGTCTACAAAACTTTATGTCTGTAAAATAGGGAAAACTGCCACCTGGACAAGCATATTAAATATGTCCTGAAACCTGCTGAGTTTGTGAGGATATTGTATTCTGAAATTGAGTCACAATTTGCAACATTACTATAAACTAGGTAAAAAAGATTTAACTACTTCTACTGATAGAATCTAGTGCAGAGCAGTTCACCAGAGATCACACCAAAATCAGGCAGCCCAATTCCTGATCTCATATGCAGCCTGCCTTGTTTGTGACAAGTTGGACTCAATCTCAGTGGTCTTCTTCCAAACTTAGTGATTCTATGATTCTAAGTTTCCCAGTTAAATGACCAAATCATAGTCTGTGTGCATGAAGTCTAGCAAGCTATTATTTATTCATCAAATTGCACCACCCACCACTATGAAGTGGCTTTGCCTTATACCCTAGATACATATCTTTTTGTTCTGCAGGAAGCAAGTGTTTAGAGGATCAGATACAAAGAACAGAATCAGGTAGTCTAGGTCTCTAGTCCTTCCACCACAGATCAGATTCAGAAACAGATAGTGAGATACCTTCTCACAGATCACAATCTTGATTCACTCAGGGCGCCAAAAGCATGCTGCCAAGTAGGTCATGCATGTTTCTCCATCACACATCTTATAAAGAAGGTAAATTTGGTCTATTTTATGCCTTTCTCTGAGAGTAGGAAAATGCAGCTCCCTTCAGCAACTGCTAGCAGCTTGACACAGGCTCAAAGCAGTTTTTGCAAAAGCTTTCTTAACACAGTTCTAATTGCTGTATTTTTCACTTTTAATATATCTTAATTACTCCTTCAGCTGAAGAATTAGAATAGCTGGCAGAAGAGTATACTTTTTATCCTGTGACAGAACAATCCAGCTCCTGCTTTAAACTGGAAGATGGACATGAATATAACCTGTAAATTTAGGTCAGGAGTAAAATAAGACTCCTGCAGCCAGGAGTAAAATCAGATCTGTCTCTGTTTCTCAGAATCTTGACTAGCATAGATAACGTCTGTGCAGTAACATACTCATGTACAGAAGCAAGAAATGGAGCTCGTGCTTGCCAGTGGCAGAACAAGACAAAATCAGAGCCTCTCACAGTTCCTGACCTCTGAATACACAGTATAATATTGTTTTCTCCAGTCTGGTTGCATTAGAGCAGAATTGGAGGTTTTCTTTGCAAACTTTTAAATGAGGAGTGAATTTTTGCACAAAGACAATTTTTAAACTCATCTTCATGGGAAGAAAACACCCCACATGTTTGGTGAACTGGAGTTTGGAGATCCTTTATTTTTTATATCTAATCAGAGAATGTGCTGATACAGCTGCTGGGATAAAGTACAAATAATGAGGAGACACTCATACTCTCTATAAAAATAATATAACCTGGAAAAACTAAAAGGTTCTAAGCAATACTCATTTTTCTGAGCCTCAAGTCATGGTGCATGCATAAGATTTAAATAAATATGTTCAAAACCAAACTATGGCAGTTCCTTGTTCACACAGATATCACTACTGTAAGAAAGTATGATACAACTTGAAAAGCTGACTTCACTTTTAGTATAAGGCAAACAGTTAAAGTAGGAACTTAAGAGACCAAGGTAACTATACTGAAATGAAAGAGTAGAAATGTAAATCTTGTTACTACAAAACTACTCAGATTTGAGGACTGTCAGTTGTATGGAACTTTCCGAAGCAACAAAGTACTAAAAGTTATCATGTACAAGCACAGCAAGACATGAAACCCTGCTAGATGTACTGCCCCTGTACCTTGAGTGTAGATGGTTAGGCCACACCTTGAGTACTATGTCCACTTCTGGGCCCCTCAATTTAAGAAAGATGTTGAGGTACTCAAACATGTCCAGAGAAGGGCACCAAGGCTGGTGAAGGGGCTGGAGCACAGCCCTGTGAGAAGAGGCTGAGGAAGCTGGGGTTGTTCAGCCTGGAGGAGGTTCAGGGGAGACCACGTTGTTCTTTACAAGTACCTGAAAGGAGGTTGTAGTCAGGTCTGGTCACCTCTCCCAGGCATCCAGAGACAAAACAAGAGGACACAGTCTCAAACTGCACCAGGACAGGTTTAGGCTGGACATTAGGACGAAGTTCTACACAGAAAGAGTGATTGCCCATTGGAATGGGCTGCCTGGAGAGGTGGAGGAGTCACCATCCCTAGAAGTGTTTAAAAGGAGACTGGATGAGGCACTTAGTGCCATAGTTTAGTTAATTAGAAAAGTCAGGTGACAGGTTGGACTTGATGATCTTAGAGGTCTTTTCCAACCTGGTTAATTCTGTGATTCTGATTCTGTGTTACAGGAAGTGGCAATATCTCTGTACAGAAGGCTCCAAGGATCTCTCATACTAAAATTAAGAGCCTACAGAAGAAATGGAAAAAGGAGAACTGATACAACCCTCACCTTTCACTTACAGAAGAAAAAATTAAACCAGGAAGGCATAAGACCTATTGCATGGTCAATAACAGAGCAAAGAACTGCAAATGTCATTAATTTTAAAAGGATATGTATCACAGAAGACAAAACTGCTCTTCTTGTTGATGGTTTCTTCCCTTGAGAATTAAGGGCATTTAATGTATTTGTTTCCCCATCTTACCACATTTCAGAAAGGTTTGCACATCACAGACTTTAGAATGAAAATAAGAATACTTTTTTTCTCAGAGTATTATTCCAATTCTATAATTCAGGCAAAATTCTGACCTTACTAATTCTGAAGTCAGACTCTTTGTTAACCAAGTCAGGAATTCAATCCTTACCTTCCCAAGTGCTTAGCAGCCTCTTTTCACTTCCATGGCAGGGATTTGCTGTTTCAGACTTAAGTTTCAAAACCTTATAAATCCTTAACACAACCAAGCCTGAGAAGTCTGCAAAGGACACAAAATACTAAAATCCTTTCTTCTGGTGGTGCTACTGCTTAGCATAGGCACAGTCACCAAGAAGTTTTCTGCTAAGTCAAAAACATCAAGCCCTTTAGTGCACATCTGTAGGTTGTAAATATTGTTGACAGTACCTAGAAAAGTCACTAGATTTCTAATGACAGCATCTTCAGAGATAACATTTGTATACATTTATCAACCTCTATCTGTCCCCACCATCTGGGAAGCATTACAAAGAAATACAAACGCACAGCTGAAATTATTCAAACCATTCTTGCAGCACAATTAGTTTTCAAAACATGAAGACAGAGAACGATGCAAAGAAGTAGTTCTGTGCTGCAGTGAGATAGATTGAATCATGCAAAAGGGCTTCTCATCTCTGTATAAAATAATGAGGAAAAAAACCCTTTAAGTTAAATATTTCAAAAGACAGAAAAGTCAACAAATTACCTTGCAGCCCACTGAAAAGGCTTTTTCACTTTCAGGTAACAGACAAAAAAGTACCACACACAAAGACTCCTGTTCTACAAGAGTGTTATTCCCCTTCAAGAGGAGAACCAAAAAGTACACAGGCATACAGCTCAACCTCATCCTTTGTGAAAAGATTTCATTAGGAGCAGTAATCACTACTGAATCTCTTAGCCCAGATATAATTTCTTACGTGTTACGACAAGTTTCACATGCATTGTGAATTTCAGCCAAGGTTGATGAAGTTCAATAACTTGGCTAACCAACCATGTGTACTACTTATTACAGAAGTAATAGATTCATCAAAATGGACATGAAAAAGCAGTATGAACAGCTGACACCGTTTTCAGCTTGCTCAATAAGAAAAATAAGATTACAGAAGTCCAAGAGGACCTTTTAATATTTACAACGCTAACAAGTAAGCAGAGCAGGATTAGGATTCCACAATATTATCCCAGAGTTAAAATAGAGTGATGGCACACATGGAAAATTTAATGACTGTGTCCTACCACAAATCTTCAGAACATAGCACTGCAAAATCAAACCAACACTCTGCTGTTAACATTAAAGTTTGAAAATAGCAGCTTTTAGCAAATTGTTCAAAATGCATCAGTACTAATCCCTGACATCTAACAACATCCCACAACGGGATGAGTTAGTTATTCTTGCCCTGTACTCAACACTGCTCAGGCCACACCTTGAGTACTGTATCCAGTTCTGGGCTTCTCAATTCAAGAGAGATGTTGAGGTGCTGGAAGGTGTCCAGAGAAGGGCAACAAAGCCGGTGAGGGGCCTGGAACACAAACTCTATGAGAAGAGGCTGAAAGAGCTGGGGTTGTTTAGTCTGGAGAAGAGGAGGCTCAGGAGTGACCTCACTGCTGTCTACAACTACCTGAAGGGAGGTTGTAGCCAGGTGGGGGTTGGTCTCTTCTCCTAGACATCCAGAAACAGAACAAGGGGACACAGTTTCAAGTTGTGCTGGGGGAAGTATAGGCTGGATGTTAGGAGGAAGTTCTTCACAGAGAGAGTGATTGGCATTGGAATGGGCTGCCCAGGGAGGTGGTGGATTCATTGTCCCTGGAGATGTTCAAGAAAAGACTGGATGAGGCACTTAGTGCCATGGTCTAGTTGACTGGATAGGGCTGGGGGATAGGTTGGACTGGCAGATTTTGGAGGTCTCTTCCAGCCTGGTTGATTCTATGATACCATCCTGCAGGCACATTCCCCTCCATAAACAGATAATGTACTCTGGCTAAAATATACATCTTGAAAGATTCAGGCTTTCCTAGAAAAGGACTGTACTCCTATGCCCCAAAAACACTGCTACAAAGTTTTAGACTTCCAGAAAGAAAATGCCTGAAGAAAAAAAAACAAACAAACTGTGAAGTTTGGCTCTTAATATGCATTTAAGGAAGAAGCAAACAACAAAGCTTCTACAGAGACAGCAACTTTAAGGTAGGGCCACTGATATGGTTTAAAATAAGCCACGCCAAGTTTGGTCCACAGCATGGAGATCATGGGAATTATGGAAATTCAGTGGTTAATTTTTTCAGCATGACTTTTTCCCATTAATTCCTCATTAGGCAATTTTTCCTCAAGAGAATGAGAAAGTCTGTTGAAGCCAGAGAAACAACAAATCCTACAATACATAGTTGCATATACAACACTAAACTGTATTAGGCTGAAGGAGGCTTATTTTTTTCTTCCCCTTCAACCTCCTCAGCCAACCACATTTGAAAAGGGCTTAAAACCAAACTCCATTTGCCACTGATTCGCTGGCAAAGGATGGCAGGAAGACAACCTCTAAACAATGCAACTGTGCTGGCAGAAGACTCTGATGTAAAAGCTAGATCTATAAAACAATTTTTTTAATGAGTAACTTGTCACAGAGAGGTTATTTTATTCTGCCAGGGCAAAGCACACCCACACTGCCTGCACTCAGGCCAGTTCTGCTTTTGTGTTTATTTACTGTGCTGCTGGTCACAGTGAGACATGGTACAGGCAGCCTAGAATCACCCAAAAATTAGAATCTGCATTAAGGAACAACTCTTCCATGTTTTTAAAAGCCCAATAAACACAAAACTATCCCAAAAAAACATTCTCAGGGACAGCCAGGACTTTGCCAAGAAAAATAATCCAAGGTTATATACTGCTGATCTTTCTGTCTGCCTCTCAATAAGCTTTGAACCCAAACCTCCACAAATAATACCCACTTCAGTTCTCCACATGTGAACCACTTCCAGCATGAAAACAACCACACAGAGGTTGTAATAGCTCATTCAGCACAAGTTATGCTGGGTTAGTGAGAGTATAAGATGCATCTCCTTAGCAAAACCCTAGTACTTGCCTTCTTTCCGCACCATTGAGCTGCCACAGAATCTGAGCTTTCACAGAAACTCTTTTTAGTAGGAACAGACAAAGTTTCAGCTTATTTTACCAGAGGAATCTCTGCATTTAGCAATACTGTCTGAGTCAAAACTGGTCAACTCTTCATTAAATTAGGGAAATAAGAGCAGGAAGAGATCATACAAGAAGCACTGTCGCAAGCTTGCTTCCCCATGTCACATCCCTTTTTCCTCCTCTCATACAAAAAAAGGGATACAAATAACAGACAGTTATTGGAAAGCAAACACTTTGTTTATTCATCAGAATAAAACATACCAAAAAAGCTAAGAAACCTTTGAGAAAAGTTAACTTATGAATGGACTTGAGCAAAATGATCCAGGCCCAAACCAGACAGATGTATTTTCTCCTAAAGATTACTTTTTCACAACAAACTATCCAATAAAAACCAGGCTGATTTTTTTCCTCCCCCTAGGCTGACAAAATTCAGGTGTTACTGCATAGGAAAAATTCCAAACCCACGTAAAAAATCATCAAGTGCATCTGAAATAGAAAACTATCCCTTCTAGAAGTCCTGTCAGTTGTATAACCCTTAAGTACTATTTCATCTGGAAACAGACAAGAGAAAAATGACAACAAACTTTGTGCTGTCAAAGAAAAATGTGCTTGTTTTTCAGGGAAAAATTAGCAACCTAGCTCAAGAACAAGGCTGACCAATTCCTTGTTGGCATATTCACACAGACATCTGTGGGCTCAGATCACCAAACTCCACACAACACAGTGAAAGACAATGAACATATTTAAGACAGTCAGGCTACTACTATTAAAATGAGGGTCCTCGATGGTAGCTGAAAGGGTCTGTTTTATCCCTCCCATGTGATTCATGTTTGACTTAAATGAGACTATTCACTGGCCTAATTAGGATTCAGCAAATGTTGCCCTCTTTGTGCAGGCTGATAAAGACAGCCTCAGTGAAAAAAAGACCACAATAATGTTGCCCACAAAAAATCTTGGTAACTTCTCCTACTAGAATGGTTCCCCATATCCACAAAATTCTTCTCTGCAGGTACAGAGGTCAGGTTTTGATTCTTCAAGTAAAGGTGTCCTTTTTCTTCACACTTTTCCTATTTCTCCATTGCCAACAGATCTATGGCACAGAGGTGAAAGGTAGCCAGTATCTATTAGAGCCCTTAAGTGATCTTCACAAGAAACATAGGTAAGCTTTAAAAGTTTCATTTTGCTCCTCATATGGTTAGTAGCTTAGTCATTACTCATTTAGCTATTACTTTCAGATGAAAGTCAATATTTACATTTTGAAAAAAGAAAAGGGTTTTAATGGTTCCTTAGATGATGACTCCTGCAGGCTGGATGCTCTTTGCTTCAGCAGAAGAGCAAATGTATTGCAGGTCTGTTTAGGAGAAGTAGCCTGGAGGACAGGAGGCTCAGGGGTGCTCTCATTGCTGTCTACAACTACCTAAAGGGAGGCTGTAGCCAGGTGGGGTTGGTCTCTTCTCCCAGGCAACCAGCAACAGAACATGGGGACAGTCTCAAGTTGCACCAGAGGAGGTCTAGGCTGGATGTTAGGAGGAAGTTCTTCACAGAGAGAGTGATTGGCATTGGAATGGGCTGCCCAGGGAGGTGGTGGAGTCACCATCCCTGGAGGTATTGAAGCAAAGCCTGGATGAGGCACTTAGTGCCATGGTCTAGTTGACTGGCTAGGGCTGGGTGCTAGGTTGGACTGGCTGATCTTGGAGGTCTCTTCCAACCTGCTTGATTCTATCAAAATGCAGAACAATCCATTTTGAATTAATGCATTGCTGGATACTCAAGATAAAGCTTGGAAAATCCTACTAATAAAGAAGTAAATATCTTGGGATCTTTCTGACCTGATGTAAACCCTGCATGCCTACTGAAAAGAAAGATTCCCAGTTTTCCCAATAGTTTCAAGTTCTATTTCCATCCTGGCTGTACCAGATCTTAGATGCTATCTATTCTGGAATTACCATAGTTAATCCTACATTCCAGATCACTGAAACTTTACTGATCTGTTTCTCTTATTGGGAAGCAAAACACAACAGTTTTTAGTATTTTGGGACCAGAATGATTTAAGAGACATAGCCATTCTACATTGCTCACAGATGTACAGTGTTCAAATAATGTCCCATATGAGAAAGAATTCCAAATTAGGTGCAAAAAAGGACTTGAAGGTACTGGTGGATAAGAAGCTGGACATGAGACAACAGTGTGCACTTGCAATTCAGAAGGCAAATGGCATCCTGGTCTGTGTCCAAAGAAGCACAGCCAGCAGGTCAAGAGAGGTGATTCTGCCATTCTGCTCATGTAAGACCTCACCTCAGGTACTGCATCCAGCTCTGGAATCCTCAACACAGGATGTGAACCTGCTGGAGCAAGTCCAGAAGAGGGCCAAAAAGATGATCAGAGAGCTGGAGCATCTCTCCTATGAAGACAGGCTGAAAGAAAACCAGAGTTGCAATTCTAAATCTCTTCCCCTGATTTCACAAACCTGATCACAGAATCACAGAATGATCAACCATGTTGGAAGAGACCTCCAAGATCATCCAATCCAGCCTATCACCCAGCCCTGTCCAATCAGCTAGACCATGGCTCTAAGCACCTCATCCAGGTTTTTTTGAGGAGCAAAATGAAACTTTTAAAGCTTACCTACATTTCTTGTGAAGATCACTTAAGGGCTCTAATAGATGCTGGCTACCTTTCACCTTTGTGCCATAGATCTGTTGGCAATGGAGAAATAGGAAAAGTGTGAAGAAAAAGAACACCTTTACTTGAAGAATCAAAACACCTCCAGGGGCAGCAACTCCATCACCTGCCTGAGCAGCCCATTCCAGTGGCAAATCACTCTCTCAAATCCTCAAGTATTGGCCTCATTTCTCTATGGGGATGCAAATCAGCCATGGGTGTAGCATAAATCAATTTAAAAAGAAGGAATGAAATAATATAGCTGCTACCTGTATTTTAGTAGTTGAGAGAAAAGAAGATCACTCTGCATTTCCTTGGTTTGCAAGAACACAGTTTAAGAAAATGTCCTTGCTGTAATCTATTAATCATTTTCCAGTTGGAGCTTAAGCAGCCTTCTAAGGTTTAAAAACATGAGTGGCTGGAGTCTGACTTGAACAAGTTTTACAACAACCATTTTTTATTACTATGCAGATCTAGTTTTGCACACTTAAAAACACAAAACACCAACAGAATCATCAGGAGGGAAAAAAATGCCACAAGAAAGGAATGAAACAGAACAGCTTCTATTTATCATTCACAAATTAAAGGTCCAGAACAACTTTTTAAACCATAAAGCAAAAGCTTAATTGCAATAAGTTATAAGCACCTTGTGCATCAGTTGTCAATATTGAAGTTCTGCCCAGGAAATAGAAGAAATATGATCCCTTCTCACACCAAAAGCACCTGCAAAAGCCTCACTGGAGCAACCGTCCAGCTTTTACGTATCAGTTAATAGTACCTAATACACACTTTTTCTCCTGGCTAAGGCCTCTTCATTGCATAGCAATAGAAGGGCCAGAAAAGAGAGAGTTCTGTTCAACCAGACACTACCCAACAGTTACTTTGCAGAAATAAGCTAAAACATTTCCACAATTACAAAATGACTTGCTTTAACCTGGGCAAGCACAGTCCAGAAAAGCAAGAGAGTGAGTCACACTAGGAACAAGGTTTCTGGATTCTCTTCAGGATTTGGAAAAAATTCAGCTGCTCAAAACCAAAAGTAGTTTTCAATTTCTTATGATAATTTGTGTTTACTCTGGGCATCCCTTGCAAAAGCAACTGAAAGATGTCTTCACCTTCACATAACAGAAGAATCAGAATTTCACTGTGAGCAATGGTTTGATTGTGATAAAGATCTTAGAAAAGTATTAAGACAAAACCCCACTTTGTGGACTTTGCCAGAGTGCACACAACACTTACATTTTGCCCTTTCATGATATACTGCAACACTACTTACATTTCACCATTCATGCATACTCTAGCAGTCACAATAGGTTAGATCTAACTGCACCTGCTACAGAAAACAGAACACACTGTAGTTTCAAGCTCACATAGCTACATAAATCTTAAAGCCAGGCTTTATACAAGTCACAGACAGACACATGAGCTACACAACTGCCTCCCTGCCACTAAAATCAAATATGACTTCATTACATTTTTGTTAATAATTGACTTGAGGAGATTGCTTACCTACAGCTGAAAATACCAGACCTCTCTAGAAAAATTAAAAGCCAGATGAAGAGCCAACATGCCTTTTCAAAATTTGGAATTCAAGCCCCAATAATTAAGAACACAAACAACAAAAGTACAGGAGCATTTATTAAAAAGAGGAAAAAGAATCGGGTCTCTTTTGTTTGGTATTTTCAAAGAGCAACACAGCCCTCTAGTGGAAAAATTAGAGAGCATGAAGTTACTCACACAAGAAACGCTAGGGAAGGGTTTTCTCTGTACCCTAAGTGACGGTGAAACTCTTAAGACATTAAAACAACACACAGAGAAAACTGCACACTATCTTCAGTTCCTCACAGCAGAGCAAGTCTTACTGACTTTGAGAGAACCAGTTGATAATTTACACTACTCACAGTTAAGTGTGCATAGAAAAAGAAGATCTTAAAGCAGAGGGATTGACACAAGAGTAAACTGTTCTGGAAGTCAGCCTTCTTTTTACTATGACACCTTTACCAGGGCTAAAATCCACCTCATCTTCTGTTGTGATACTGAAAGTTGGATTGAGCTTGCAAAAAACAAAGGAGAGAAAAAAAATCAAATGATTTGGACTATTCTGTCAGAACTAAAAACTTGCAAATTAAGAAAACACTTTACTAATAACTCTTGGTCTGCCATGATCTCTTTCTAGTGTAAGAACAGAACAATTCATTAACCTTCTTCAAATTGCTAAGGAAAACTAATGAAGTGTTTGCAAATCTAATTTTTTTCCCTTGCACATATTTTCACCCATACTTTGTGCAGACATTTTAAGGACTAAGTAAAGAAAGTGAGTACATAATTTAGGGAGTTAAGTCCACACTCCTAATCAGTAATGAAATGAAGAACCACAGAGCAGACAGCCTCCCCATTTTACAGACATGTTAAAGAATTTAATGGCAGTACAGTAACATTAAAGACATGCGATGCCACTAGAACTCGAACACTGCTTAAGTCATCCACAGCACTCTCTCAGTAATTAAGGAACCATCTCTATTTTTCAGAAGAGGAGGAGATTTTTCAACTATGAGGGAAAAAAACACCCATTCCTGGCAATCTGCATTGCATTCTCTGTATTGGATTTTCAAATGATCACTCTGCCTTGGTTGATCTGTTTTTACTTTGTTATCTTAAAAGTCCATATAGGATGAATAAATTCATTCTTAGGATTTTCCAAGCTTTATCTTGAGCATCCAGCAATGAATTAATTCAAAGTGGATTGCTCTGCATTTTGATAGAATCGTATCATAGAATCAAGCAGGCTGGAAGAGACCTCCAAGATCAGCCAGTCCAACCTAGCACCCAGCCCTAGCCAGTCAACTAGACCATGGCACTAAGTGCCTCATCCAGGCTTTTCTTGAACACCTCCAGGGACGGCGACTCCACCACCTCCCTGGGCAGCCCATTCCAATGCCAATCACTCTCTCTGTGAAGAACTTCCTCCTAACATCCAGCCTACACTTCCCCTGGTGCAACTTGGGACTGACTGTAGGCTACCAACTTACAGTCTGATCTTTGTTCTACTCATCTTAAAGAAACATCTACAACAGAAAGTGGAGCACAGAACTGTAATCCTGCAGTAACCTGAGAATCAGCTCCAAAACTGAGGCAACTCTGCTTCAGTTAATTATTATTTCCACATGGAGCCCCAAAGAATTGTATAGACACATTAAACCTCCCAGGAATCTCTACACTGCAATCCATGACATGACAATGACACATCCAAACCAGGTTGCCAAATGTATGGTTAAGAGCGGAGTTCAAACTGATCTTAAAGACTCAGAGATTCAATTGGACAAGAACACTGTTAGCAACCCCGAAAGGGGGAGTGTTCCCTTCACACTACACTAAGGAGTTTGAACTTGGTGTTTTCCTCATCATATAGGTCAACCATAAATCATGACCAGCACAAGCCCGCTCAGACTACACCATTCTTGAAAGCCCCTAGAGCCAGGAAAAAAAGAGAACATAGATTACATAAAAAGCATAGATCCTACAACTGCTTTCTCCTTAATCCATACTCCATAGCAAGTAGTATCTGCCATACAGCCTAGGACTACAGCAATACTAAATGCAATGCTGTATGCCCAAGTTTTGAGTTATATAAGCCTAAATACCACCTTAATCACACATTTACTACACCACCTTTGTAGTTCTGGACTCCTTATGTGCTAAGATCACACTTAGAAGCTTAAGTCCATGGTTTACTTAACTCCCCCTCTTTTTGATATGCTTCTGACCAGGGTGATACCCTGCCCTTACTTACTAGTAGAATTCAAGGAAGTCTATGTGTACAGGCACATATATCTATATGTTGGAAGCAAAGAAGATTTGGTGCAGAATGTGTTCGCTCACTTGTGATCAATCCAAATTATAAACTATGGGAGAAGCTTTCAGCTCATTTAGCAAATCTAAACAGCAGGGCTTCTGCTGAAGGCAAATTATTTGAGTCCAGGTAGTTCTTAAACATTCTGAGACTGGACAGCTGCATGTAAAACAAATTCTGCTGCTGGATGCAATGTAAAGATACGTTGTGCCAAGAATCTGGAACATAGACTTTATTAGGGCTAGAGAGCACAAATTCTTCACTGAGATGGGTAAGTCCAACACTTGCTGTCCTAGCTGAAACAGGCACCTGTAGAAGCATACCATGCCGTGCCAGTAGGATGTGTGCTCTTAAAGCCTAAACTGCAAACCACAGGAAGGCTGCAAAGTCTTCATTTGACTCCTGAGGGACAGGTCACTCTTAAATAACTAAGGAAATTCAGGTTGATAAGTCCTGTTATTAACCCATTGTTGAGAAGATCTCCAAGAATGTCCTCAGAAATGCAGTGAAGTCACGACCCCACATTAAAAGACACCAAACGACGGACATAAGGACTTATTCAGCATTGGCACAATCCTCCATAAAGCAAAATGCAAACCACAAAAGGGAACAAAAGACTAACTGTTATCTAGGATTTTGGTAGATCACCCCACTTACCAAAAAAGTTCAAATCTATCACCAAACCACTTCAATGTTTTAATACATGTGGGTCCTTTATAAATTCCATCCACAGAAAAAAAACATATCTTGGGCAGGTTGCTGTAAGAAACTTCAAACAGCCTAGCAAATGAAGCTGGAGAAGAAATCCTGTATTCTGAGAAGAGGGGCAAAGCCCCTAAGCACCAAAGCTTCATTATAAAATGAAACAAAAGCAGCTAATTAGGAGCTCTGAAATACTCAGCCACTATAGGAACAACACTATGGAAGGGATCCCTAAACAAGCTGAGTGTCTGCAAAGATTTACAAACCTGCTAGAAAAATACAACCAACAAGGATTTCAAAAAGTCATAAACATATTTTATTGCCCTAAAGAAGCATCCAGTATGACATTCTGACACAAGTTCATCATCAAGTTGACTTGAAAATACCTTCAGAGATAAAAATGTCACAGTCTCCTTGGAAAATCTTTACCTGAGTTTACTTGCTGCTATTAGAAAGTTTATCTGAATACTTTCTCTGAACTCTCCTGCAGCCATAACAAATCTCACTCTTTTTATCATCTTGCTAGCTAGGACAAGGAAATTTCCCTTCTCTGTCACAGACATCATTTATATACTTATATAAAGTAAAATGCCTCCATCACCACTTAACAGAAAAAAAACACATCAGTTGTTTCAGAACTCATCTTTCCTGTAGCTCTCCTCTAAGCTCCAAATCATCCACAGGTGCTTTAAAAAGCGCTACACACACCTGAGCAAAGGTTTCTAACTAGAAGTTTCAGGTGCAAATGATGCAAACCAAATCTGAATACCAAAAGCACACAGATATTTGAGCAGCAAAGTAGCCTATAAGATAAAGATTGCCATCTTTTACCTCATGTGTAATCTTAACCTACCTATTCCCGAATTTGCTCCCGTGATTATAACCACTTTCCCACTCAAGTCACGGCCCTGGAGTATTTCCATTGCAGTGCTGTTTCCATCATATTTTTGCCTAGCAGTAGGTTTCACTGGATTATCTTCAACTGTAAAGGCCAGTCTTGGGTCAAGATAGGTAGTCCTTTTGTTTATGTGGCTGCAAAAAAAAACAGAATAATTCAATTATTTGGATCCTTCTGTACTCTGTGTCTAGAATTTAAGTGTATTTCAAGCACTGCTGTGAACAATTCCAGAGCATTAAATTCTCCAAAACTGGGGTGTTTTTTTTTCAGTTTTGTAAAAATGATCCTGGTTCCTTTCATATCAGACATTTTCCCACTTGTGACTGCATCTATCCATAACTGTACTCACATAGTTCACAACATTATCTGAACTTCAAGTGAACCCCTGACACAGAAGGAAGAATTTTGTGAAAGGAAAAAGCACATTGTATTAGGAAAAACCATGTTCTCCTAGGAGCTCTACAAAAGAGGCCTGCTCTACTCCCTTGCAACAGTCTAGCAGAGCTTTAGCTTTCCTTAGACAATTTAGATACTAAGCAACAACTTTCATCCTTCAGCCTTTAATTACAGGACAGAGAGACTACACTTCCTATTTTGCATGGGAATATGTTTCACTCTGCCAAGTCATTTAAGATAACTTACCCCATTTTAATACTGACACTGAAAAGCTACAAAGGAAACATTCCCAGAGATCTTTCTGCTCTTAGCTGTCTAAAGATCTCTGCTAGCTCAGCCTTGTTCTTTCTGTGCTTTACATTGCTATCTTGTTTTTATCTTATGTGTTTAAAGCACTGTAAATCACCTGTGTAAAGGTGTATAAACAAAACAAGCCCACATAAACACTACCTGAGGGTCAGTTCACATTTCAAGACATGGAAATGCAAGTCACTTCAGTCTGCACACACAGACCTCAGAACGAAAGGGTGCTTAGACCTTGCCGCACCTGTAGTATCTACATAAGGATTCTGAAGTTGTACTTGCTCATTTATCTGTCATTCCATCTGACATTTTCACAGCATTACAACTCAAAACAGGCTACCTGACACGAAATGCAGTTGTTCTACTTGTCCACACTCTACATTTTAACATACTTACTCCACAAAATAGACTTGTCCATTTTCATCAGTCTCCTGCTCCCATCCATATGGCAGATCTAGGAAACACACACAACATTTACTTTTTTGATGCATTAAAGTACACTCACACTTGAAGTTAAAGCAATTTCTCACATAGATGTGGGGAAATTCTGCATTATCTCTGTAGGTAATGCAGCTATCTGCTGCACTGCAGTATTGGAACTTGAAATAAGGACTGCTTCCCTAACCACACACAGATGGCCTCCAATAAAAGCACAGCATACAGGAGATCAGGGACATCTATAGTGATCAAACAGGTTGGAAGAGACCTCCAACATCATCCAGTCCAATCTAGCACCCAGCCCTATCCAGTCAACTAGACTATGATGAGCACTAAGTGCCTCATCCAGGCTCTTTTTGAACACCTTCAAGGACAGTGACTCCACCACCTCCCCGGGCAGCCCATTCCAATGGCAAATCACTCTCTCTGTGAAGAACTTCCTCCTAACATCCAGCCTATACCTCCCCATGCACAACTTGAGACTGTGTCCCCTTGTTCTGTTGCTGGTTGTCAAGTATAAAGATAATCTAAAAACTATTTATACTGATTTTTTTCATGTTATAGCACAAACAGGCAAAATGCAACCATGCTCTCTAGTACACACAAACCTATACTGCAGACAGTTCAGCGTCTAACCCTGATCAAGTAAATAGCAAAAACACTGAACCAATGCAGGAAAAGTTACATGCTATGCATACCAAAACCTGGAAACTCAGAAACTTCCAAATGGGTATGGGATAACTCAAATAGAACCTAAATGATTCTGTGATGTTGGAAGGGTAGATAAATTAACCAAAATTACACATTTTTACCAAATAAACTGTTATATGAAAGAATCTAATGAAGTGTTTAATAGATACCATCTCCAGTATTCCCAATCTTAGATGAAAAACACTTAATTGCAATTCAGCCTGCCCAGAATCTACCAATGTCAATCCAGTTACTGTCACATAAGCGATGCCAAAAGAAGCAAGGTTTCCCAGCAGCACAGTCCTCCTAGGTATCCCATATCCAGATTTTGGGAAGAACTAATTTAAGACACTGATCCAAGGTCCTTAAGAAATCATACACCCTTGGAAGTGTCCTGCAACACTGGCTGTCTTCTCTACTGACATAAATATTCAGGTGTAAAATGAAAACTAATAGGACTTCCTTCTGTGTTAGAGATGCTCTTTGATAAAAGATTCTCGGAAGAACATAATCTAACTATAAAAATTACCTAGTGAACACCAAGATTGCAGAACACAATCAGAGAGTTTTGCAAAGGTTGATTTGACTACATGTTTTTGTGATGCTTTGGGTGTTACCCACCCACTTACTCTTATGAAATCACCCAGACTGGACTCAGCCAAGCTGGAAATTGAATGAAGCTTTACATTTACAGCTCAGCACAATATACTAGCAGATATTTACAACAGATACAGCTACAGACAGAAATACACAAGTTAAAAAGTAATACAGAAACACAACAGCCCTCCCAGAGTCCTCAGGAGGGGCTGCCAATCACCTTTCCACCTCTCTACCTTACCCCAGACTTTGCCTTATGTTCAAGGTGAGTTTGGAGAATCGGCCAAGGGGGTTTGGAAGCAGATGGATTAGTCACAGACAGCAAGTTAGGGAGAGAAGGGCATGCAGCCAGAGCCAGAGAGCAACTATGTTAACATTAACATCTACATTTGTGTTCTTGGTTTTGTACATCTCAGAAAGCCTATGACTGAAGTAGACATCACCACTGTTTGCTTTTCACAGCCTATAACCTAATTCTTCACACCAAAATAGCCCAGCTAGCTTCACACCAGCACAGTTTTACAAGCCACAGTAAAACAATCCCTTGATCCTGCGATTGGTACGTTGGATTTCTGCAGCAACACGAGAAAGCCATAAAACTCTAAAGTGATCACTCAACACAGGCACAATCACACAGGTGAAGCCCCACTGAAGTCAGCCACATTTTGCAAGCTTAGGCTGCCCAGGTGATCGCCAGCTGCAAGATCAATCTGGGATCTGGCTCCTGCACAAACTCCAACTGCTTTTTTTAACCTAATTTCAGTTTGTTCCAAAAGCTTAACACAAACCTCCTGCAACACGTTTCCTCTTCCCAGACTTAGGATGCTCCCACTGTGTTTTTTCTTCCAGGTGACTGTAGGAAAAGAAACATTTAAGATTTTTTAAACTGCCCAGTAAATTTTCTGATACAATCCAGAACTTAGTTTCGTAAGGTAAATAAAGTTTAGTGTTTATTTTTAAACACAGTCTTCTGAAACAAAACAAAACCAAACCAACCAAACAAAAAAGTGCCAATTCCATCTATAAGAAAGGTCAAAACTACTGTTAAAAGTTACCAGGTTTCCATATTGCTGCAGTTCTGAAGCCAAACCAACTAATCAGAGAGCACAGGAGGCTGAAAAGCTTCAAACTAATGTTTGGATTTCAAGTGCAGTTGAAAGCTTGCAACAGCAAGAAATAAACCCCTAAAGTCATTAAAGGATACCATTAACAGCCTCAGAAAATATGTCCAAAAGTGGCAGTGTTTGGCAGGAAAATGGGAGAAAGAAGCAAGAAAAGGATTTACCAGAAGCAGTATCAGGAAGCTCTCAAATCACAAAAGCATCTTTATCAAACTCCCGCACAAAGCACTGATTTGCAGGCTACAATGTAAGCAAGTCTGGATTTCTACCCAAGCAATTGAGCTTTGGGCAGACGAACTTGTCCAAAGGCCTGGACTGGCACACTAGTCAAACTCAGAGATTGTATTCATTTTATTCACTTTGGCTTCGTGTGGGAATACAGAGGACTACGATGCTGTGCAAGGCTCCACTGCCCACGCGTGTAAGGACTCCTCACAGAAGCACGAAGCGCACCGCACCAGCCGTGCGGCAGCTCGCTCCTGCACCTACGAGTGACCACAGCTGCTCCGGCAGCACTTCCACTGGAGGCAGCAGGTTGTGGCTGTGCCCAGCGGCGGCCAGCACCGCACAGAGCCACCTGCTCGCTCCCCTGCCGCCCCTCCAGCCGCTGCCCGCGGCCAGCGCAGGGCCAGGCTCGGCTCGGCGGGGCTGGCGCTGTCAGCACCCAGCCCGCCCCCTGCGCTGCCAGGCGTCAGGAGGCACCACACGCGGAAACACAGCCACACGGGGAGCGCTCTCGTCACCCGCCCGGCTCCGGCCCCGCCGCCCCGGGGGTACGGGGCAGGAAATGTCGGGCCCTGCCCCCGCGCTGAGGGGCAGCAGCGGCAGCCCCGCGGATGCTGCCCCACGGCGAAGAGGCGGGCACCAGACGGCTCCTAGCATGCCCACCCCCGTGCCTTACTTGGCGTAGTACACCCAGCCGTCTTTGGTGGTCCGCTCCTCCCAGCCCGGCGGCAGCTCCTCCTCGCTGTCCG
The DNA here is from genome assembly GCF_015220805.1 of Pogoniulus pusillus. Classification (NCBI taxonomy): domain Eukaryota; kingdom Metazoa; phylum Chordata; class Aves; order Piciformes; family Lybiidae; genus Pogoniulus; species Pogoniulus pusillus. Next base: position 4,541,979 of record NC_087283.1, on the reverse strand, counting down.
TGTCCTCCAACCCCGCGTACTTCAGCGCCGCCATTGGGCCGGGCGCCCCGCGCAGCCCCCTCCGCCGCCCGCGGCCGCGCTGCACCGCCCCCTCCCGCCCCTTCCGCCCGGCTCCGCCAATGGCGCGGCGCCGCGGCCGCGGGGCGCTTGGGAAGCGTAGTCCGACGTGGCGGGGCGGTGAGAGGGTGTGCGGGGATCGCCTCACCGGGCTCGTCCTCACCCGCTGAGTGTTACCTGTGTCACTGAGCCTTTAGACACCGATAGGCTCCGCTCTTATGGATAACGCAAGGTTCTGAGGGCCGTTGCGTGTTTCCAGCCCTCTCTTTTCAGAGGTGGGCGTAAGCGTGGAGAGGCCTGGAAAGTGAGCTGTTAAGCTTTCTGACGTTCGTTGTCACGTCCTGGTCTCTGGGGCGAAGTTTCACCGCCGTGGCCCTGTTAGTTCCCTTGTATTGCATGGCTTGGCGAGGACGGCCTGAATGGACAGAAGTGCCTCTCCGTGCTGAGGACGCGCTTGAGGAGCCCGCAGGCCCCCTCGCCTGCCCGGCTGTGCGGGCCCATGCGCCAGGCCTGTGCCGCACTTGGCCACGTACATGCAATCACCTGCACGGACTGAAGCAGCACAGGTTAGTGAATTGAGAGCAATTCATAGTATCTCTTACTCTGGCAGCTGAAACCCAGGCAGCCTGCTTTGCAACCGTGTGAGGGCGAGAAGTGTATCTATTACCAGTGCTCAGGGACCAGGCTCTGCCTCACAGAATCACAGAATTAACCAGGTTGGAAGAGCCCTTTAGTATCATCGAGTCCAGCCTATCACCTAACCTTCTAATTAACTCACCTATGGCATCAAGTGCCTCATCTGGCCTCCTTTTAAATACCTCTAGGCATGGTGACACCCTCCCCTCCCCGGGCAGCCCATTCCAATGGGCGATCACTCTTTCTGTGAGAATTCCTAATGTCCAGCCCCAACTTGCCGTGATGCAGTTTGAGACTGTCCTCTTGTTCTGTCCCTGGGTGCCTGGGAGAAGAGACTAACTCCCGCCTGGCTACACCCTCCTTTCAGGTAGTTGTAGAGGGCAACTGCCATACCTCTGATCCCGTACCCAAATGCTGAGATACTCAGATCTATTCATATAACCAAACCACACTGCCAGCCCTTGTAACAGCATCTTCCCATCGTAGTTCTTTGGCAAGTGTTTTCAGCATTAAAAAGCCGCCAAACCGTGTGGGACGGAGGCTGTAATGGCTGCGCAGGTCGCTAGGTGGCAGTGCAACCCCACGGATGCTGTGGAGTGCTCCCGCTCAGGGTAAGGTTTTCCCGCGGTGCTTGAGACGCTGACCTGTATGGCTCACTCGCTGATGCTGGTATCTGTCTAGGAAAACGCAGCCTCAACTTTGTTCTGCCCTGCTGCTCCCATCACTTTCTCAGTTTCACTAAGGAATTTATACCTACTAAATTATCTCTTCCTGGTGGAAATAAAGACTCATGCATCGTCAAGAGCCAGATTTCATGCGGGTGTTTGAAAAGGCTGAGGTAAACATATTGGGAAACAAACTTCAGTGACAAACTCAACTTCTGCTCCAGGAAGCTGCTGCAATAATCCATAGGTGTCTGAGCAGAGAGATGTCCCAGGTCTCAAGAAAGTAGTTCATTTAATATTTGTAGCACAGAAAGAGTATTAGTCTAAAGTAGTATTGTAGGAGAAGGTAGTTGTTATATTTGGTCCTTTTTTTGGTCTGTTGTTATTCAGTATCCAGCATCATATTCAGTGGGAATGTGGAAATCAACTGTCTGACAGTTGCCACAGTATCACACAGTATCACCAAGGTTGGAAGAGACCTCATAGATCATCAAGTCCAACCCTTTATCACAGAGCTCAAGGCTAGACCGTGGCACCAAGTGCCACGTCCAATCTTACCCTTCCCCAACCAGCTGTATCAAATGAAGCACACACTATGCCCTAGGTGTGAACAGCAGCATTACATTATTGCAATGTTAAGGCTGCAGAGTGTGTATTAGATTAGGAAGAGAAATAGAATCTTAAAATTAGGCATATATATGTGTATATGCCCATTAAAGAGATCCAGTGTCTTTCATGTGAAAATATTTATTGAAAGAAGCAAAGGCTTGGTTTGACAGAAAAACACAGACATTAACAGTGTCTGGAAGTCCTTGGTACACAAATTATACGATACCACAGAAGTCCTATATTGCTTTCAGTGCATTTTCTGGTTTTACAAAAACATTTAAGAAACCCTTCAATTCCTTATTTGAAACTTCAGAATCAACAGAGACTCCAACAGTCATGATACTTCTCACAAATATCTCTTCCTCTCTACTTTTAACCACATCTTTCTCTTTCAGAAAGTTTTCGCTGGGTAAAGGGAAATAAAAAGTCACAAGTTTTGCTGATTTGGTAACTCATTTATTTAATTGCTTCAGAGGACATAAAAAATTAAGCATGTAGTTCAAATTCTAGCAATTGGAAGATTCATTCTCTTTCAGGGGTCACATAAGTCCTTTGCCATGTTTTCCAGCTTTTTGGTTTGACATCACTTGCCAACATATCTTATGTGTATAATACAAAATGACATCAAACAGCCTCATGCAGACATAGGAGATTTAGACTTGATTTTAGTTGGGGTCCATGTGAGTCCAGTTTTCTGTTTGTTTGTACCAAAATGCAGAACTAGTTGTGATAGGTTTCTCAAGTGGCAGAAAGCAATGGCCACAATTCCTGTAAGAGGAATGTCTTCTTAATGTCAGGGCAAAGATTGAGGCCTGTAACAGGCTCACTACAAATTCAGGCATTTTTTTCAGGTCCCAAAAACAGTAGGAGTACCACAGCCTTTCTCCTTATCCCTTCTTCCTCATCAGCTCTGTTAGGAAAGCCAGAAATTGTATATGGAGTGAGTATACACACTTACAATTGAAGTATGCCACAGGCAGTTGTTTTTGTTGCCCTTCTTGGGGGTTGCTTTTTGTTGTGAAGGTGAAGTTACCAACCATTTTCTTTCACTGCAGAAAGAGAATGGCTCTTTGTATTATTACAGTGATCTCAGTCATCACTTTCAGGCAGGGTAGTAAATAATTTATTCTGCTTACAGTCTCCTGTAACTTGGTTTTCAGAGTCATATTTTATCAAATAGTGCTTCAAATATATCAGTCTGATCCATTGCTGCTTCTAAATTAATTCTTCTGATTCTAAGCCTTACAGACCAAGGTTAATTCCTCAGCCTGCCAGAAAGTGGATAAATTAAAACAAGAAGACATTTAGAAATACTTGATCATTTCACAATAACATAAATGTAAATTAGAATCTTTATATCTTTTTCTGTTACTCATAACTTACACCAACAAAATCAAATGTATTTGTCTAGCTTGTCCATGGGAAACACTGACAAAAATCCAGTCGTGTAATTACCTTGGTAAGCTAAAGGCAGCAAAGCTTTAATATTTCTTTAATCTTAGCCATGAGCTTATATGCTTTGTTGAATCATGGCCATTGTCAAAGAAGTGCATACTGATTTATCTGACAAGGATTTGGGCACTACAAGTTGTCTGAATGAGGGAAAAAAAGCATTTAGAGTACACAGCAAAAGGTTGATTCACCCTTTTGATAGAGCATGTGTCTGTTTGTTAGAAACCATGATACAGGAATGTGACAAAAATCTAAACACCCTTCAGATCATCATTTTCCAGCAGCTGCCAAAACATGTTTGCATGGGCTACAGCTGTTTCTTTTCAGGTGAAAATTCTGCCTCGGTGACTCATGCCTTTCTTACCTTACCATTAGCTTTATGCAGGCTATGGTCCTCTAATCTATGGGTTTGATCCACTGGGACATGATAAATGAGGTTTTGAGCTGCTGCTTAGTGTGACTGTTTGTGTCCTTCAAGTGAACAGTTGGTTTTAGTTTGTTTTTTTTTTTCTGGAGTAAAACTCAGCTTTCCATAAAAATGTTTGCAAGGTCAGTTGACTTTCTTTTCAGTTTTGTTTAAACTTTATTAATCCTTAAGTACTTACCCAGTTTTAGAAATGTCAACAAATGTATCCTCCTTCTTTACATTTAGTAACGTGGGTTTGTACATTGTATCAAAGTTTATAGATTCAAATAGGCCTTCTTCTTGTTGATTTTCTTCCAGTTTCCTATAAAAACAACAAAAAAGAACATTTTGTATAAGCCATCTCCCTATGAAACCTCTGTGGAAACGGAGTTGGAATCTTAGTCACTAAAGTTTGTGTCCATTATTTTATTATTATTATATTTCCAAAGCAAACATACCAGTTAGATGCACAATCCTGTGACACACAGTAATGCCTTGAGATGTTTGTGGCATCAGCAACCTCCATCAGGCCATATTTAAATATTGTAATGTCTACCTTCTATATTTAATTAATGTTGTTTTATTAAGAACATGCACAGATTGGCAATTACAATACAGGGTCACATTAAGCGTCCTCACCTGCAAATTCTATATATTAAACTTGTTCAACAGGGTTAAAACAAACAATGTTAGGGAGTTATATTTAACAGTTTTGCTATACATGCTAAAAAGGGCATTTTATCTTTTTATTCACCATTCAGGCAAGATTTTTTTTTGTTGTTGTTAGTGTCCAGGAGCAAACATTACCCAGTGCAGGAAAGTAACAGCCAAATAATCCAAAAGATGAGGCAGTGTTCAGCCAAACTTTCATCCTATATATATTTCAAGAGCTTAGTCAGTAGTCATTTTTCCTGCTATTTGTTTCTTTGTAAGTGTCCTTAGCCTGGAGTGCCCTGATCCACAAGCAATGGCACTTACAGGGACAAACATTGATAATAAAGCATTTATTTTCATGCATGTCCCACAATCAAGAGGTTTCTTGTTTTCCATATGTTTCTCTGTGCATCAGCATGCATAAAAGCCTGTGAGATAAATACCAAACTTACTAGTGTAAAAATTCATCATTCTGGCAACTTCTTCTGCAATGATATTGACCACTTCAATGAAGGTAACTGCAAATCTCCTGTGAGACATCATATCTCAGCCTCCTACTGCCCTGAGTGTGATGCAAAGTCAGTTCATTCACCCTGGATTCTATATCTGTTTTGGAGGTACTGAAAGATTGATGCAGTATTCTTCAAGAGTTTGTTTAAAAAAGAGAACAAACAATAGTCAAGCCTCCCTAGGTACAAAACCCATATTTGAACATACAGAGAAGTATTTACACACATCTACTAAGTAATTATTAATCTTCCAGGCTGCAAAATTAGACACTGATAAGCTGGGAAGAGGGGAGGAAAAAAGGAAGCAGAAGTCAACTATCTAAAGTCCTCTAAACATTTGGCTTTAATTGCTTTGTGCAGGCAGAAACACTGGATGTGGCATCATTCACCACCACTCTCTGGGCCTGGCCCTCCAGCCAGTTCTTGACCCATATCACAGTGAGTCTGTCCAAGCCAGGAGCTGCTAGCTTTGCCAGGAGCTTGTTGTGGCAGGCGCTGTCAAAGGCTTTGCTGAAGTCCAGGTAGACTACATCCACAAATAACTTTATTTCCTTGGTAAAACTGTGGGAATTCTTCCTCAGTGCATGTTACACACAGCCCTGTAACAGCATTTCAAGATGTCTAATAGAACTTGATTTTAAGGTGCTCCACCAACCATGTCAGGATATTCATGTGCTTGATATGACTGACACTGTGCCTCTTATAAAACATTTATAAATGCAGGGCAAAGGGACCAACTGTCTAGTTTCATCTAGATGTAATTAATATTGCACATGACCTTCTGAATAAATGTATCATTCAGATGTTGGTGTAAGGGCACCAATAACAACAAAATGGGAACAGTTCCTAGGGCACATGTGAGTTATGACAGGCTAGGTTTAGGCACACAAGAAAAGGGCTCTTCAGGTAAGGCTTAACTGAGTGTGAGAAGGGATAGAGAGAAGCCTGGCAGCACAGACTGGTGACAAACACCTTGTTTCTGTAAAATTTCTGTCTCAGTCATTAGTCCTGGCTCTTTGTTTGAAGCTAAATGGTCTGCAGTCTCTCAGAGCTGAAAACGTGTCCAGTAGAGTGAGCCTTGTTGTCTAAATTAAATAAAGTACTGTGCAGCCTAATGCATGTCCCTTAGGCATTTCACTGCTACTTCTTCTCAGTGGTCTATTATCTTCTGTTTGTGGTCCTTCATCCGATTTCTGTTCTGCCTGAAAATCAATTTGAATTCAGTAAAAGGCTAGCAGTACATTCATTTACATTCCTGACATCTACTGATTCTGTAATTCACTAATGAAAAAGCAGTTCACAGTTGCTTAATCTGCTAACTTTGGTCTCATTAGATCATCTTAACACTAAAGCATTTATGGAAGTGCAAATTAATGGATGTATTGGATTTTATTTCAAGTGTTACACAATGACCTGGAAAACACAGTGCACTTCATTGAGTGCTGGAGAGAAAATTTCAAATGGCTATCTCATATTGGCACCAAGTAGCTGGATTTTCAAAAGGTCTAAAGTTATGGAGTGTTGAACTTTGGGGTTTGAGTCTGAATGTACTCTTAAAAACCTGGTCACAAGTTCCCTGAAAGTCTAGCTTTTACTGTACAAGATGTTTGAATTAAGGCATTCACCTTTCCTTACCGAATGAGAATAAATGTTCTGTGGTTTTGAAGAGGGACCAAAGGGAAAGTTACTTCCAAAAATAGTCTGTGCTTGTGCAGCCTTTAAAAATGAAAAATGGATCTTTAAAGAGTAATGGTTAACAATGTGCCCTCATTACTCATGTTTAAATTGCTTTTCTTGGCACAAACTATTTCTGTGCTGGAGCCTCTGTTCCACAGTTGGGAAGAATCCAGCGTTTTAAATCTGTGATCAAATTCACAAACCTTCAGATTTACTCTATCTTTGGTGGTAAAATGAGCCCCTCAAAATGTGTTAATAAAAATCTTCAAACACACACTTTTGTACCCTTAAGCCAGCCACAAAACTCTAATGAGAATCTTCTGCCACAAATATTCAGCAAGTGTTTGGAATACTCAGCTGTAGCAGATGACAGTGTTGAAAAGCAGATCTAGGTCCTTGCAACTAAAGATCATATTCCTGAATGTTTTTCACGTTGTTCGTTAGCTTCTAATAACAAGTGTGGCTCCACTGGGAGCAGAGCCTGATAACATGCTGTTTAACTTTTTCCCTCAATAATAGTCAGCTCTGTCTTGATCTTAGAAAAGAATGTGAAGACATGTCCTAGTCTTTGACACAAGATGGGGAGCAGAGATGCTTGCATACTATGCATACCACTGCCAAGCAAGAAGGTGGGAGGAAGCACAAGTAACAGAGACAGAGGTTCTTACCTTACTGAGATATTTCCAGCAGCTTACTGTGTGATAACAAAAAGATAGAATTAAAATGACCTTTTAGTGGTGAAAAAAGCCTGGCTGACTTGGCAGCTCAGGAAGGCTTGTGAAACAATCATAGGTAATAGCAGTTGGTGTGCTCTCATGTTCGCAGGACTGAGTTTAATGATAAAAGGTGCACCTGTGTTATGCGAGGCAGACAGTTGTCAGCAGAGCTTCTCAGCTCCATGCTTGATCACTGTGTAACTTCCAAAAAGGAAACTCATATCTAGCTGCCTCAGGACTTGCAATCCCAAGCACAAATCCAGGCTGGGCAGTGACTGGCTGGAGAGCAGCCCTGAGGAGAGGGACTTGGGGGTACTGATGGACGAGAAGCTTAACATGAGCCAGCAGTGTGCACTTGCATCCCAGAAAGCCAACCAGATCCTGGGATGCATCAGGAGAAGTGAGGCCAGCAGGTCAAGGGAGGTGATTCTCCCCCCTCTACTCTGCTCTGGTGAGATCTCACCTGGACTACCGCATCCAGTTCTGGTCCCTGACTGATTCTATGATTCTATGACATGTAACTTAAAAGATATGACACTGTAGACGTATCTTATTCATTCTATTTTGAAAAGTATCTGCTCTCATCAGCTGTTTTGGCGAGGACAGCTCATGCTACCCCTCTTCCTTGTATCCAGTCTCTCTTTTTTGCCTCCAAGAAAATAACACTTTTTTAAGACCTCAAAATTTTCTGCTTAGTTTGATCTTTTTTCCCCTCCTGGTTTTTCAGTTTGACCACAAAACCAGACAACCCATTATTCACCCAGCTCTACTAATGAGCTCCTTTCTCAGAGTTTTCATACCCTGCATAATGAAGAACATCTGCATCTTGTGTGAAGCTTGACATTTCCCTGCCTATTCACCAATGGCCTGTTTCTCTTTTCTTTCACTGACTGAATGCATTAACACTGCAATACTACTAATGCAATGCATGGGAAAGGAAACTGGCAGAATCTCCAGAACATTCTATTCTTATCACCTTCCCTTAATATTTCAGTAGAATGACCCAATTCATATGGTAATCATTTCCTCCTAATCAATGTTTCATATGTAACCTTGCTTATTCACTCCTCCTTATTCCCACTTGCCAAGAAAGCTGAATGAGACTATTGGGGGTATCTGTCTTTCATGATATTGAGAACAGATTAATAATGCTGGCAGCATGCTAACAAAAAGATGTTTTTCATTAATTAACACTTATAAATAATCTGTTAAAGGTTACAGAGTGCTCAATGTATGCCTTAATAAACAGCTATTATGTGGCCCAGCCAACCAGCAAATTGCTTATAACTATAAAAGCTCTACTGGTGTGCTCAGAGTGCTCCTCAACGTTTCTAAAAACAAAGGGCCACCTACTATCCTGAAAAAAGTGCTGACTGCGTAGTCCTGTAGAAATGGGCTCTTTCCTGTATCACAGCCATGATGTGTTTCACATGAATTTATTATATTTTACTATGCATAGCAACAAATCCCTCCTTACTTTGCCTGGATGGCTTGGTCACATGCATAGGGGAGGGTTTGTGAGACCATTCTTCTGGAAGGGAGAACATTTTGCCAGGTAGAGGCATAGTGATGTATGGTACCCAGTGCTCGTGTGCAGTGCTCTTAGCAGTCTCTTTATTAACTCTTACTAGCAAGAATTAGTGTTATTGAACAGCTGCATAAACTGTATCTGTGCACACTCACATGCACAGCTACAGCTTATATTTCCCATCTGATTTTAATTTAACACTAGTAGAATGTCAGATTTCAGTAGGGCATTTAATGAAGGATGAAAAATCTGGATTTTAAAAAATGAAGAAAAGATCTCAAAGCTCATCTTCAGGTGGGCAAGGACTACATAACTGTTCTGGTGTCTGCTGGGTCAGCAAGATCCATGGGATGTTACTTAATTGCATATATTGGCCAAAGTATTGTAGGGAACATCACAGTGCTGCATAGACAGGTTTGTGAAGATTCACATGCTTATAACATCCCTATGAGCCCATTGTCTTCCACTTGTTACAGTGTCTCTCCAGGAAAGTATACAAAAGAAAGGTGAAGCCCTTTTCTTTGTTACTTGTCTGATCTCAAAAGCTGCATTTGCTCCAGATGCATTTCAGGATTCCACAGTGGCATCTGGGATGATCCCAAGAACTGAACTGGTTTCTCCAAAAGGCCTACCCGCTACCACAGGTTTTTTGGCCAGTCTCAAGATAAATTCTTCCTTACAGAACCACCTGAAAATTTATTTTAAAACAGGGTATTCGTGTGGTTATTTTGTATTTGCTGGGGGAACATCTGAAGTGGTTCACATTCTTTATACCAGCAAAACAGCCTGTGAAAATGTAGTCCTATGCCAGTTCAGCTCCTTGGCTTCCGTGCAGGAGGTGCAGCCCTCGCTCCGGAGCAGAGGCTGGGGAGTGAGGACTCCAGCGGGAGCCTGGGGTTTGTCACAGCCTTGCTCCCAGCTGGGACCTGAACACACCGAGTCTCCGCCGTGAGCCAGAGGGACCCTTCGGCGCCCCTCGGATACCCTTTCGGAGCACTCGCTGGGAACGGGGCCCAGCCGCGGGCTCCTCTCCCCGCGATGTTCCGCGGGTCAGCGGCAGAGCCGCTGCTCGCCTTCGCGGCCGGGCGCTGCGCGGCCACTCCGCGAGAGGCTTCAGCACCGGGCGCGGTGAACAGCGGCCGCCTCCGGGCCGGCACCGCCCCGTGCCCAGCGCCTCGCCGCAGCCCCGTCCCGGGCACTGCTGGCATCGGGGACACACAGTCAGCTCGAAAAAGAAGTGCAGCTGGTACGGGCTGGCCATTGCGGAGCGCCGCCTTTCACTGCCGGCAGGTCTCGGTGCCGCGGGATGCGACTCAGGGCCCCGGCAGCCGCCGGCGGATGGGTAGTGAACGCTGTCTCTGCACTCGCAGAAAGGCAAAAGCGGCGTGGAAACAGCAACTCAGACTCTCAGCGGCTTGCCCGGAAATCCTCCTGCTCTGGGCCTAGCAGAGTAGAGGGGAGAACAGCTGTCCGGTGGAGATGTCTGAGCAGGGGCCGTCGAGAGACAGAAGTGACGTAGCAGGCGGCATCGGTAGTTAAGGCGGCCAGCACTTACGGGCACTGCTATGCTGGAAGATGAGGTTTTTTGCTGCAGAGATACCCACTTAGCTCACTGAGAATTCACTCCTCTTTGGGGGTGGGAAATCGTAGGGAAAATAGCGGGTTTTACTCTGCACCTTTTCTTCTTGAACTGACATCTGTCTGTACTAAAACACCTCCAGAAATGAAACCAGAGTGATAGCAAGTATAAAGGGAAGAGAAATAATGAGTTTTGACCCAGAGTTTCTTCAAGTTCGGTTGTATTTATTACTCTAATGAACTGTTTCTGAAGTCCTCATCATTTAGTTTTCAAGACCTAGCAGTGCATTTATCCTTCTCTGAAGTGATAGACTAGATGGAATTTAACAAGCTAAGGAGGAAGTGTATTATAAAGCTCTTTTACAGTAAATAGAAAATCATTAAAAAGGAAATACTTCCAAACTTTGAGGAGTAATTTCAGCCATAGAGGGAGAAAAATAAACAGACAAAGAAGCAGTGTTCCTTTAGAGAAGGAGGAACAAATAGTTAAGTCTTACTTTGGTTGGTTTGTTTGTTTCCAGCAAGTAGTGCTGGAACTAGATGTTGAGAGTTTTAGCTAAGCCTACATGGGCCATAGTCTGTCTCTTTTTCTAGGCACTCATCGAGCTGTTAGGACAAGTGCAAATAAAGATTGTGTGGCACATTTTCTTTATTTTAAAATGTGATCTTTGACAGCTTATCTGCAAATTACTTGGCTAGTCTGATCCGTGGCAGCAGGACAGATATGCTCTATTTGTGTGTTGATAGGGATCAGCCAGAGGATTTGGGACTTGTAGACACAGCTTGTTTGCCTCCTTCCAAAGGCAGAGGGATAAGGCTTGTACTAATGAGAAAATACTTGTTCAGTTGAGACAAGGCACAGCAAAACCCCTGCAGTACTTTTGTTCTGCAGAGCATATTTTTCCTCACAGAGGTTGCAAGGCAGGAAACTACATGTCTGTGACGCCAGTAAACAGGCACTTTGTATTCAGGTGGTGACTGTGCATGTAGCCCCCATGTGTGTCTGGTGCTCAGTAACCTTCTGCTGCCAGTGGGCTAATCCAACTCCTACAGAAGGCTTTGAGCTCACCTAGGTACATGTATGCTTCATCTGCTGTGCACAGAAAGGTTCTTCCAGCTGGGATGCAGAAATTTTATCTGGGATTACATCTTCCAAACTGCTCTTATCTTGGATCTTGGTACAAGAGGACTTTCTTCTCTTATAAACACCTCTACAGTGGCAGGAACACAGCTTTCCAATAGCACTGCCATCTCTGTGGTCTGTAGAGCTGGCTTAATCCCAGAAAAACACTTACATTGGAGATTAAGACCAAGAGAGCTAAAGTTAGGAACCATTTCCTACTATTTCAGTGGATTTCTGGTAAATTCTAGCTAGTCAACATTTTACTATTTTCCATTTTTAAAGCTGCTGCTGCCAAAAACCACATTAACCTGTGCCTCAAGCACAGCTGAGAACTTTTCACTGTATCCCAGGCACTGAAGTGGGGATGGGGGCTTGATGTACCTTAACTAGCTTAGGCTGATGTTAAATATTAACAGAGGTCCTGCAAGAAGTTTGTTATCTCGTGTTTGCTTCAACCTTGTTTGTCCCAAGTAGTTTTTTACACCACTGTCCGAGGATGATAGCTACTTACCTGCAGTTAACAACAGATAATCAGACAAGATCACAGCTTCTGTGTTCAAGAGTGTCATAATGAAAGCTGAGGCTCACCCTGACTAGGTCTTTTAATAGAGAGCAGATCAAGACAGATCCCAGCTGAGGCTCTTGGCTTCTGCAGAGGAATCCCCCTTGTTCAGTGCTATTCCAAGGTAAGGCTTTCTGAGGTTTCATCCTGTTATTCATAGGTAGTTAGGCAGATTGCAGTGTGTGATTCAGACAAACCATATGCCTCTGGGACATAGCAACAAGTGACATAACTGGTCTGAGCTTCCTGCAACACTGCCTCAGAAACACTTAGTGGCCACAGGTACTATGGTGTTACTGGTGGAATTTAACAGGGTTCAATTCTGAACCTGGTAGCATGGTGAGTAGTCAAGATTTTTAAAGTCTTCTAAATTATAGAACCAGGTACAGAAGTAAACTTCTATACTCCCAGTTTTGTTTTAATTTCCAGAGTCTTAATGTGTATGTATGAAGATTATGGAAAAGAACACATGGTGGAAAAGTAATTGAGTAAAAGTCAAAAGCAAAAGGTGAAAATACAAGTGAAAAGGGAAAAAAAAGTACTATGCTTAATTTTTGTGTTATCCCAGCTCTGGGCTTGGCTTTGAATTGCAGCTTCCACTCCAAGCTGCTCTACTTCAAGCTTTATGCTTCCCTGTAAGTTCTCTAATGAAGGTCAGGGGCAAATCAGCAAGCTTTGGGCTCTGCTGTGCAATTTGAAAAGCTTTGGAAATGCCCCTGGGCACCTCTCAGCTAGTCTCAGAACTTCCCTTTCAGCAGCAGAGCAAGGGGGGTAACTATGCAGTACAGCTAACCTCTCAGCTGGACAGTGGTGCTGGCAGCCTTTCTTCTGCTTCAGAATCTCCCCTTGCAGGCAGGCAGTGTCAAAGTGGTTTAATATACACAGGCAGGGATGAGGTGGTCAAAAAGAGAGAGGAAGGAATGAAGCTGAGTTGTTAAAAAATCCCGTGAGATATAGCACAGCTGAAGCCAGACCAAACACTAGTGGTGTGTATCATGTGTAATGAGCAGGATGAAAGAGCTTCTGCTCCTGACAGCTTCTTGTAGCTATCAGCTCTTATGCTAGAAACAAATTGCTGCTCAAACACATAGCAAGGCAGAAACAAAGAGGTGTGAACGCTGCAAGGAACAACCTCCTGCCCTAAAGAGAGAGGAGTTACCTAGGGACAGGGCAGAGAATGGTGACTTAACCCTGTGCCACCCTGTGTGATAACTTGACTGTGGCCATCCTCTCACAGTCCCTGGAGGATTGACCTTCCCTGTGACTGTACCTGACCTCGCCATCCCTGGAGGTGTTCAGAAAAAGACTGGATGAGGCACTTAGTGCCATGGTCCAGTTGATTGGTCAGGAATGGGTGATAGGTTGGACTGGATGATCTTGGAGGTCTCTTCCAACCTGGTTGATTCTATGATTCTTTTACAGATTCATAAAGGCTGGGGAGGGGAATTGCTCACTTAAGGTGCCCACAGCCAACCTGGCATTTCTTTAGGGCAGGAAGGAATGAGACCTCTCTTGGGGTGAGACAAAGAAGAAGGAGGGAAATCCATGAACACATCAGGTGTGAGGTAGGAGGACAAATATCAATATGAAATAAATGGGGCAAGGGAGGGAAATCATATATTATTTAACCTGCTGTGATGCTGCAATGCAAAGAATGGGTCTGTGGGATTTTTTCTGTTGTCATACCATGCATTGAGGGCACCATTCTGAGGTTTTTATCACTGTGAGTGCAGAGTCCATGAAACAGATTGAGTTTATAAAAAAAAAGATCTCTCCACAAAAATTGTATTTCTTAGCCAAGATGCTAGTAGGTACTTGGACATATTAATGGGGCCTTTTTTCTTTAGCAAGCAACTATAGGCAAGGTTTGTAATAGTAATTACATTAGAGTAGCACTTCAAGCTTTGTACACTCTGCATTCTGCTGTCACACCACTAGATGTGAGTGTTGGAGCTTTTTCTGTTGGTGCTTTTACTGTAATGTGCATAGACGTTGCTGTCGGCTGTCCTGTTGAATTCTCGGTCACCCGAGCAACTCCCAGCTCAAATGTACTGACTCTCCAGCGTGCAGATGAGACATCACTAAGTGCCTGCCTACCCAGCGTACAACACCCATCTGCAGAGCAGAACACCTCACTTGCACACCCAGCTCTGGCTCTTACAACCCTTTTGCCAGTTCTGTGTGCATCTACTGAGGAGTAGGACTGCCTGGTGCATGGTTTCGTGTGACTCTTGCATTGCTGAGGAGCCCAGACATGCAATTTGGAGGGAAAATGTCTCTGGGAGACCTCAGGGAACTTCAGAAACTAAGGGGGGGGGGGGGGGGGGGGGGGGAACGACGACGACTGGTGTAGAGAAGGAAGCCTACTTTAGTTTGGATGGAAAAGATGAGTGGTACCATGCGTTTAGTGGGAGGGCGGAGGGGAGGAGTAGGGAGTGAAGGTCTGTGGGCAAGCACCAATGAAGCAGAGGGTGAAAGCAGGCCCACCAGGCAGCAAACGCTCATCTTCACTCAGCACACTTTGTACAAGCACATTCAGTCACTGAGAAGAAAGATAGTGACAGCTGATTTGGCAGGACAAAGTTTGTTCTTCTGGCTGTGTTTCCACTTTGTTTTCTGTGTCTTCTCCCCCGTAAACAGACATGTCTCTATGTCTCTCCCCGCCCCTTAAACAGACATGTGTGTGTATTTATCCTTCTATTGTCCAACTCTGTCCAACTGAATTTTCCTCCATCATTTTTCCTACTTATTTTATGTCGCTTTATTGTTTCTTAGCTAAGCATTCTGCTTGGAATCTTTAAACTGATTACCAACTTCTGTATGGCAGGGTTTGTCCTTGTGCAGTAAATCACTACTAAATAAATAGTTATTTCTGTCTCTGGTATCTCTGTTCACTGGTTGATAGGCATCCACCAATAATATCTATGAATGTTTTCAATTCCTGCACACAACTTCAGAAGCCTGGCTGAAATAGATTGGGTAGGACATAGAATCATAGAATCATAGAATCAATCAGGTTGGAGGAGACCTCCAAGATCATCCAGTCCAACCTAGCACCCAGCCCTAGCCAGTCATCTGGACCATGGCACTAAGTGCCTCATCCAGTCTTTTCTTGAACACCTCCAGGGACAGTGACTCCACCACCTCCCCAGGCAGCCCATTCCAAAGGCAAATCACTCAGTTTATGAACTCCTCAAGAGCAACAGCTTCTGGAAATTGTGGAAGTTGTTATTCACTTTGACTGTAGCTGTAGGGATATGCTGAGGTACTGAGCAGAGGTGAAGAAGCCATAAAAAAATTACTGGGGGCTTTCTCATCATGTTAAAATGTAGGTAAAAATTATATTAATCCCAGCCTTAGAAAAAGGTTGGTAGCTTTTGAAAGAAAATTTGAGGTATTTAAGAACATTTTGTTCTTTTTTAAACTTAGGAGCTGATAGAATTCAAGATCAGGCCTAATTTACAGATACCTTGTGTTGAAAATGTAAATTAATTAGGATATGTTGTAAAGGGTTGTGGTAAAGGGTTGGACTTGATGATCTGTGAGGTCTCTTCCAACCCTGATGATACTGTGATGTTTCAGTGGTGCATTGAACAGTTGCATTTCAGCACTTAGGCAAGCCAGGGATCTAAATTTTGCCTTTTGGCATGTAGGTACACTTGTGAAAAAAAAAGACATAGTGTAATGTGCCCAGACATGGTACTCCTCCAGAATCTTCAAGAGAAGGTCTAGGAAAGAATGACCCTCAGATGGGTGCATAAACTGCCAAAAATACTGCTACAATTAAATACCAGTAACTGCAAATTTATTGCATAATTGAAGAAAATCTTGCACAACTGAAAGAGAAGCAGGATTTAGCCTCCAAGCAGCAATATATTTCAATATTTAAGTGAAATTGCCTTACACAAGGGAGAAACTGCTATTTGTGACATGAAGGCAGATCTTTATTGTGAGTTAAGAACAGCAAAAAGAGAAGCAGTGCTCTTTACTTCCTTTCCAAATGTCAGGTGTTAACTTGTGAAAATTTGCATGTGGCCAGATGAGCCCTGCTTTGTTCCTGCTCTCTTGTGCCAGTCAGGCATGCTGCCTGCCATGTGGAGAGGGGAGTGAGCAGTGATGTGCTCAGAAGAGGGATCTTTCCTTTCTACCTGTGCTTTCAGACAGTGTTACTGTCTGAATTAGGAAGCCTCTTTCTGATCCTGCAGGAGAAAAGGCTTTTGCACATCCAAGGCCTTGCCTTGTAGAGGTGTGATCTAGTCTCAGGTTGGTTTCTCCTGTGGTAACATTCCAAATGACATCTAATATTTAACCATAATTAAAACATTTAGAAACAAATATGCTTAGTCTGAGTGATATTTTAGAACCTCTACTTCCCCCTTTTTCCTGTAGTGTGTCATTTTTAACTCTGTGTAGTTTAAAAATTAACATCAGATGTTTCTCTTTCCTTTGGCTTTCTTAACCTGTAAACTCTTGATCGCAGATCAATCTTGTTAGATGCTGCAAGGGTGATAGCCATTTCCCACAGGAGCTCACATACTCCCAGAGTCCCTCTTAGGCACTGAAACTGGAAGGATCCCTACACCTTGTGCTGGCACCTGTCACCATACAGGAATCTTGTGAGCTTTCAGTTGCTTCACTAGAATTCTAAGTTCAAGTAAATAATGTCTACCATGGAGATGCAAAGTACAGGATGTGAATCCCAGCAATCTGAACATCAGGCTGAAATAATATGCCAAGATATGGTGCAGTGCAAGTGAAAACATAATATATATTCCTGTACATAATGAGAGCACTCACTAAAGCTAACATTTGCAGCATCTGGATAGAAAATAAATTAATAGAGGAAAACCTCTGCTTCAGGAAAGGGTGAGTACAATGCAGGAGGTGGGTATTTTGAACTCGCCACTGTCTAAACTGCATGATAATAACTTAAAACATGGCCATGCTTATTTGTAGTTGCAACTATGGGATCAGAAACTCACAGATGTACCTTTTGGCAGTGCGGCAGACTTCATCCACCCACTTGCCTTGTGAAGACTGGGAAAGAAAGACACAGTTTTCCCGCTTGCCCCCATTTGGTTGGGCACGATCCCAATTGGAGTACTCTAGAGCCATGCCGTTGACATCTACAAATTTCCCTTCATTTATCAGGTCATTGATGCCCACCCAAAACTCAGCCACTCTGGGCATGCTTTTCTTGCCATAATCTCGCAGAGTGTTTGTTTCCTCGCTGTTCCGTGGGATAGCCAGCGTCCCTCCTCTGGCTATGCAGTCTTCATTGGCTTCATGGAAATGTTTGGTGCTTTCTGATACAAGGTAGCACTTCTTATGGGCCTTTGTCCCACGAAGACAGACTGTGAATAGATATTGGCTTGCAAGTTCAGTAAAAGCTTGGACTGTAGCTTTAAATAACGCTTCCTAAAATTACAGTTCTCTGAATGTATATTGGGAAAAACAACCTCTTGGCAAGTGAAAGCTGCTCAGCTCCACAGAGTGGGCCTGAAAGTAGCAGGAAGGTCAGACTTTTCTGCTTTTCCTGCTGCTCATATAAGACCTTGTATGCAGTTAGCCTCAGATTCCCTGCAGCAATGTGATTTTCTCAAGGACTGGATAAGGAGATGTTCAAGAAAAGACTGGATGAGGCACTTAGTGCCATGGTCTAGTTGACTGGATAGGGCTGGGTGCTAGGTTGGAATGGATGATCTTGGAGGTCTCTTCCAACCTGGTTGATTCTATGATTCTATGATTCTATTTCAAGGGGTTAAAATATAATTCAGGCCCATCATCAGTGTACGTTATGTCCTCTTTTAGCTAATAGTCCTCCTCTCACACATTCACCTTATTTCATCAGTCTTAAAACTAATGGGATGGATGTAACTACAGTTGCCTTGCAGAGCTGCTGTCAGAGTTCTCCCAGCCCAGGGTCTGCATGGGCAGGCTTGCAGAGTTGAATAGTTGAACTTTGCTTTCCAGCTTTCCTTGTACAGATATGTTAAAAACTGATTTTCCGAAGAAAAGTATTTAGAAGATGAGAACCTTCTTCAAAGGAATGTTCCTTTTAAGACAAGGAAGGTTGCAATAAACTGCAACAATCATTTTCAGAATCCAGCATGTGGATTCCAGATTATTTCTTTTATTGCTTAAACTCATCTTGTACTCTTATTAGAAATACACTGTAAAACAATATGAACATCTTCTGTCCTCATGTTTTCTATGATCTGTTTCTAATTCCTGTCATCTGTTCTTGTAAAACAATAATTATGTATCTGATCAACAGGAGATCAAACTCTGGTTTGGTCTTTATCTTATAGGTCTTTGTTTTTTAGTATTTCCAGCTGTAGCATCCATTGCATTCCTTAGCTGCCTATTTTGGGTCATCATTTTCTATTAGGGCTTATCCTTCAGATTTTATCCTTTCTAACTGCTAACAGACAGATAAAAGTAATGAACATATTTGCTAAGCATTGAATTCTTAAACACATTTATATTCATAGGGAAGATCAGAGACCTTGTCTACTTCAGCAGTGCTGCAGTAATGGTGGAGACTGACTCTCTTTAGGAAGAAGCTACATACTGCTAAATGGAGTGTGGCAACATTGTAATGTGTCTTGGAAACATCCAAGAGCTAAAAAAAGCAGCTGCTTTTTCAAGTATTGTGAGGCCATTAATAAATGCAGTCAGAGCTAGAGGGTTGATAGGTCTCTCTGCCAAATCTGAATGCAGTTGAGCAGTGTGGGCTCTGAATTTAGAGTTTTCAGGATAGAAAAAAATCTCTCAGCTCTGCTTTCATTTCTGAGCCACTGCAAGCTTACTCTCAAGCTCCTTCTGGAAGCAATACAAGAATTACTTCTAAACAAGAGTTACTTGTCTAGCACAGGCTCCTTCTTTTAAGAAAGTGCTAAAGTATTCTTAAAAGAAATAAATATTTTGTAGAGCTGTAAAAGGTCTATGTAACCAAGAGGTACAACAGAACAACTCAGATATTACCATCTCTAAGGAAAATATGTTCTCTTTCATGTGAATGATGTCATTTCCTCTGGAGTGTCCTCTTGGACATGTTTAAATGCCAAGTCTCAGCAGCTCTGAAAAAGCTCAACTGTCTAGTAGGTGCATGTGTATTTACCCTTCTCCTTTTGCTTGGAAATTTCCATCTGGCTTTTGAAATGCTTGAAGGACTCTGCACATCGATACAGGATATTTCTGAACTCACAGTGGGTGTTACTTTGAAGTTTTATAGCAGCATTCACATATGAGTGTTGCAAACTGCTCACTTAAAGGCTCAGCCCTTTTAACTTCCTTTTGGGGATATTCTCAGCCTTTTCAATGGATATTTCACAGAATCACAGAATGCCAGGTTGGAAAGGACCCCAAGGGTGATCTTTTCCAACCTTTCTAGGTGATAGTGTAGTTAAAATAAGATGGCCCAGCACCCTGTTGAGCTGAGTCTTAAAATTGACCAATGTAGGAGAATCCATCACTCTCTTGGGAGGTAATTCCAATGTCTGATTGCTCTCATTGTGGAAAATGTTCTTTAGGACTCCCGTGGGAATGTGCCAAGGAGCAACTTGTCCCCATCACACCTTGTCTTTTCCATGTGACTCCATCATCCTGATAGCCACCCTTTATACACTGGTCCGTGGTAATAAGGTCTCCCCTAAGCCTTCTGTTCTCAAGGCTGAACAAACTCATCTCTCTGAGCCTTTCCTTGTATGTCAGGTCTGCCTTGATAGCCTGTGTCTTATCATTGTCCATCAAAACTCTCAGGCACAGCAACCCTCTTTGTATTGCCTTTGATCATACCTAAAATCACAGCTTGGGGCTGTGCATAGCAAAGATGAAAGTGGTCCTTGCTTTAGTTTAATTCTCACTTGATTTTACCTGAATGCTTCCTTCTGCATTTGTCTCACTGTTACAGCTGTGGCATGCCATGCTCATAAGGAGCTGTATTTTTCAGTTACAGAGAAGCACAAAGGTGAAGGAGAGAGGAACGATGGTAATGACTTTTGGAAGCCATTGACCAGTGAAAACTGCTTTACCTGTCTGAAGTGCTTGCATTTCTTTCAGAGCATTTACTTCTCGCCACAATTTGTCAATCTGAGTCTTTAGGTCATCTTTTTCTTCAATAAAAGAAATGTAGAGAGGTTAACAGATATGCATACAAAAAAAGGATTAAAAAGTTGTATGTTAAAAACTGTTCAAAGACAACATGAGCTTCTGTACTGCTGAGATATTATGGTTGCTTTTAAAGCTTTTTTCTTAATGAAAGGATTCCTCAAGTTTTCCTATAAAAACCAGGAGGAACCTGATTACCTTTCACCCTTATCAGTTAAATCTCATTTTCAGTTGGACTGTATTCTAGCACCTGTTTGAAAACCATGGATTGTTGCAGCTAATCATTCCTTGGCGTGCCAGTATAGAGTTTACAGCAAAATTTGCCTGTTTCTTTTTGAAGCATATATACATGAGATACAAATAACAGCAGAACACCAGTTGTGTGTATCCAAGGAAATGTCAATTCTGTAAGTATGAAAGTTTCCCACAAAACTTTGAGCTGCAGTTCTCCTTCTTGAGGAGGAGCCATCCTCTCTCCATCAGTGCAGAGGTGGCCTGGTGGCTTAAGCAACAGAAATTTAGCCTGGATCACCATTTTGTGGCATTTACAAAAGCACCAAGAAGATGTTAGGACAAGAAAGGAGCTAGTCTACATGTAACTCCGTTTTTTCCTGTTATTTCTCATTCTTTTAATCATTATAGTGTTCCACCACCATCAGACAACATTTCCATTGCACAAGATGCCAATTTGATTGCAGCAGTAGCCAGACCTTTGAGAAGCTACAGTGATGAACATAAGAAATAAATAAGCTCTTTCAGATATAGCAAAACTAACAAAACCACAGTTCATAGAGACTTGTGTTGCACCACCTAATCCTCCAGCTGCACCCAGAAAGCTCCTTTCCATTGCCAGTGGGGATAACCCCAGCTGTCCTTTGATTCCCTTGTTCATGAAGGCTTAACTCCCACTTCCTCACCCCATGTTCCTTCTTCATAGAATCATAGAATCAACCAGGTTGGAAGAGACCTCCAAGATCATCCAGTCCAACCTAGCACCCAGCCCTAGCCAGTCAACCAGACCATGGCACTAAGTGCCTCATCCAGGCTTTTCTTGAACACCTCCAGGGACAGTGACTCCACCACCTCCCTGGGCAGCCCATTCCAATGCCAATCACTCTTTCTGTGAAGAACTTCCTCCTAACATCCAGCCTAGACCTCCCCTGGCACAACTTGGACTGTGTCCCCTTGTTCTGTTGCTGGCTGCCTGGGAGAAGAGGCCACCCCCCCACCTGGCTACAATGTCTCTTCATGTAGTTGTAAACAGCAATGAGATCACCCCTGAGCCTCCTCTTCTGAAGGCTAAACAACCCCAGCTCCCTCAGCCTCTCCTCATGGGGTTGATTCTTGTGATTCCCAGTTCATGATACCCTGTCCACATCCTCTGTCTGCTTCAAAAGAGGCAAAAAGCAGGGCAAGCAGAGCTCTTGGTGTAACCTTTTCATGGTGCAACCTTATTGTAGTGAGACAGTAATGCACATCTGCTTGTTTGTTTGTTTTTCAGGCCCTCTGTCTGAATTTTGTAAAATAGTAGGAAACTTATCCTCAGGAGCTCCATTCTTCTGCCAAGTTGTTTCAGGTTTAAAAGTAGTGGGATATTGACAGCCAACAAACAAGGCAACACAAATGCCTCGGCAGGCTGTCCCTAGGACACCAAGCTAAAAACGAAAGAGATTCAAAAGGAGAAGGAAGCAAGGAGGTTTTTCTGTAACTGTGTAGCTCCAGAGCAGTGTCATCATGCTGCACAATGACTTTATCAGAACTGTGGCTTTTCTATTGACTGGGAGTTTAAATATTTGCCATTAGTGTGACCTCCATCATACCCTCTTTTATTAGAAATAAGTCTTTGAATTAAATACACAGACATTGCCAAACAACACTCATCGGGGTTTTATTTGCTCTGTAAGCTTTGCTCTGGGAATTTGCCTTATCTTTTTTCTGCTAATTCTTTTTCATTAGTTTGACTTGCCATTTCACAGCACTTGTCACACAGGTAAAGTAATATTCCAGGACTATTAGACAGACATTCTGTTAAAATTGGGAAATGGTACAAAAATCTGAGCGATAACCCTTGGAGACTGAATGTTATTCTGCTCTATTCCACCATATGTGTGTGAATTTCCTTTCTTCTGATCTTAGTCAATATAACTGTGTAAGTAAGAATGATTGGCCAGAGTGCTCTCAGCAGTACCTCTGAGTCCAAATTAACACTGATGGAGAAGAATAGGCAGAACAGAGCAATGTATTTACAACTGCTACACTGCTCTGCTTCCATAGCTCAGTCTGCCACCTTATTTTTAGGCTGGCTAACTCAGAAAATATTTTAAAGGCAAATATAATGTGGACTCAGCTGTCCTTTGTTAGTAAGAATCTGTATAATGTTAATTCCTGCTTCATGCAGTGCTGTTTAAGTACATAGTAAACCTGCCCAGCTTATAAGCTCCTATCCCTCCTCCAGTTAAACCCCAGTACCTTTCACTCTGCGCTTGCTGTGTTTCCTGGTTTTGAGTCTGGAAGCCTGGCCGATAGTCTGGTCCAGCAGCAAGATGCTTACGAGTAAAAAAATCATCACTCCAGTTTGTGCCATGTCTCTTCTAAAGAGCTTAACAAGAAGCTTCCTGAGATTGTCCTTAGCAGTTCTGTGAGCAAGTCACATAGACACATCTCAGTGGGGACTGACTGAGGTCAGTTTTATAGAAGTGTGGTGATGGGCTTGGCTGTGCTCCTTGCTTACGAAATGTGTTTAATGCTTAAGCTGGCTGGAGCATAAGGCACCTTCTTGTTCTCACATCTCATCTAAAATTCCTATTTCCCTTCTGAGTTCAGCTGGGACAGGTTGCTTTAAAGAGCCTGTACCAGCATGGAGTAGTGCACTAATTGCCACTAATGAGGGCTCTATCTCCTGTTTTAATTTTGAAGTCAAAATGTATGGACACTCAAAAGCACCTTGTGCAATGACAGCCTCAAGGTAGCCAGAAGATTCTGACACTTTCAGTAGGATCTCCCAGCACAGCTTTGCCCCAAACTGGCCAAGTCATGTTGATGGTCATGATCTTATTTACACTGAAACAAAAAAGGAATTTACTCACTCCTGAAGAAATGCAAACTTTGCATCTACATATATATATATATATACACAGTAAGATCACACCATATGAGGAGTGCATTTATTAATTTACAAAGAGTTAAATGTAGATATTCTGATTTCTGATTAAAAACATTATGTGCTGTCAGCAGAGTATGAAAGATAGAGGTACTCTTTCACAGGTTCCCAAGTGCTGACTGCATGGTCAGAGGAAGAGATGCTGCTCTCAGCAAAACACAGGATGCTTGAGGTGTGACAGTGTCTCTCAGGACTCTGGAGAGCCCTTTGCATTTGAATCTTCTTTAATTTGCCCTTGGCTCTGGGTTTTGTGGGGCTGCCTTTTAATTGGGTTTGCTCTAAGTAGTAGAAATTCTCACTGGTTTTGGAGGACAAATGAAATCATCACAATGTGTCAATCCATCACACTTTTCCCCCACCCCAGTAAGAGAAGGTTGTTTAAAATATTTACAGTGAAGCCACCACTGGGTGATGGGATGCTGGCAGGCAGCCCCTCAGAGTTATTGCTCCAGACTTCTCTTTGCCATCTCTGCCTTGGTTACCTGCTGCTTGCATTGTCAGATGTTTACAGAACTGCAACAGCAAGAGATGTTACTTTATTAAATGAAAGCTGAGATTTAGGGATGTGCTGTTGTGCTACATGAATGCACACTGGCTTTTGCCAAACTCCCTGTACAGTCTGAAAGCCCTTCAGTACTTACAGCATAAAACACACCTACATCACAGAGTCACAGAATGGCTTGGGTTTAAAGGCACTTCCAAAGATCATCTAGTCCAACACCCCTGCATTCAGCAGAGACATCCTTCACTAGATCAGGTTGCTCAGAGCCTTGTTGAGCCTGACCTTGACTATGTGCAGGGATGTGCCCTCAGCTACTTCCCTGCACAAGCTGTTCCAGTGTTCCACCACTCTCACGGTAAAGAATGTGTTCTAATATCCACTCTACATTCACTCTTCTCTAGTTCCAAACCAGCGCCCCTTGTCCTTTCACTACAGGCTTTTGGAAACAGTTCCTCTCCACCCTTCTTGCAGCCCTTTTTCAGGTACTGGAAGGCTGCTCTTAGGTCTTTCAGCTTTATTCTAATAATCTATAATCACTGAGCACCTATGAATCATCAGGAAACAAACTTTTCATAAATGCATCCAGAGAAGATACAGTTTCAGTGGTGGTCCTGCTTCAGAATACTGGAGCACATTATGTTGTGTGTGAAAAGCTGTGGATCAACAATGCAAAGTCCTCACTGCTATTATGGTACCACAGCACCAGTGATGGTTGTTACAGGGTGCCACCCACCTAGGGCTGTCTAGCAAATGACTCACAGAGCTGTCCATTTCAGTGCACAGTTAAATCTGGAACAGGCTGTCATTCCAGCTAGTACACCAGAAGCTGAGAGGTGAGCTGTCAGGGAAACGAAGAGCTTTGCAAGGGCCTAGTTCAAGATTTAATCTGTCATTTAGAACTAACTCAAAGTTTAAGGCTGATCCATATTTTATTTCAGTAATACTGAGGCATCAATACAAGTTAATTAAGAGCAGAGAGCTGAATCAATAGCTGTCTCCAATTAGTTTTTCACGTGTTCCCTTCTCAGAGGCTGTGAAATTGCACATGAAGTTGATCCTTAACCATTGCAGCTTGTAGCCTGACATATTAAACTAGAGGTAATTTGAGGTTGCCTCAGTAAAGGACCTGTAAGCCCCTGGAGCTATTTCATGTGGCGCTTAGCTGTCCCCCAGGCTCAGAGAGAGGCAGGAGCAGAAACTGAGGTCAGCAAGGATTTTACTCTGTGTGTGTTTAAGTTCTCAGCACCAGAATGTACTTGCTCCTGTTCCTAGGAACTTGAGTTCTCTAATACAGGCTTTCTTTTCTTTCTGTGAAGTTACTCTGACAGAAAAAGATTTATGCTTTACAGCAAGCACACAACTCACTAGAAATGGAGATATAAAAAAAACATAGATTAGGTATTCTGAGAGTTCTTGGCCAAAAACCTGAGTAAAAGCCATGCTTTTTGGAGTATGCCGTGTCATGTCCTTTAAAGAACTGAAACTCTGTTCTGAAAGCTTCATCCCTCTCATTCAGACATCTCTCTGAGCATTTTATCAGCCTCCTCAGCTGGACTTCACTCCTAAAGCCTGAATCTCAAAGCTGTTCATGTAGCTGCTGAGAGAGACCAAAAAAGGGGCATAGGGACTTGTTTGTCTAGGGTACTTGAGAAGTAGGGTTTATGTTTATTGCTAATCCATAGTAACTGAAGAAGCAAGTTTCATTTCTTGTATCCAGTGTGTGGGCAGGAGAGTCAGATGAAGGATCAGAGTATGTTGCTGAGAAGACATAAACTTGCAGTGCAGGAAATGGCAGTACATGGGAGGCCTTGAGCCTCAATGAAGTGAACATCTGGTCTGTGTATGGTCTTGAAACCATTACAATGTCATTTGGAATGACAAAATTTTAAACTAGCATAGTTATATAATGCAGCCCAGAGACTGATAGTACAGCCCTTTACACCTATGTATAGCTGTCATTTTTACCTGGGTCAGGTTATTCCTTCTTTGGTCAGACTGTGCTATACAAAGATAAATAGCCTCATACTTGGATAAAGGCATCCAGACTAGGATGGGGTTGTGGGTTTTTAATGTACACCAGTACAGGAGAACATTGGTTTGCAGACAGAACAGTAGTTTCTCTTGAAGTGCTTGGCTTACTTTGGAGCACATTTGAAGTGCTTTGTTTGATAAGAAACATCTTGCAAAGTCCATAGCTGCTGTGCTACACAGACACCTGGTTTTGTGGCTCCTCTCTCTCCATCCCATGCCATTTGCTTTCAGACAACTGAACTATTCAGAGCATAAACATCCTTTGGAAAAAGGTTTATTTCAGTTCCTCCATAGTGGCTTTTCAAGGTAAAAAGTCTATTCTCCTTGGAGACAGTTCTACCTTTATGTGCTCCTCTAAACTGGCTCAGAAAAACTCTTCATACGGTTGTTTTTTCCTCTGCATTCTCAGCCATCACTGAGATGGTGGAAAGAACATGCAATTGGGTACAGACTATGAGAAGCTGGTGTGAGGTGAGGGCTGGATCCTGGGCTGAGATCCTGAAATAGGTCTGGCTGCAGAAGACATTTCCCATTGTGTGGAGTAAAAGCCTATGTAGGGAGATCACATCCCTTATCTCCTGAGGTAGCAGAGCTACAAAAAACCCTGCTACATGTTAAAGCTATCTCTAAAGAAAATACATGGTATTGCTAGTAGACTGATGATGTTTCACTGAGATCTACAGTCCACCCCATGCTTCTGAGCTACTTCTGTTGTGGCATGTTTGACCAAATGGGAAATAGGTGAGCTGTGTCTGCTAGTGAAATCGTAGCAGCATTTCGGTTGTGGAAATTTCAACTCGGTATAAGATGTGAGGGAAAAAAACTTGTATGTGGGCAACTATTTATGCCCTTCTTCTCAGAGTATAAAGGGGAAATGGAAACTGATGAGAGCTGTTGCCAGGCTAAGGAATTTCAAGTTTGCCAATCTAAAGAGCCAGTATAGCCAACAGAAGGAGATAACAGAGAGGTTAGTAAGAGATTCATCACCTCTCATGCAGCTCTTTTTGTGACTTGTCTTGGGTGGTAAATGAGATCCACTGATTGATTATTTTTTTCCCAGTTAAATGTAAGAAATTATGCAAATTCTCTTAGTCACAGATCATGTCATCCTTGGAAAATTACTGTATGGTTTGCTTCTTTGGCCCTGAAAAGTTTTGCTAAGTCCTTCTTAGGGATTTGATCTCAGTCCAGCCAGGTATGAGGCAGGATTGTGGCTGGCATCCCAACACCAAAGTTATTTTGGGAAGATTTGCACAAATGAACTGTGTGTTTAGAAAAGGGAAGGGCTAACTTAGAATCATAGAATCATAGAATCATAGAATCATAGAATCAACCAGGTTGGAAAAGACCTCCAAGATCATCGAGTCCAACCTATCACCCAGCCCTAGCCAGTCAACTAGACCATGTCACTGAGTGCCTCATCCAGTCTTTTCTTGAAGACCCCCAGGGACGGTGCCTCCACCACCTCCCTGGGCAGCCCATTCCAATGGGAAATCACTCTCTCTGTGAAAAACTTCTTCCTAACATCCAGCCTATACCTACCCTGGCACAACTTGAGACTGTGTCCCCTTGTTCTATTGCTGGTTACCTGGGAGAAGAGGCCAACCCCCACCTGGCTACAATGTCCCTTCAGGTAGTTGTAGACAGTAATAAGATCACCCCTGAGCCTCCTCTTCTCCAGGCTAGACAGGCCCAGTTCCCTCAACCTCTCCTCATAGGATTTGTGCTCCAGGCCCCTCACCAGCTTCGTTGCCCTTCTCTGGACATGTTCCAGTACCTCAACATCTTTCTTGAATTGAGGGGCCCAGAACTGGACACAGTACTCAAGGTGTGGCCTGACCAGTGCTGAGTACAGGGGAAGAATAACCTCCCTTGTCCTACTGGCCACACTGTTCCTGATGCAGGCCAGGATGCCATTGGCTCTCTTGGCCACCTGGGCACACTGCTGGCTCATCTTCAGCTTACTATCTATCAGTACCCCCAGGTCCCTTTCCTCCTGGCTGCTCTCCAGCCACTCAGTCCCCAGCCTATAGCGCTGCTTGGGGTTATTGTGGCCGAAGTGCAGAACCCTGCACTTGGCCTTGTTAAATCTCATCCCATTGGCCTCTGCCCACCCATCCAGCCTGTCCAGGTCCCTCTGCAGGGCTCTCCTACCTTCCAACAGATCAACACCTGCTCCTAGCTTGGTGTCATCTGCAAACTTACTGATGCTGGACTCAATGCCCTCGTCCAGATCATCAATAAAGATATTGAACAGGACTGGGCCCAGCACTGATCCTTGGGGAACACCACTTGTGACTGGCTGCCAACTGGATGCGGCACCATTCACCACCACTCTCTGAGCTCTGCCATCCAGCCAGTTCTTGATCCAGCACAGAGTGAATCTGTCCAAACCATGAGCTGCCAGCTTGGCTAGGAGCTTCTTGTGGCAGACAGTGTCAAAGGCTTTGCTGAAGTCCAAGTAGACTACATCCACAGCCTGCCCCACATTCACCAGGCGGGTAACCTGATCATAAAAGGAGATCAGGTTGGTGAGGCAGGACCTGCCCTTCCTAAACCCATGCTGGCTGGGCCTGATCCCTTGGCTATCCTGTAGGTGCTTTGTGATGGCACCCAAGATGACCTGTTCCATGACCTTGCCTGGCACTGAGGTCAGGCTCACAGGTCTGTAGTTTTCTGGCTCCTCCTTACGACCCTTCTTGTGTATGGGAATCACATTGGCCAGCTTCCAGTCTTCAGGGACCTCTCCAGTGAGCCAGGACTGCTGATAAATAATGGAGAGTGGCTTGGCCAGCTCAGCTGCCAGCTCTCTCAGCACCCTAGGGTGGATCCCATCCGGTCCCATGGACTTGTGAGGATCCAAGTGACTTAGCAGATCCCTTACTGCTTCCTCATGGATTAGAGGGGGACTGTACTGGTCCCTGACTCCATCCACCACTTCAGGAGTCCAGCTGTCCTGGAGACAACCTGTCCCACTAGTGAAGATTGAGGCAAAGAAGGTGTTAAGCACCTCTGCCTTTTCCTCATCCTTTGTCACTCTATTCCCCTCTCTATCTAACAAGGACTGGAGGTTGTCCTTGGCCCTTCTCTTGCCATTCATATATTTAAAGAAACACTTTTTATTTTCCTTGGCAGCCGTGGCCAGCCTGAGCTCCAAGTGGGCTTTTGCCTCTCTAATTTTTCCTCTACAAGACCTAGCAACCTCCTTGAACTTCTCCTGGGACACCTCCCCTCTTTTCCAAAGGTGATACACTCTCTTTTTAATCTTTAATTCCTTCAGCAGCTCCCTGCCCATCCAGCCTGGCTGCCTCCCTCGTCGGCTCATCTTCCGGCTCAGTGGCACTGCCTGCTCCTGTGCCTGCAGGAGTTCTTTCTTGAAGCAGGTCCAACCTTCCTGGACCCCTTTGTTTCTAAGGGCTATTTCCCAAGGAACTTTCTGAATTAGTTCCTTAAATAGGCTGAAGTCTGCCCTTCGGAAGTCCAGTGTGGAGGTTCTGTTGATGCCCCTCCTGGTTTCTCCACGTATTGAAAACTCTATAATTTCATGGTCACTGGACCCCAGGCAGCCTCCAACCACCACATCCCCTACCAGCCCCTCTCTATTTGTGAGCAGCAGGTCAAGCAGGGCTGCCCCCCTGGTAGGCTCACGTAACAGCTGGGATAGGAAGTTGTCTTCCACACATTGCAGAAACCTTCTAGACTGCTTCTTCTCTGCATTGTTTAAGTCCCAGCAGATGTCTGGTAGGTTAAAGTCGCCCACCAGAACAAGGGCAGGTGATCTTGAGGCAGCCTCCAGTTGCTTAAAGAGTAATAAATCAACCTCTTCTTCCTGGTTGGGTGGTCTGTAACAGACTCCAACCAGGATATCAGCCTTGTTGGCCTTCGCCTTAAGTCTCACCCATAATGACTCAACTTGATCATCTTTGATTTCTACCTCCACGACATCCAGAGCATCCCTAATATACAGAGCCACTCCCCCGCCCTTTCTCCCTTGCCTGTCTCTCCTGAGAATGTGAGGTTCTGTGAAACTTATTAATGATGTGCTGGGGTTTTGCCATCAGTTCAAGTTTCTTCCTGTCATGCTAATTCACTTTTTGAAAGGCATTTTCTGGTTGCAAATGATCTGTCTATTAGAATTAAAGGAAGTTTCAGGTTTATTGCAAAACCAGGCTGCCCACCAGTAACCTGCACTGAAGGTCACTGAGTGAGGTATGTGGTGCTGCTGTCCCAGACCCATGCCTCACCTCGGCACTGTGGCACAAATAGGACTGACCAATAAACAGGCTTCTCGAGGTGATATTTTTCAGTTCCAAATCTAGCAGCGATTACCTACAGGTCTGGTGCTTATCACTTCTCATGCTGTAAATGAAAGCATCCAGACATTAATACATTTGAGGTACAAATAATGCAAGTGTACTGCAAAGATGAACCAGGACAGTCTTTTCAGCTTCCAGGCTAAGTGCTTTTTGTATCTCTTTTTTATGGTCTTCATCACAACAGCATCTCACAGCTAAGCCGGAGGAAGTAGGAGGGCAAACAGTTTGCTAGGAGCAGCTGAAATATTTGTCTTACAGCCATCACACATGTTTAAGGCAAATACTGTTATCTTGTCTACGTGACCAAACTATCTGACTGCTACTCCCTTCTTTCTCTTGTAATGACAGTGAATGTAGATTGTAGGTTGTAAAGCTGAGAAACTGCCACTAACCAAAATCAGAAGGGACTCACCCAACCTACACGAATTAATAAGCTAAGCTACTGCATGCTTTTCATGGTTGGTTACCTATCCAGTGCTGCTCTGCATTCATATAATTGTCTTCTTCCACAGCTCAGATATCTAAAAGGAGTGGCACAGTTGTTAAATCCTTTTCCCTTCAGGCCTTTAGCTGCGTAAATAAGTAGGTGCTGAGCATTTTGCTGACTACCATTGCCTGTTTCTTTAAGGAGGAAGGGCCTCAAAGAAACACTTCTTTATTTAGAGGAAAATGTTTTGATGGCTAAAAAGTTCAGAGAAAGAAAACTATAGTCCCCTCTCCAAGCACAGACTTCTTACTGACTGTGTCATCTCTAAAGATAAGGGACTTCAGGGGAAAATTTAAAGCTATTTATTTACAGTCCAGGTGCAAATAGAGGAGTTGAATGGGGTCTTTTAAAATGCTGCTCCTGTGGACTTGGCAAAGTTTCCATGTTGGGAATTACTGGCAGCAGCAGCTCAGCTCGTTTAGCCCTTGGGATGTGTGTAAGAATGTATCTCTCTTCTTTTTTTTGTAAACACAAATTACTTGTTGTGCTAATTTTTCTCCTGTAATGTGTCCTGCCTTTTTCCCTTCCTGGAAATGATCTGAAAATATCCTGAGTATTTAATTTCTCCCTTGAAATATTTTAGTTTTGAACATCCCAGTCTCCCTAATATGAGATTTTCCAGCTTCACATTAACAGGATCTTAACAGGTTCTGCTCGTCCTTACATGTACCAGACAAAATGGCTTTGGCAAAGCCATGATTTAGGCACCGTGAAGCTCTCCAGCCACTCTGAAGTGCACATTCACAGGTTCAGAGCAGGTTACCACAGTGCAGCTTTCTTACTGCCAGGAGGGCTGGCCAGAGGGAGGATTATGTTCTGGCTTATGTAGATGTTTGTAGGATTTTCCTATACCAGATGGAAAATCAGAGTTTCTCAGGAGTGTGAGCATGTCTCCCTTTGGAGGCTGCACTACACTCAGGACTTGAAAGTTCTGCTCAAGAGCTAAGGCCTTCTGCTTTGCCAAGCCAGGAACTTAAGTTATCACCATTTATAGGACCACACGACCTTCGGGGTCCCTAACTCCTGCACTGTGGCTCCAGTGCTGCTGCTCCACCCAACCAATGTGGCTGCCCACTGACAAGGAGATGCTTCATCTGGGGGCTGCAGCCTGGCATGGGATAAGAAGCCAAACCCACAGCTCTACAGTCAAAGGCTGTCACAGGATCTGCAAACAGCTGACCTGCTTTGCTGTGCCTTAGAAGCAGCACTATCCCATGCACAGGCACAATCAGCTGATGCACCGGCCCCCGGGGTTGGGAAGCATGTGATGTAGTCCCCATAAAACACTGCTCTTTAAAATGTAAAGGACGTTTTAGCTGCCGGCCTGTTTGTCTTGCAGGCAAACTTGAGCAGTGAGAAGTGGCCCTGGCTGGGGGCTGGGGAAGGGCCTGTTTGGGCCAAGACAAATACTGCAACAAGCCCTATCGCCATGAGTCCCTGACCACATGATGGGAGGACAGTGCAAAGCATACCTGACCTACTGGAGAGGCTCACAAGGATGGTGGAAAAAGGAAAACAACCTGAATCAGTGTAAGAAATGACCTTTGCTTCTGGGAATGCTGCCCTCTGAACAGTCATCAATACAGCATCCTTCCCACCTTCAGCTCTCCTACCCTTATAGCAGTGTCTCAATGATAACCAGGTGAGCTGTGTGCTGTTATGGCATTGGATATGGCTTCAAACCCCGGCCCTAAAGTTTTCCTGATTACAGCACAAAAGTGTGTGAGGGCTTTTTCCAAGTCTTGGTTGCTGAATTCCAGCTTGGGTAAAAAGAACTATGAGGAGGTAGCATGCACCTTCTCTCTTAGCTGCTGTTTTTAAAGACATCAAATCTGAGTACATGGCACAGGTGGGTACTGTTAAGGTCTGTATAAAATGCACTCACTGAGCTGTCTGCAGTGCAGGCAGATCCTGGCTGAGGGAATGAGCAGGATTTGTCTGCTTCAGAAATTGCAGGGTATTCCAACCCTTGTACTCTGTGTTTGAGAGAACCCCAGAGTTTTTTAATGTGATACTGTGTGTGATACTGTGAATCAACAGGAAGGAAGCTGTGCTTACACCTGGGAGGGTAGAGTCATCTGTGTTTTAGAGAGATTTCAGGAGCAGGGGTTATGAGTCTGGATGTAGCATCCTTCAGGACTGAAGGAACTCATGTTGTAACCTCATAGCTAGCTAAAAGTGGCTGCTGGTCATGAAAAATAAAGATACAACCCCCATTTCTGCTCATTTGCTTTTCTTCCTGGAAAATGAGATTCTTCTGGTAACTTTGGGAAATGCTGAAAGATGTGTGTCTCTTTGTGCCTGCTTGGGCTAGGTGTGACCTCGTGTCACCCTCTTGGGTCACTATCCATCTCCCATGTGTTTTCAGCCCAGTACAGCATCCTCTGCCTTTGCCATGACCTCGCAAGCCAGAGTTGTGGGTTTATAGTGTGGGATTAAACAGCTGGGGATGTGCAAATGGCAGGGACATATACCCTGACAAAATATGAAGTGTTGTAGGAGGCTCTTTAAAGAGGACTTGGAGCAACAACACAATTTGTGAGCAAGATGTTTGTAAAAAAGATTTGTAGGTAAAGAGGAAAAGAGATTTGTTTGATCTCCTGTATCCAACAGTAAAGCCAGCTGATGCTTGCATCCATCCCAAGTCTGAAACCTGGCCTGTACTTTTATCTCCAGCACATAGAATCACAGAGTGGTTTAGGTTGGAAGGGACCTCAAAGATCATCCAGTTCCAACCCCTTGCCATAGGTGTGGATACGTCCCACTAGAACAGTTTGCTCAAGGCCTCATTCAACCTGGCCTTGAACGCCTCCAGGGAGGGAGCATCCACAGCCTCCCTGGGCAACCTGTGCCAGTGTCTCACCACCCTCACTGCAAAGAGCCCTTTTTTCCTAACATCTAGTTTGAATCTCCCCTTTGCCAGTTTAAACCCATTACTTCTTGTCCTGTCATTACAAGACCTTGTCAGTAGTCCCTCCCCAGCCTTCCTGTAGGCCCCCTCAAAGCCTTCTCTTCTCCAGGCTGAAGAGCCTCACCTCTTGTAGCCTGTCCTCATAGCAGAGCTGCTCCAGCCCTCTGATCATCTTCATGCCCCTTCTCTGGACTTGCTCCAGCAGTTCCATGTCCTTCTTGTGTTGAGGGCTCCAGAATTGCACTCAGTACTCCAGGTGGGGTCTGATGAGAGCACAGTAAAGGGGGAAGATCACCTCCCTTGCCCTGCTGGCCACACTTGTCTTGCTGCAGCCCAGGACACGGTTGGCTGTCTGGGCTGTACGTGCAGACACGATGGTACATGCTTTGCATGTATGTTTCCTGACCTTGTGCGTCAGGGAAGGAAGGAGGTCAAAGACTCTTCAGCCTT
Source organism: Pogoniulus pusillus (assembly GCF_015220805.1). Classification (NCBI taxonomy): domain Eukaryota; kingdom Metazoa; phylum Chordata; class Aves; order Piciformes; family Lybiidae; genus Pogoniulus; species Pogoniulus pusillus. The sequence goes on along the minus strand of NC_087283.1, from coordinate 4,507,838 downwards.
GGAGTTTTTTGGAATCTGAAGTTTGATTCCTTGGTGTCAACTAGAACAGCAGGAATAAACAGGCTATTTAGTCAAGCATTTTCAAAGACTATTCTGGCATTTGCCAAGTGATTTAGACCCTGTGTGAACATAAACTTTGCAGGATTTTTCATTATTCCATTATTCATTCTGTCCTGTACATTCTTACTGCAGTTTATCCCCATTTCCAGCAGATGTCTTAAGCGCCCTAGGAATGATTAGGAGAGCTCTGATTCTGTATTGCTTATCTGTCAAAGTAAAAGAGATGAAAACAGGCTTTCACCTGGCTGCCTAATACTCAGGATAAATCCACTTCGTATGGCCTTAGACCAGTGTTACCCAGTTGGGGACCAGGCTGAGTCTGATTATACATTTTCTAGCTGCTTCATTACTGCATGTCAGCCATGCATCAGGTCAAACATGTTTGTACAACTGGGAGGTCAAAAAGGATGGAAGATCATTTGTCTTGGCTTTGTCAATATTGCTTCCAAAAATAAATCTGTGGGCTCTACCCGTATTAAATCAGCTTCTTTCAGTGAGAGGACATGATTTCACCAATTCCATGGACATCTGACTGATTAAATTGGCTGATTAATCTTCTTCTGCTACATGGACTTAACAACTTGGGCCTCCATCACTTTAAGGAACTTGGCGTTACACACTGCTACCCGATGTAGATGCTCTGCAGGTTGCAAGCAATGAATGCTCTCAATCAAGGCAGTGTCTTTGCAGGGGATCTGATGTGACCAGGGAAGAAGCCAGCTGGTCTAAAGAAAGCCTAGCAGATTCACCTCTCCATGTAGGACCTATAAAATGAGTGCTTGCTTCGCATATCCAAACTTCTTATACAAGCTGGCACTTGATGCAGGAGCTTGGCTGGTCTTTGCACACTGCCTGTGGCAGAGCAGGGGGCCTGGAGCATCAGAAGTAGCACAGCTGCAAATGCAGAGGAGCAGCTGTGTTCTCTCTGCAAGGATTTTTCATCTTGTACTTCATTTACTTGCTCCAGCCACCCATAAAACCAGTATAAACCAGTACTGCATCCTCAAAAACAGAACTGTTTGGCAATGAGTGCACTGTATGTTAATAAGGGGAACTGATTAGGGATTAACAAAAGAATCTTGTTTGGGTTTTCCAACCAAATAAGTTACAACGTGGAAATAAATATTATTCCCTGAATTTTTAATACTGTAGCTATGATTAGGTTCATTTAGAGGACCAATCAGCGTGATGCCTTCTCTACCAAAACCAGTGGTAAAACCCCTGTGAGATTCCAGCTCGAGTTCAGTTTAGCATCTTAATGGGAATAAGGGAGGAAGCTTGCAATGATTATCCTTTTATTATCCTGTTTTGCTTGATAATCAGCAAACAGAACACTGTGTAATAACTTTGTCCATTGCTGACATGTTGAACAAAACACAGATCAAAAATCTTCTGTAAATCACATTATGTGTGCCTCATTCAATTAACCTACAGTGCCAGGGAATGTGCTGCCAGAAAGCCAATATTGAAATGAGACTGACACTTCATATGTGAACTGTGAGAGCTGGTTACAGCAAGTGTCCTGCATTTAGGTGGGTGGTTGCATATCTATCACCCAAGTGACACCCTAATGACAATCTCCTGTTATGTGCCTGTGCTGAGGCTCTGAGTGCTGCCTCTGTAGTGGCAGCCTGCAGAAACACACCACTGAGGGATGGCTCCCACAGCACTGGGCAATCAAGCTTCATTATGGTACTCATTTTTGCAGCCCACTATGCAACACCACTTCCCATGTGATCCTCAAATGGAGCAATCCCAGTCTTACCCATGAGGAGAGGATTAGCCAGAAGGGCTGGATCTGCAGTCTCCTCTGAATCCAGGCACTGCTTCTTGGAAGAGGCTAAGTTGGGGTTCTGGGTTGCACCTTCCTCTGTTATGCCCCACCACAGGCAATTACTCAGGATGATCAAGCAAATGGTTGGAAATGCTTGTAATGGACACATTCAGTGTTGGTTCAGGCTCTTACCTGTCCTATTGGATAAGAAAGCAAGGAATATGTAGACTATTGTATCTCAAATGTATATATTTCTGACAGGGTCCAGCTGATGGCATTCAACATAAGGTTCTGTGCATCTCCTTTGCTTTGGAGCAGGTATTTTTCAGGCACAGCTTTCAGCCATGGAGGCAATGCTTCCAGCTCAGGTGTTCACTTTAATTAGGATTCCTTCAGTTAATGCAGAATTGAAAGCCAGAGAACTGTAAGTCCTTAAGCCAAATGGCAGTGATATGGCATTGGTAAAGTAAATTTCATTTGTTCTGTCTACAAGAGTGATGACCCAGAAACTAAAAAGGATGTTTTTATATGACCAAGGAGATACTTGGCAGTCACAGAAGACTTGGTTAGATTTTTTAATGTATTTTTTTACATCAGGAAAATATTCCTAATAGAAAAATGCAGGCACTAGAAGGAAAAAACAGCAACAGAGAAAGAAAAATAATCTGCCAAAGCAAAGTGACGCAGAAAAGAAAACCATTTCACATGTCATCATAGCTTTTCTGTGTCAGCAAGAATAGAAGTGTTGTCTCCTAGAAGCCTCTGGAAGATCTGCTGTGCCCTCCAGGCCATACAATGCTTGTATCACCAGCAGACACCCCCGTCACCATTCAGCTAACTTCACCCCCCAGCCTTTGCAGATGTTGTCTGGCTCTTAGCTTATCACTTGTCCAGCCCAAGGGCTAAGCTGTTTCAGAAATCTTTATCATAAATAATGCATCTAGCATATCTGCCATCTCACTCTTCTTCCAGGGCAGCTAAGATGCTGCATCCTTCCTGCTGTACTATATGGTGAAACACATCTCTCCATGTGGGAAAGGTATTTACAAAGATTACCCAGCAGAAGAGCACAAAATTGTTTGTACTGGAACCTGCAGCTTATCAGGAAAATGATGTCTGGCAGGGACTCAGCTGCTCTGGCAGAACACAGCACATTTGCAGTTCTGGCAGTTGTGGATGCAGACCTGCTTCCAGCAGGGCTGCAGGTAGCAGGAAAGTGATTGATGGCAGCCAGGTCTTGGACCTGAGAGCAGCAGAGAGCCCTGTGCCTGGCAGGCATGGCAGCTTGCAGGAGCTGTGGGCATGGGTGGCACAAGTACTTCACAGCTGTAGCTGTAAGAGCAAACCTGCCCCTAGAGAAGTGCTCACCTCCTAGCACCCAGCCTCTCGACCCTCACGGCAGAACAGCTTTTCCTGCACTATTTTCTCATCTGTTTTGGGCTAATTGTAGCATCTCAGCATGGTCACTAAGTAAGAAAATACCCCACCCTTCCAAAGCACAAGTCTCATCCCCTAGCTGCTGTTCCTAAAATAACAAGTGCCAGTGGCAGCCCTTAGCCCACCCATTTAATCCCTGGCTGCCCAGTTTGCAGCTTTGTGTCTAAAGAGTATTCATTTGACTTTTTAGGTAATATTTTAGTTCAGTCATTTTAAAAGCTTTCACCAACCGCTGTGAAGGCTGTTTCCTTCTGAATGAGAGCTGATCTTGCATGATGGCAGAGATGGAGGCAGTGCTCAGAGCTCACTGCAGAGGCAGCTGACAGAGAGGGCCAAGTAAACACGAAAGAAATGGCTAAGGATCAACTGAGCACAATCGATCAGCACAGCAGCTCAGACCGAGGAGATAAAGCTGCATCTGCATTTATACTCTAACCTATTCTCTCCAAGGAGAGCATTGGGATGTTTGCCTGGATGTTACAAATTACTTGGGAAAGGTGCCTGGATGCAGATAGCAGTTACAATGTGTTGATTGCTTTGGCTCTTTCTGCAGTGATAGGAAAGGCGAGCTCACACCAAGGACCGAGCTGCTGCCAGAGGCAGAAACTCCTGCATAGTTCCCTAGAAGCTGGAGGTTGTAAGTGTGTTTTGTGCTGGCAGTTGTAGCCATGCTAGAAGAATCTTTTCTGACAAAAAACCAACCAGGATTAATCACTAAGTTTACAGAAGATGAAAGGGGAAGCACAACATGAAGGATGATGTGAGGCCCAACGATACTCATAATCCTAGGATGATTTTTGCATTGTATCTGGCCATATGCCATACAGAGGCAGCCTGCTGCATCCCTGCCTGCCTGCTTGGTAGCAGCCTCCCTGTGTTAGATTGTATGAAAGTAGGAAAGCTGGTAAAAGGCAGATTACTTTATTAGTAATCAAGAGTTTGCAAAAGGCCAAAGCTGTTTGCTTTCAGCCTTATCCTGACCCTATGATTAGGCATGCACTGATCATTATTTGCTTATTAAGACTTGGTAACAGAGAGCAGGAATTTTACTCAGCTCCTCTTCACAATCAGCAAGTGTTAAATGAGCTTTTAGGTAATAAAGCAAATGCAGTTAGATACTGAAGTGAGATTTTCCCGGGACATTACAGGCTTCAGAATGTGTCCTGCACAACTGGGATGAAACAAAGTTAACATTTCCTCTTTGTTTAGATGCTAAACTGAAGTTCATGGAACCATTTCTTTCATGCAGGGAGACGTATAAAGCTATGTACTCAAGTACAGTCTTGAGATGACCTCTAAGGTTCAGTAACCATAATTAGTTCTGTGAAAGAAAAGGCAGAAGCCTCCTTGCAGGGATGAGTAAAGTCATGTCCTCCTGCTTTCTCTTAGCTAATCTGATGATGGCTTTTTGGGATTCTCTTTGAACATTGTTCCCTTAGATTATCTTCATTTCTGAAAGGAGCTGTCTCTCTGAGGATGTCTGGTTTGTCAGTTCATCTCCCAGTGCAATCCAAGTGCTAAAATTCTAGAGACTACTTTCTGTCTCTATCAAAATACACTTCCCTGAGCACTTCATGACTACTCCTTACATAATGTTTCCAATTTCTTAATTCAATGCTTTATATCTGAATTTAAAAACAATGAAAATAAATAAAATATATCCCTCACTGACCCAAATGGAAAATAAGACTTCAACTTTTCCTCTCAGCCAGTTCCAAGGTAGCTCTCTAATCTGACCATACTACTGGAATAAACCACCTAAGTCAAGGATAATGCTATGCTCAATAGTTTATTTATATTTTTATGTAAACATAATTTGCTTTGTAGGCACAATATAACAAAAGCTCTAAAGCAACAAATACAATTAAACAGTGTTTCAGTTCACTTCAGTCAGGCTTAAGTTAAAGAGAAGCTTTCACAGTTCCTTTAAGGCAAATTGAGACAAAATTTGTTTCACTTGAAGAAACTATCCAATTGTTTTAGAGTTGTTGAAACAGCACTGTCAGTAGTAAGCACAAACCTTCGTTTCTGTGACAGTAAGACCTGGTCAGTAGTGAGTCTCAGCATTGTCATCTTGTATAGCATGCCCTCTACCACTTCAGATGCAATACTACTGGTTGTGGTATTCTAAAAGGTACTTAGGGCTTCTGGGCCATATTCTGTTAGCACAAATCCTGCTGCCAGAACAAACACGTGAAAAAAATTCCATCAATACCAGTAAAACACAGAGCAGAGTTTAGCTTGCTGATGTCACACTCATCTGTGTGGCACTTAGGTAAATCCAGAAGTACTCCTCACTGTAATTACCTGATATTCTGCTGCTCAGAAAATGGCCCTAAAATTGGTATGAATCAGCATGAACAGTATTTTTGCCTTGCTAACAAAACCAGAAAGAACTAGCCAAAATTAGTTCATTTGATTGTTGTCCCTATAGTGTCTGTGGCCATGACCAAGATCACCCATCTTTGTCTTGAAGGGTAATTTCACTGCAGAGCCAACCACACTGCAATTATAACAGAAGAACGGATTTGCTGTTCTGCTTGCCCTACTAATTTAAGGCCTTGAGAATGCCACTTTACTGCCAGCTCAAAGATCACCAGCAATATTGCTCACTTTGGCATCAAATCAAAATTCCTAGTTATGTTAAGGTTTGTTGCAGGACAACATCATTACACTAACTGCAAAACAAAATCAGGCATGTTTCCTACCGTTGTCAGCTTATGAGTCATGAAAACTTAATGGCCTTTCTTAAAAGCCCACTTGGCAAGCCCAATATGTGGTAAACTCTCACTGAATACTTAATGTTTCTGTGGATAAAATCCCTGTTTGGGCCTGATATGGCACTGGAAGTATGGACAAGTCTAGCTTGAAAAGAAAATCAACTGTAGTGAAGCTCTGCATCAACCTCTAGAGAAAACTTAAGTTCTGGTTCAGTTCATATTTCAAAAGCTCTTTTGGCATTATTTTTTCTCCACAGTTATTTCTTCTCATTAGTGTTGAATTTAACTCACTGGAAACTCCATCAGAATGAACAATTACCTGATACTGGAACAGCAACTTCATGAGTACAGTGCCAAGAGATGGACATTAATACTCAGGCAGCAAGATGAAACAAAAGGGAAAAATAAGAGAGAGAGAATCCTCTAAAACCACACATAAAAGTCATCCAGGCCCACCAGTCCTTTCACACTGAGAAAAGGCTGAGAAGCCCTCCTTCTCCACGTTTCTCTATTAGCTTTTAACTTCTATCACCACAGGATGCTTGTAGATTTAGGTGAACAACTAGCCATGGCTGGGAAAAGATTTCCTTTTGAATAAAATACATTAATTCCAAGCTACATGGCATTACAGACATCCTCTGACATTCCTTTAGCATTTCTACTGGAGGGGACTGTAGTTGTTTTAAAATATTTGTGTTAAGAAGACAGTTGTGGACCTGAGTACCTGCTGCTTGGATAGGTGAAAGATGTGGAGAAAATCTTTGCTTCTGTCATGGTTAGATACAGTTTCCACTAGTGGGAGGTAGATAAGACCAGCTGGTCTTTGAATACCTTGAGTACAAGCATAACTGTACACACAGAGCAGAGCTTTTGGTAGAACTCCCCACCTAGATAGAGCTATTCCCATTCATAATTTCTGATGAGATTAAGGCCTAAACCTCCTTTTTGTCAGGGTTAAGCTCTATAGGAGCTCAGCTCCAGCTCTGAGAGTTGATCAGCATGTTAGAGATTTCAGAGCAGTAAACTCCAACAACAAATTTCTTTCCCCATCCTGATGAGTGATCCTTACCAATACAATTTTACAACGAAATTTAATGTTAGCTTGGATTTTGGACACAGATGAGTCAATGTGTCCCTGGCAGAAGATGTTGATCTGTCGATAGCAACGCTAATTGCTACAGGCAATTAGAGTTCTGGGTCTAAACAGAGCAGCTCACTGACAGTTTTCTTTGCCTCTAACCTACCGGGTGGTAGCTCAGCTCAACAGCTAAGTCTGGTAGTTGGCACGCTGAATGGTGTTTCAGTCCTGGTGCTGATGACTAATGTGGTTATACAACACTAATCAAAGTCTCTCACTTAATGATTTCTTCCAACACTTCAGATTCCACAGTTCTAAGCGAGGTATTTTTGAAAATGGAAATAGGATTGCTCATACAATGCTAAAGCATGACTGAGGAAAATTAATACTCTTCTTTTTTGCAACTTTTATCTGTGGTTCACAAAAGGAAAACTATTTTTTAACACTGAAAATCCACAAACTTAAAATCCTCCCTCCAGTTACTAGAGTATTCCAGACAGCAAGTGGGGAAATTTTTGTTATACTATTTCCAGCTTGCAAAGAAAAAGCCCAAACTCCCCAAATAACTATATGCAAAATGCTGGAATTGCATGAGGAAGATGCCCATCTAAAATTACACAGTAACTTAATAAGGCTTTTAAACCTGAACAGAAAAACCCATGGGACTCCTACAGGGAAACTGGGTATTACACAGGAATGTCATAATACTGCACTGGATGAGAATGGCACTTGAGTTTGAAACAACAATGATCAACAGCTCATAGCTCAGCTGACTGCAGACAAATACAACACACACTGTACTACAGCATTTGTTCACTGATGCACAGGAGAGATTTCCCAGTCTTGTTCCCTTCTATTTCATCGATCTTTCTGCTTCCGCCACTTCTGGCTGTTACTGGATGAACGGCATGCGCTCTTTATTCTCATTGTCCCCTTCATGGTCCTCTTCCTCTTCCCCAGCCTCACTTGTCTCTGTGCTGTCGTTGGCCATCTGTGGAATGAAAGATGAAGGACATCAGAGCACCTTTCACATTGTTTTAGTCATTCTTATTGCAGTTTGATTCATTTGATAAAGGTACTGGAAAACTAAAGACAACGTGGTTGTAACATGAAAATCAGCATGCTGGCTGTGCAAAGTTGCTGCTGGCACTACCCCACTTCCAGTTAAATTTGTAAGCTGTTCTATCATGGGTAACAGCTGAATTACCTCACAGAAAGCAGCTCTGTGGGACAGTTGCATCTGTGCACTCGTAGCAAACTGATTTTAAAGCACTCAGCAAGGAAATGTGTAGGAAGTTACAGAATGTGTGAGAGCTCTGGGCCACAGCTTTCTCTATCTCCTCTTCCAGAAATGTGAGCCCTGGTTTACAGCTTTCTGTACTTGCTCTTCCAGAACCAGGTAACATTAGTGTTTAATGGCAGGTAGTCTCTTCCTTATTCCCTTTCTTTTCCCCTCTGGGAGGGGAGAAGGGTTAAATAGAGAGCATCTGTCACTCGTTTAGTGCCTGCCCAGCCCTGATCTTTGACAGACCTTTCTCTGGAAGCACAAGAGTGATTAAGTGGACAAGGTGGCAGTGCTTAACAGCATAAAGTAGTTCTCTTACACACCAACATGATCTCTCTTAGCACACAAGACGATTCTTGAATTAGCTTATAATGATTTCAAAACCACCTAAACAAAGGACCCATCTACTTTCTAAGGAGAAATGCAGTGACACTTTACATTCCCTGCTGACTGATTACTAGCCTCTGCCAGAGAGAAGACTAGAACTCTCAAACACGACCTGCTTTTACTGAGGGAAAGTAGTGCTCGGAAGTTCCCCTTAATTTAAGACCCTTTCATGAAAGCGTATGATATTTATTCTCACCTCTAACCAATGGCTACTATCAACATACACTATGAAGCAAGCAGATGAAATCAATGTATTAATGTTGTGCTATAGATTCTTGTTTACATCTTTAAGATGCAATTCAGATAAAAATAATGCCCAGTTTCCAAATATGAGTTCCCCTTTTCCTTGCAGTGATTTTAGATGAGATTTGGGGTCAGTTTCAGAGTAAGCATGAACAAGAGCTTAACTATAATTCCAAATTCTTCCCTCTTCTTTTGAAACAGGAGAAATCTTGGGTCTGAAAGCAAACTTAATATATCAGTATTGATTTGAAGTCCATTTTTCACTGCCTTTACTACTCCTTCCCACATCACCAGTGAATATTTAGACATAAGACTAACTTTCATTTACTGCTGCTCACTGTATTGTTTTGAGACCACGTGAAGTGCTCCAAAGCGAGTGGCACAAAGCTGCACCACAAATGTCTTCCTTCAGAACATTTCTAGGAATATTTTGATATTTTAATTAAAAAAAAAACAAGTACAAGAAATTCCTACCAAAGGCATAGTCCAGCTCTTGTAAGAGAACCAGAAAGCACTTCTGTTTGTACCCTGAAGTAATGCTGACTGTGTCATTTTCTGTTCCATCCACTAATTCTTACTAATACAGGATCCTGTATTATGTGGCATGTCTGCTTGCTTTCCACCACAGAGACAGAAATAGATGTGGCAGTTCCACCCTGATTTAAGACTTGCAGACACATTTTTGGAGAGGCAGGTAGCCATTCAGTATAGAAAAGTCACTGCTGGGACTCTAGTAATTACAATTACGTTTCACTTTGGGTCAAATATACAGATTATGATTATTGGTTGTAATTAGGCACTATAGATTTAGGAGAAAACCATAGATATAAAAACATCATAAGGGCACATCTCCAGAAATGTCTAGCATGCTTTAACTTGTGTACTGTACTGCATGTATGCAGTGCTGGGCACTCACCAGAGGAGTGGGTGCTTTCTCCACATCCAGAATTAGTTTCCCTATATTTCCTCGGTCATGGATCCTCTGCATGGCCTCCTTCACCTGTAAGAAAGACAATTTATTGATCATTTCCAGGCACCTCTAAGAGAATTATCTCCTTCCAAACCCAGCAATACATTTAAGGCATGTGCTGAATGCCCATGCTATGTGCAAGGTCAATCCAACAGCTGCTTGAAACAAAATTAACAGGTAAACATATTTTACTGAATTTGTGAGGCCCAATTTTTGCACTGGGTTTACCCAAATGAGATGCAAGTCGTGATGACAGCTTCTGAACAATGTGATACATACAAAATGTTAATGCAGTACAAAAGGAATGGTTAGCTGAGGTGCAGAGAAAAATACAGGCTCAGGGAGTTAATTCTTACAGGCTGGTTGTTAGATTTTCTCTTTGCAGAACATTTATCATAAGCCCAAACTTTTCCCCAGAAGTATGAAATGTTTTTCTGGCTGATGATATTTTGCAGTTAATTTCTTTTACATTCCTACAGAGGGAATGCTGTATTCAGGCACTGCCTGTGGTTACTGCAACACTGTGGTTCTCACTGCAAAAACAAGTGTTTCTTCTCTTCTTTTTTTCTTTGTAATTAATTTTATCTGTCATACAGATACCACTAAGACTAGACAGTTAATAGCTGGCTGCAATTAGCACAAGTGAGAGAAGAACAAAACCCTCTTCTTACTAGTGCACTGGAGAGGAGCTTAATCTGATAGATGAGGTTTCAGAACTCATGAGAGCTCGGTGTTGATGAATGGAAAGTGTGTGTGTGTTGCACTGAACGTTTAATATGCAGCATGCTGCCTGCTACTAAATCACAGCAAACTGGAAGATGTCAAGAGCTTCCTCACTTTCATGGTGGGAAACTTCAGGAACACAAAATGTACACATAAAGGCTGTTTCATATCCTCATCACACTAATTTTTGCCCACATAACAGGACATGTTGAGACAAGAAGGAGTTTTATACCAGTAGGATCTGCCATCTGTGACATAGTTTGATTGAATATGTTAGGAATAATGGCCTAGAAGTTTTAACCAGTATGCTGACTTGGGAACAGGTGGCTCCCAGAGTACATTTAAAAGCCTGACCTAGGCTGTGGGTACCTAAGATAATTACTGACTGTCTAATACATAAGGAGGTGTGAGATTTTTAAAGATACTAAGCAAACACAGCTTTTGACTTTCAACTGAAGGCAATGGATGCTGGGCACAAAATGTCTTTACCATCTGTCGGCCTTATTTCAAAAGCTGACTGCAGTGAACTCAGTAACTCGATATCACATCCTTCGTTTGGCAAAGTGGCTCCCTCGACTTGTAAATACCAGACTTTAACAAATATCTGTTGAGACAAGAGAAAAATTGCCCTGCAATACACAATGGCTTTCTACCTTGGGCCATAACTGTAAACTAACCTTGGAAAACACACTGTTACAAGTCCACTGGAGAGAAGGCTGACCTCTAAAAGCAGTCCACAAAATCAGAATGTCTTGTATGAAGTTATCTTATGGCATAAGCAATGCCTAACTGTCCTAATAATAACAGTAACAATAATAATATCTAACAATTCCTAACAATAATAATATCTAACAATTGCTGACTATCCTAATAACAATCCTTAACAATTATGCCTAACTATCACAGAGATGATCCAAGGGCTTCTATGAGGATAGCTTGAAGGAACCTGGGTTGTTCAGCCAAGAGAAGACTCTAGGGCAATCTTATAGCTGCATTCCAATACCTGAAGAGATCCTACAGGAAGGCTGCAGAAAGCCTTTTCATAAAGGTGTCTTGCAACAGGAGAAGGGGCAATGGTTTTAAGATGAGGGAGAATGGGTTTAGAGTGGATCTCAGGAAGAAGTTCTCCACTGTGAGGGTGGTGAGACTCTGGAATAGGTTGCCCAGGGAGGCTGTTGATGCCTCCTCGCTGGGAGCGTTCAAGGTCAGGTTGGATGAGGCATCTAGTTAAGAGGCATCCCTGCCCATAGCAGGGAGGTTGGAGTAGATAATCTCTGAAGTCTCTTCCAACTTAAGCCATTCTACGATTCTGTAAGACTTCTTTAGCACTATGAGCAATATTCCATCCAACAAAGACTCTGAAGAAGCAGCAGCTGTATTATTTTTTATGACTTAATGGCCAAATCAATCTTTTAGGAGTCTATAGCACAGCATAAAAAATCCAACAGACACGTGACAGAAGTAGAGAACTCACCAAACACACTTGCCCGTCCACTGAAATTTATTAGCAGAACATCCTGTGGACAGCAGGGTATGCAACATTTATTTTTATTTGTACTGTATCATATTTAGCAAGGCAAATTGGAGAAAATGTGCTTTCCCTGCATTTTTTACATGCACACTATCAAATTTAAGACTCTAGAGAAAGGTTCAGGAATTGTTTCCAGGACACTCGTAAGTAGCTTGCAAATGCAAACAGCAGGCAGAGGCAAAGGGAACAATAAAACTTCTAGTAATAATAGTGGCTATGGAATCCAGATGGAGCTATCAAATGCATAAAAAATCAACAAAAAGTTTGAAGAGCTGACACAACATTTGTATATTTTAGTGTTATTTGCAACTTACCTACCCAGTTAGTCAAATTCTAAGCTAGTGCAATGCCACCACTCGCCATGTCTGAGTTATGAGACCATGAGCTATTTTATAACGGAGTCATTTTTATGTTTACAGCTACTAACAGTCCACTTATTCAACCAAGACTGCAATTACTTGTTTCCCAAGATGCCTGAATATAAAAACCATTCCCTTCTCATACTATAGCTGGCAGAGAGCATTAAAAACCTTTGCTATAGAAGTAGGGTTAAGGCTTAAGTTGTTCTGTGCAGGCTGTATAAACTGTTTGCTTTGTCATGTGAATATTTAAGTGCTGTGCATACCCTGCCCATCACAGAGTGGGGTATGGAGCTTCTGCTGTGTCTGTACCTGAGTGTTTGCATGTGCTGGAGGTGTCCAGGGAAACACAATGAAGCTGCTGAAGGGTCTAGAGAACAAGTTTCATGAGCAACGGCAGAGGGAACTGGGGTACTTTAGTCTGAGGAACAGCAGGCTGAGGAAAAACCTTCTTGCTCTCTACAACTACCTGAAAGGAGGTTGGAGTGAGGTGTGGTTGGTTTCTTCTCCTGAATAGAATGTGAGGAAATGGACTGAAATTGAGCCAGAGAAGGCTCAGATTGGATATTTAGAAAAATTTCTTTCCTGCAAGAGTGGTCAGACATTGGAACAGGCTGCCCAAGGAGACAGTGGAGTCACCATCCCTGGAGGTGTTCACAGAACGTGTGGACATGGCACAGATTTCTTGTCTGGCTTTTCATCTTAAGTCAATTCATTTCAGGTCTTCATCTCTACTGTCCTGGCAGTCATGGCACTGATCCTAAAATCTGCCAAAGCCTGCAACTGAAGTGAGACAAGTTAACCTTGGATGCCCACTACAGAATAAGAGTGAAAACTGTGCCGAGACCATGATTACTCTGGAAAGTTCCTGAACAGACATGTTTTCCTGGATGTAAGTCTGACCCTTCATAAATAATACATGCCTGAAGCAACTGTGCTCCAACTTTGTACTGCTGTAGTCAAGCTTCCACTTATTTACTCATTTTACTTCAAACTAATTTGTTGGCAGTTCTGCATTTGAAATAAAAACCCAGCAATAATCTCTACTGCGGTATTCACAAATGCTTGCTGGCATTCTGGAATCTCACTTTGCTGATAGAATATAGCAAAACCAGTCTATTGCTTTATAAATATAGGACAAGTTCAATGGAAAATGTATTGCTAATTATCTGTTGCACCATTTCACAGTGTGCAAGATAAATGCAGCCCACCTAAGAAATGGATGCTATTTTCAAGCCCTTGGATATTATTTTAAACATAATGATCCATTTCTGCATTTGGCTCTCATAAGGAGCCAGTCTCAGGAGTAAAATAAGAGAGACTGCAGAGCTGGAACACTAATCTGCTCACTTTGCCAATACAGCACATCAGGGGCTTTAGGCCCACGTTAGTAATATGGATGTTTAACAGAGAGAAACAATGAAGGCAACATGCCATGGAGACCGTCCTAGTGGAAATGTCAAAACACAGTGCTTTCATCGTCCCATATAAAAGCTTCAGCTCACTACTAGCATTAGTTCTGTGGGGGGTTTTAAGTAAAGTTAGACATTTACTTCAGGAAAATAAAAAAAGGAACTGAAAGACACTGGTGCCACAGAGGAGGGACATTCTTTTAACTCTATCAGGTCTCACACAGTTTATGCACCAGCTGCCATCTGTGGATTACAGTTTAATTTTCACAGACAACTGCACCCCCCCACTGTCAGCTAAGGCAGCTTTACTGGATAGTGGCAGAGGACTCTCTACTCTTCTTTCTTGGGCTTCTCTGCTGGTAGTGGGTTTCCTGAGGTGTATGAAAAACCTTCTGCTTACAATAAAGGAATCCTTCATTCCCTTTTGGTAAAAAAGAGCTAGTATGAAAGGCTGAAGAATCTTGTGCCAAGGTTACAAACTTAATACAAGCCAGAAGTGAAACTATTTCAATTACCTCAGTGTAATATGTCAAACTCAGCAACTGCTCTAATGCTCTATCATCACACGTTATCAAAAAGGTGACTAGCAGATGTCCTTCACCTCCAGATGGGCGCAGTGGAACAGAGCATCAATTTACTCTACCATCTACAACTGTAGTTTTTCCCTCTCATTAGTTCCCCACCTTTAGGTTCAATATTGCTGTTTATCTTCACACATCATTTCAAAGAATCACCTTTTGTCCTCTGTTTACATGACTGTACACACTGAAAACATCCAAGCCTTCCAGCATGGCAAGAGAGTAATCCTCAGAATGGCAAAGTCATTGCAATCCTCAAATTCTTCTTAAGTGTCTTTAGGCGTGTATATGGGAAGCTGAAAACAGCTGAGTATTTGAGAAGTAGCTGCCATAGTTCTGTAAGTTCCCCATGCTCCCTCCCTCCCTGGCTCATACCACAGGATGCTCTTGGCCAGTTTTGGAAGCACTGTGTGCATCTTCTTAGAGGTACATAAATCATGTCAACTGAACCCCCACTTGATCTTAGCCAAGCCTGCTAGTCACGGCTGTGGCACACAGAAATAGTAGCAGCATCTTTTAACCATCTGTCATTCTACAGCCAGTTTCATATACAACAGGTGGTACAGAGCAGAACAGCTTTATCCTGAGGTTCTCTTACTAGGAATTGGCTGAATGCCCACACTTGGAATTGTGGTCAATGGCTCGTTGTCCAAATGTAGACCAGTGACAAGTGGCATCTTTCAGGGGTTGGCACTGGGACTGGTGCTGTTCAACACCTTTGTCAGTGATATGGGCAGTGGGATTGAGGACCTCTCAGCAAGTTAGTAGATGACACCAAGCTGTGTGGTCCAGTTGACATGCTGGAGGGAAGGAATGTTATCCAGGGGGACTTGGACAGGCTTAAGAGAAGGACTCAACTCAGCCTCATGAAGTTCAGTGAGTAGAAGTGCAAGGTCCTACATCTGGGTCAAGACAATCCCAAGCACAAATAGAGGCTGGGCATGGAATGGCTCGAGAGTGGTCTCAAGGAGAAGGAGTTGGGGGTATCAGTGGATGAAAAACTAAACATTAGCTGATAATGTGCAGCTCATGTAATGAGAGAAGTGATTCTGCACCTCTGCTCTTATGAAACCCCAAGTGAAGTGCCACATCCAGTTCTGGTGCCCCCAGCACAAAGACCTGAAGTGACCTGGTCTGTTGCAGGAGGGTTGAAACTAGATGACCTTTAAAGTCCCTCCCAGTCTAAACCATTGTATGATTCCATGAATGAATCTACTTTGTAGTGCTATTATGAAGTTCAGTGTGTGTTGGAAAGGGCAGGTCACAGCATGACAGCTCCTTTTTGAGGGCAATTTGGAATATTTCGTGCATGCAGACAGATTTCACTCCCCGTTCCACTGCTGCAACTTCCATGACATCACTGGGGTGCATGTGAATGAGAAGAGCAGGTATTGGGAAGGGACAAAAGTCTCAGCTGATAAAGGAATACCACTAGTGTTCAGTAGGCTTCAGTTACTCGAACATACACTTTGTATATGACCAATATCCTTCAGATATAGGTTTTACACAGGTCAGCAATTTCTGACCACTCCTCTAATCCTGGCAGAGCATGAACTTTCCATTAGGAGAACTCAGCATGTTCCTCACAAAAGCTGAGAGAGCCTTCTCCTCCGACCCTTGCTTGAATTCTTTGTACGCAGATAAAACAATATGAAGCTCAGCTTTTGCATTACTTCCATGCAGGCCTTCTCTGACACAGAGAAGAGCTGTCTGCAAGAGCCTTCCTGACCGATAATTAATTCCTCTCTTTGCTCACTGCCGTGCGTCTGAGAAGCCTGCAACTGCATCATGTCTGCAAAACCACGTGGCCAGGATCTCCATGGTGACCGTGCCATGCGGTATGCAAGCATCGGCTGGCTAGGCAAGGTTACTTTGGCAACCCAAGTGCCACAGGTAATGATCCAAATCTTGTTCAGATTTATGAAAGAATAATCTGAATTAAAAACTTGCCTGTTTTTCATGCTAGGGCTGGTTCTGTTCTGTTGTTGTTCATAACAGACAGCACTGCAATAAGCCCAGAGCTATCTCCATTAGAATTACAAACACTAATATCAATAATATTTATTTACGCACCATTTGTATGCAGTAATGAAGAAAAAGATGGGCACTGCAGTCTGTTCTAGCTGAGATACCACAGCAGCAAAGCTTTAATATTGAACCTTTCATTACTGCTGTAAGGCAACATGATTTTTATTACCAGGCTCACTGCTGTGGTCTATTACCAAGCCATGCTTTAAGATGAATTGTGAGCTGCATTGTAATTCCAGATGCTCTTCTCAGACCAGGAGAAGAGGGTTTATTTTCATGTCACTGGCACGTGTGGCGTTTAAAACTGAACACAGCACTCCATACAAAGACAAATCATGCAGTCTGTTTTAAGATCGTGTCTGGTTAGCCTTGGTCTGTGGAAGGGAGCAAACTCAGTTATCAGAGGATAACTGCTTCTTAATTTGCGGGCAGTTGCAGCAGCAGTGAACTGTTACACTGCTCCATGCAGCTTTTGGAGGACATTAGGGCATGGGAAGCATAGAGCAAATGTCCCTTTTAGAAACACTTGCCACAGCCCTCTTAACATGGCTTGGATTACAAGAAGGGACAGGACAGAGGAGTCCCTGGGTCTCCTGTGACACACACAGAGTGAGCAGTCCTTGAGCTCCTTTGCACTTAATAATTGCATCCTTCTACCTTCAAAAGTGACATCTGTCAAAACTAGTCCTATTGCTATGCTGGCATATTTCCCCCTTGCCAGCCTTGGAATGCATCTCATGTTTATGCAGCATGATTGAGTGGAGTAATATTTCACTTGGAAACATGCTGACTGCCTTTAAAGGTTGCTGCAGGGGGTGGTGTGTTAAATGAATTGCAATACTTCCCTTTCCCAGGGTAAGTCTTATGTACAAGGTTTTGTAGAAAAGCTCTTTGCCTGGGTGTGATCTCTGACAGTTACCCTACCACAGACACTTACTTGGACAAAACCACCCCTCTCCTGGTAGGGATTATTTCTCTTGGGACCATCCTTTCACTGGCAGTGATTACTTCCCTTGGGAGTAATGGAAGAACCTGTGTTGAGCACAACACACTTCTACGGGAATGATCTGCCTTCATGATACAAATATTTTCCTTGCTCTGTGTAGCAAGCTAGCTAGCAGAGAATATTAGCCTCTGGTATTGCACAGCCTCTGCTATGACAAAATTCTCCAATCCTGGGTTTCAAGTGAGCTTTCCTATGCCTGTGGAAGGCTGGTAACCCCACATCTCTAACTAGCCTGGGCTCTCCTCTTACCTACACCATTAATTCTAAAGACACCTCTCAAACTCACTTTGTTCTGCTGGAGGCTGAGGGTATGCATCATCTTGCAAATAGATAAGCCAGCATATTATTTTCAGGGTTTGAGTAGGTTTTATTTCTGCTCATGACGAACACAGCCAGCTCTTAACACGCAGAAGTGAAGCACTGAGCATGTACAAGATACAGCAAACTCAGACTGAGGCCAATTTTCATAAACATCTAGTGAAAAAAAGTAAGTGTATGTGGAAAAGACAGCTACAATCAAAACAAACTGCTAAAGTGTTAAAAGAGTTAGCATTGTGAGCAATGATTTTGAGCTGATTGGAGAATTTAGACAGAGGAGTAGGGAAATAGATGGATCATGGAGTCTATTTCCTTGATCTGTTACAATGAGGTTTTGCACCAATGGTTTTGCCTCCTGTCTTGGTTTTGGCTGGAATAAAAAGTCTTCCTAGTAGCTGGTACAGTGCTGTGGTTTGGATTTAGGGTGAGAACATCATAGATAACACACTGATATTCTGGTGGTGGATAAGCATTGTTTGTACCAAATCAAGGACTCTTCAGCTTCTCATAGTGCCCTGCCAGCGAGGCTGGGAGTGCACAGGAAGCTGAGAGGGGTTGCAGCCAAGACAGCTGACTTAAACTGGCTAAAAGGATATTCCATACCATATGGTTTCATGCTCAGTATATAAACTAGGGGGGAGCTGGCTGAAGGTCATGGCTTGGTGGTGGAGTCACTGAGTGGTGAGAAATTGTACTGTGCATCACTTGTTTTGTATATTTTTATTTTTCCCCCTTCCTTTTTCATCCTATTTTGTCTCTATCTCAACCTGTGAGTTGATCTTCTCTCCCTCTAATTCTCTCCCCATCCCATTAAGGGAGTTGGGCAACTGAGCAAGCTGTGTGGTACTTAACTGCCAGCTGGGGTTAACCACACACCTGCATACATGCACACAGAAAGTACTTTTGAAATCCCTTTCATTCCTCCATTGCTATTCACATCTGCAAACAGCAGCTCTGGCCTCTGTTCCCTTCTGCTGCTTGTCAGTGAGAGAGACCTTTTCTCAGGAATACCTTTTAGCCTCACTGTATGTTGCCATGGCAGCAAGACTAAAACCAGACCCAAGATGAGAAAAATGTCAAAGGAATAAAAACTGATGCTACAGGCAAGTTCTGACTCTGAGTCCTCCCTCAGCTACTGAAGACATCTATTAAGTTATAGATCTTTTAGATGGAGAGCTCTGGCTGCAGAACTGTGCTGCTTTATCTCTTTCCTTATTCCTATAACCCCCTGCTGACGTCAATGAGTATTTGTTTTGCCTCAGTAAAATTCAAAGAAAAAGATTTAAAGCCTTGTAATTACAGAAAAACTGAGGCAAACCTTGCCAGCACTTACTTGTGGAGTCAACAGGGATAAAGCACAAAAAAGTCAGGACCAACATCAGATTAAATGTTTAGAAGTACTGAACAGCAGTGCCTAGATTATCAGTGTGGTGGGAGCTTTCCTACATCTTAGAGGAGGAGAAAGAACCTTGACATTTGATCCATCAACACAGAGAATTCCATCAAGTCAGGATAGCTCAGGAGTTATTCAGCACTTTGATGGCAGCAGACGAGCATTTTGGTCACAAGTGAAGTGCTACAGAAAGAACATCTCTAAGCCTGTGCATTACCTTAGTAAAACCTGCAGAGAGTGAGAAGAAAAGCTATTTTTGACTTCCACTACCACTGCATAGGTATTCTCATTATCACTTGTTATTAGCATAAGCTTGAAGAAAAAGGGAATTGTTTCTACACTGCTACAGGAAGAAACTACTTTCAAAGTCAAGGGTTGTTCCTGATTTCTTTGGTGAAGGAATCCCTGGAACACACTGAAGCAGTAAAGCCACATTCTGTGAATCAGGATGAACAGTCTTGCACTGGAATTTCTTTTGGTGCAGCAATAAAGCCAGAGCCCCTGGACCCAATGCTTCTGCAGCAACGTGTTCAGTTAGCAGCACCCATATCAACACTAGACTGAGCAGCCCAAAGACAAGGAGTGTTGTCTGGAAAGGATACAGAACCCTTGAGATCAAATCCCCTGACCAAAGGGAGACTCCTCTCACATCACACCTCTGGCTGGCACTGTGTGCCAGTAAGCCACTAACTCCCAGCTGCTGTCAGAGGCTTTGGGGACGCTGGTGGAAATTACAACAGCATGGTCCCAACTTATACTAGGAAGATGGCTTCAAGTACATCAAAGCCACAAGGAGAGGAGCTCCGAACACAGCACCTGTATGGTACATTTCTCCATTCTGAGCAATAAAGTTAGCTGCAGCCAACTATGCAGACAGGGAAGTCCCAGACACCCCTGAGCTTAGGGTATTCAAAAGTGTAGTGGTTCAGATTCCACTCCAGGCAGTATTACACTGAGGGGAATTCCTTTGGCTGCAAAGGAGGTTTAGCTGTTGCAGGCAAAGAAACAGGCCTTTTGGTTAAGATGCAGCAGTCTCTTACCTAAATTGAATTCATATCTACTGTTCAGCTTGGTGCATTGCTGTATTCCATTACACTCTGCTGTAACAATTTATGGCAGGAAAGAAAATTTATTACATTCATCCATACAAAAAAGAAGACATTGTGTTGTTACTGACTATCGAGCTCCATGACATCAGGTTTTAAACTCTTTCCTCAGCAATGCTGCCTTGTGATCTCTTTGGAAAGAAAAGGGTTGGAGGAAAACTGCCCCAAGCCAAAAGTATGTCTCATCTGTTCTCTTTCACATAAGCATGCCCTAGTGGTTAGAATGTCACTGAATTCTTCCCCGGCTCCACCCCCAGAACACGCAGACTGTGTTGGGTAAGGTGGTGTATGTTGTACTGTTCTAATTACAATGCCTAGACTGTAGAAGGTGAATGTTGTTGATCTCCTCTGCACAGCCCTGCAGCAGCGATCTTGTCTGGTTACACCTCTGTGGGCATCTGGCAAAGAGAGAGCTCTCTTCACTCGCAAGTAAAAGATCAGACAGCCTTTCTGGAACAATGCTGTTTCACAGCCATATGAGAATTCCAAGTCTAAAATACTTCCAGAACTGTGGCTTTTCACACAGACGGTCTAGACACTCACAGGACACTATTTAAAGAGAGAAGAATCTTTTCTTTGACACCACATTCTGAGCTAATAGCTACAAGTGTCCCAAGTCAATGAATGCCTTAACTCTGTCTCTGGACAAAGGAGCACAAACATTGCCATTTGAGGGGTGCCAGGGTGGGGAAACCAACAAACGAGCTTGCAAAATACTGGGCAATTCTTGAACACTTGAACATCTTGAGCACTTAGCAAGAATCAATGGCAATTTTACCACGGTTCTGTACGTGTATGGAGTTACACCAGAATACCAGTGAAATACCAAAGACTAGGCTGCTTCTGCAGGGACTGTGCTTCATTTGAACAACATCTGGCACTATGGGGGCCCAGTTTCCCAAGGTTTCTAGGCACAGCAGACTTTACAGTAACAGCAGCATTAAAGCTTCACACTGACAGCAGCTGTGGATATCGTTTGTGGATTTCACACTGTATAGCTGTGTACAAACCATCTGACATGCCTTGGTTCCTTTGTCCTTACTACAACTACAACTGCATTTCATATGCAGAATATCAACAATAAAAGTCTGGTTTAAGTAAGTTGAATCTATCTGCCATTCTGTATGAGGTTATACTGACTTTAGGTATAGGCTGGACGTTGGGAAGAAGTTCTTCCCAGAGAGAGTGATTTGCCATTGGAATGGGCTGCCCAGGGAGGTGGTGGAGTCGCCATCCCTGGAGGTGTTCAACAAAAGACTGGATGAGGCACTTAGTGCCATGGTCTAGTTGACTGGATAAGGCTGGGGGATAGGTTGGACTGGATGATCTTGGAGGTCTCTTCCAACCTGGTTGATTCTATGATTCTATGAACTACACACAGTATTTACACAGCCCATAGGAATACTGCTGTGTGTTAGTGCATCAGTCAGGAGCCCCTTTAAACCACAGTACAGCTTTGGTGCACTCAGAGTCAGATACTATAAGAAAACTACTCCAGAAAGCTCCAAGTTGCTGTTCTATAATGCTGTTTCTTTTGTTGCCTCTCTAACCAATGGTGTAGCCATGTTAGAAGCTGGACAGTTGTGTAGATGAAAGCTTGTGTGTATATGCAAAAGAATATTTGTGCCATTGCTTTTCTCCTACTATGGTCAAAACTCCAGCTACTCTTTTTTACATTAAAGCCCTTCCAGGTACCTTCTGGATGGGACAAAACAAAAAACTCACATGTGGCTACTTTCTTGCTCTTTCCCAAGCTTTTATCAGCACCTCTTTATTTAAATTCCTGTTTACTGGAAATAAACCAGTTTGTCTATATAAAGGAGATATTTCTTTGTGTGTTCCTCACTGGAGAGGATTTACTTTGTTTTGGGAAATTGCAAAACTAGAGAAAACTTCCCCAAAGGAAGGTAATTTTTTAT
This sequence comes from Pogoniulus pusillus, assembly GCF_015220805.1. Lineage (NCBI taxonomy): Eukaryota > Metazoa > Chordata > Aves > Piciformes > Lybiidae > Pogoniulus > Pogoniulus pusillus. Next base: position 4,485,511 of record NC_087283.1, on the reverse strand, counting down.
TTTGTATTGTTTCACTAGCACTCCAGGCTGATGCCCTGTATTACTCCCACCTCATTTATCTTTTAGGCTTGTTTCGGCATTCTAATCCACCAGAAACATAATTCAGTAACTGGATCTTCACCAGAACCTCATTTCTACAGTCTTGCTATCAGAGGCTTCTTCTTAGCTTCCCACCACCAGTGATTTTTTTACAGTATTTCTCACCAATGCTTTTAAATCCAGACTTAAGGCACTACTACTGTAGTTGCCTCTCTAAACCTTTCCTGTCATGGCTCACAGTAGTAAGGGCGCTGTTGACTCTGCCTTGCTTTCTTCTACCTGAACCCTGTCTCTTCCCCTACCCTTCCCAAACAGCAGTTTGCATTCTTGGTGTTGGGCATAAAACCTGTGACCAACATGACTCTTGCCAAGGCAAATTTTCTGAACAGTTCAAACGAATCACATGTCTTTACTCCCAAATATGTTCTATCACATATTCCTCAGCCCTTCCTTGAACTCTCTTTTGAGATATTTATTTCACAATATGGGATCTTAAAATTCAGGAATTCCTGTACTACCTGGCTGCTCGTTTTGTGGAGCTTTAAGTCTTCCTTTATCACTACTACAGCGGCTCTATTCCAGAGCCACTAATCCAAACCATGGCAACTAAACTTATTGGTTACAAAACACAGTAAACATTCAGTCTTACAAACAGTAAAGATATAATCATTTAAAAGCCTTGACTCCAGAGTTTGATCAGCTTCATATACAAATCCATCTACCAGGATCAGATTACAAATGCACATTTAATACTGTCTCCAAAAAAGGAAAAACAAATCTCCATGTTCTCTTGTAACAAGGGATTGCTTCCAATAAAACCCATCCTTCATCAGTAAACCAATTATGTAAATTCTTGAGACTCATCAAAGTAAATCCCAAGGGTCTCTAAAGCTCCAAATGAGAAAATATTTTTCCTTCCATTTCTTGTCCCTTTTTTTTTTTGTTTCAGAAAGTAGTACCATGAGGATTCCAAATCTAATTATTTACAAGCCACCATCGTGGTTTTGATTATTGAAAAAGCTCTCTTAAGTCACATCCTACCACTGGGTGCCACTCCATAGCTTCATTAAAATTAAACAAACCCCAAACCCACTGATATATTAAACTGTAATGCAGCTGTAATGTTAGAGAGTGTGATTCATATTTGTCCTCAGTTTAGAGTAAGATTGAAATCCCTCCTCTAGGTAAGATGAAAGGTATCTGAATTTATCTTGTTCACTAACTGACAGCTTTACAATTTATTTTGCAGTGCTATTTGCTTTATTACTTAATCTTTCTCCTGGCACTGTTAAAAAATGTCTCATTCTAAGCCTATATTAAAGATCTTTACATCACATAAGTATTGTACAATGTGATTGCTATAAAAATTGATTTAGTTTACAAGAGGTTTAATGCTCATGTGTGAACACTCACTCAGTTTGGCATTCCATAGCATTGACTGAAATCAAACTGCTATGTAATTGGTAGCAGCGAGCTAAAGCAGAAGTGTTGGAGGGACAGAACATCACTGATTGAGCTAAGACAGTTTCTAATCTAATTCAATTAAACTTGCACGTGTAGATGCACAAAAAAAGGCAAATGACACATATATTAGCTACAATACTTCAGCAAAATAGGCTAGAACTTTAATAACATGTTTTGCTAGCTCTAGGCTAACAGAGGCTTAACTGTAGGAACTCTTCAAATTACACTGGAGGTTTCTTTTAATCTAAAGAACAACAGCATACATAGAATACAGAATCACAGAATATATCTTGTCGGAAGAGACCTCAAAGATGATCCAGTCCAACCCTTGATCCACCACTGAAAGCACAACACTAAACCATGTCCCTAAGGGCCAGGTCCACAGTGAAATGCCTGCAGGGATAGTGACTCCACCACTGGCCTGGGCAGACCACTTCAATGTTTGAGAACCCTTTCAGTGAAGAAATATCTCCTAACATCCATCCTAAACCTCCCCTGGCGCAGCTTGCAACCGTTTCCTCTAGTCCTGTCACTTGCCACCCAGGAGAAGAGGCTGCCCCCTCCTCGCTCCCTTCAGGTAGTTGTAGAGAGCAATAAGGTCTCCCCTCATCCTCCTCTCCTCCAAACTGAACAACCCTAACAACATGTTTCAAGTTTATGATGCTCTTTTTCCTCAGGAAGCTTCAAGACTACCATACAAAAATACTTCTACATATGGACATAACCACTGAATATTATAGAAGATACAACTCAAGGTCTTCTCAAGGCTGTTGGTATTTAGTGACAGTAGGGAATTCAATTTTAAACCACCTTTATTCTACTGAAATAGATGCATTGAAACAAGGATTTGGAGAAGTCTGTGATGTGAGGCTTTACTTCTTATATCTAGATATGGCCCATATTTTGGGCTCTCCAGTTTAAGAGGGACAGGGATCTGCTGGAGAGGGTCCAGCAGAGGGCTACGAGGATGATTAGAGGACTGGAGGGCATGGCTGATGAGGAAAGGCTGAGGGACCTGGGGCTGCTTAGTCTGGAGAAGAGAAGACTCAGAGGGGATTTGATAAATGTTTATAAGTACCTGAGGGCTGGCCAGGAGTGGGGGTACAGGCTCTGCTCACTGCTCCCTGGGATAGGACAAGGAGCAATGGGTGTAAGTTGCAGCAAAAGAGGTTCTGCCTCAACACAAGGGGGAACTTCTTTACTGTAAGGGTCACAGAGAGGAATAGGTTTCCCAGAGAGGTTGTGGGGTCTCCTTCTCTGGAGACTTTCAAGGCCTGTCTGGATGTGTTCCTCTGTGATCTATGTTAGATAGTATTGTCCTGCTCTGGCAGAGGGGTTGGATTCGATGACCTACTTGGGTGCCTTCCAACCCCTAACATCCTTTGTTACATATTCAGTACAAGCCAAACAGTGAAAAGCCAGTTGCCTGTTCAAAAATCTTGAATTACCTTGCTTCCTTTTAGTATTGTTTTCTCTAAGTCAGTGATCAGAACACACAGATTGGGCCTACAAAATAATCTTTGTGTTCAATCATTCCTAACAAGATGATACCTATAGGAACTTGGTTTGTAGTGACAATATATCTGCTTTGCTGCCTTGGTGTGAATTTATATCATTATTTCTACTGAGCAATAAATATCATTAGTAAACTCCAAACAGCTCATAAACCTCTCAAGTATCACATAAAATTTGAATTTTATTATGCTAAGAGCTGTCTTGGGGCCCAAGAGTAATTTACTTTGAAAACTCATCTATGTTTAAAACAATTGAAAAGAATATAGGAGCCATTTTCATTAGGTGAGAACATTTATCCTGACTAATGATTCTTCTGCACTACAATAAAGTGTTCTTTTGGATACAAACATAGTACTTTATTCAGGGCAAAATTATGTAAACCAGAAAAGTAAACCTGCTTCCAACTAAAGCTCCCCACTATACTTAGAAAAGGAGAATTTAATCATACAATGCACTAATGCTGTAAAATATTATACAATCTTAAAGCTTTAAGACTTTCAAATCACACAACAGATTTTTGGATAATTGGGGAAAAAAAAAAAACACAACAAATCAGAACAGCCTAATAGTCAGGTGTCATCAGAACAGAGCTGTAAATAGTCTGTGTTCCTGCTGCTGCTATGTGCCCAAGACCAACTTTTGCAGCCTTTGGGGAAACTGCTTGAGTCTCTTGATGAAATACAAGAGTGAGCTTAAGGCACAGACTGCAAGATGTCTCCACTGGCTGGGATATTAATTCTCTTTCTTTCTAGAGTAATGAATTGCTCCACATTGTGATGATCCACTCAAGGTGTGTGAGGTAGACCTCAAGCACTGAAAGAATATAGGGACTCATGAGGAGTGGCTGAAGGAGCTGGGGTTGTTCAGCCTACAGAAGAGGAGGCTCAGGGGAGACCTTACTGCTCTCTGCAACTACCTGAAAGGAGGTTGTAGCCAGGTGGTGATTGGTATCTTCGCCCAGGCAACCAGTGACAGAATAAGAGGACACAGTCTCAAGGTGCACCAGGGGAAGTTCAGACTGGTTGTTAGGAAAAATTCTTCACAGAAAGTGATTGGCCATTGGAATGGGCTGCCCAGGGAGCTGGTAGAGTGACTATCCCTGGAAGTGTTTAAAAACAGACTGGATGTGGTGCTTAGTGCCGTGGTTTAGTTGATTAGATGGTGTTAGGTAATAGGTTGGATTTGATGATCTCAAAGGTCTTTTCCAACCTGGTTAATTGTGTGATTCTGTGATTAAGTTTAATACTCAACTGTCCCTCCACATTACAATCAATACCAGCAATGGATGATCTGGTTAAATATAAAATTATCTTGTCTCTAAGTTCCCTAGATATGACAGCAGTGAGTGCTTTTTATGGCCTGTTGGCAAAGTTGTATGAAATACAGCAGAAAACTTGTGTCATCTCTGCATTAATCTAGAATCCTAATTAGAGTGGCAGTATGAAAACAATTAAAAAAGAAAAAAGAAAATAACAACCCAGAAGAAGAGTTTTGTGCTCCTGCTCCTGAGGTGCAGAAATTCTACCAGTCTGCCAAAATCAGCACATGATTAGCTGCTGAGAGACAAAGCTGGTTTTCACCAATAGAACTAAGTAATTTACCTTGTTCCTGGCTGTTGTTACCACAGGTATGCTGATAAACAGACCTCAGGAGGAGATACAGATTGTTCACTTCAGAAAGGCATTTCTAAACCCAGAAAGGCCCACTTAATTAAAAGGTCTGTGTCTACTAACAACTAAGCATCCTTCTACCCACCATTTGAACTGAGACCAACAAAAGCTTCTGAGAGAATAGAAACAATCACCAGGAACTGCTAACACAAACCTCAGATTTCTCTTTCATGACAGCCTGGGTGAGAAGCTGGATTTCTCACATTAGCAGTCCCTGCCAGTTCAGCTTCAGCAACCAAGAGCTTTCTTTCCAAACCAGTCAACTAATTAACAAAGAAGCGTGAGTGGAATTTTTGGACACAGAGGAAAACCCTAAGTTCCACTCACAGGCTCTGTGGCTTAAACTATCTGTGCTAATAATGCACAGGGCAAGAACAATGCATAGCATCTAGATGTGTCTGAAAACTTAATTTCTAATATATTCCTGTTTGTAGCTGCCATCTAGCTGGCACTTATAACTGATAGCATCCAATAGCTATTTCTGTAAGTGACAGAAAACTCTCACTGTCCCAAACAGAGAACCACAAAATCACAGATTGTCAGAGGCTGGAAGGGACCTCGAAAGACCATCTAGTCCAAGATCCCTGCAGGGCAGAATCACCTACACCAGACCACACAGCAACGTGTCCAGGCAGATTTTGACTATCTCCAGAGAGGGAGACCTTCCAGTTCAGAGTACTACCAACTCTTTAAGGTAAACTTCTTTTATTAGCCTGTATTTCATCAACCTGTGTGCAAGACTAGGAGAAGACAGGCAGATGTTTCACTGCATTGAGGCAGAGATAAAAATGAATGGATTGATGTGTGTTTCAATCAAGGGTATAAAAGCAAGCAGCTTTTGCTCCCTCAAACTTCATCAAGAGCCTAGCAGTTGTTTTTGAACAGGGAAATGACTCCATAAAATCCCATTTTCCTGACTCCTGAGAATAGCTTCAATTCTACGACACGAGCAGTAAAACTGAAGTGTAGAACATGTCAGAGTCAAACATTCACGACGATCATAAAAGAAATCTGTCTCCTGGAGTTATGCAGCAGTGCTTTTCAAGGTGTCCTGCATGTCAGAGATGTATCCCCTCTGCTTTCCCTAACTGTCTCTGGTAATTTTCTTGCACAGGTATAGTATCACCCCATCAGTTCAATACCTAAGGAATGTGTGATAATTTATCACTTAAAAACCAGCTAACATATTTCAGTAGGCAGATTACTCCTTCTTCATCATACTTCAGCAGCAGCTTCTTCCTTCTTATTTTTTTCTAATCAATGGCAAAGCAGTTTCTCCACCATCCCCTGTTGCTAATCTAATTAACTGGCAGCACGTAACTAGTTTTATCCCTAACAGTGCACACCTTCTCGGGTAACCCATCAATCTGAATCTGTCAATGCTTTCCATACTATTTTTCTGCCTATCTCCCCCTGCCCTCACATAACCCAGCAGAAACCAAGCCTGCTGCTGTTCTCCTCTGGCCTGCAGTTACAGAAAGCTATTATCTCTGTGGCACACAAGGGCAAATAGAAATGACAAGCTGTCCTGACCCAGAAACATGTATCGTGACTCACCACTGCACTTTAAACTTCCAGTGTCTCATGCTTCTGGAAAAGTATTCTCTGCTCGTGTATCTCTGTAACTAATTAATTCTTCGCAGAGCGCTTACTAAGTAGATGAGGAAAGTGCTGTAGCTGCGGGCTGTGTTTATGTTAATTGAGAGAGGTTTAGTCTCACACCAGTCAGCTTCTAACCTTTCTAACAACAACGGCTGAACACGGAATCGATGTTCATCAGAAATATTGCCAAAATACGTTTCCCTCTCTGCTACTTCGTTCCAAACCGTTGAGATGCCACTGCCCTGAAATGAAACAGCTCCTGAGATCTGGTAGCACACATGGCATTCTGAAATTGGAGCCCAAACGAACACACTGCCTCCCAGAGATGCAGAGACATGGCCCTGAGGCTTGGCTCTTCAGCGGCCAGAACTGGAAATTAGAGGTTTTCAGGCTGATCCATGATCCCTCCACTAGCGTATAGCAGCAGGCAAGTGAATTTCTCCACCATCTCTTTTGTTATTTACCTATTAAGTGAGTATTACAGCATGCATATTCTCAGCATGCACAAAGGAACATTTTGAAGGCTCCGGATGGCAAAATTGTTTAAACAAGTATTCAGCTGGTGGGCCAGAGAGAACAAACTACATTTCAGAAGCTGTAAAGGAAAGGGAAGGAAGCACAGAGCTGGAATAAATTACTTGTTTAATTAAATTCTATTCATGTAGCTTGAATTTTATGCAGTGTTTATGAATAATATATAGCAATTGAAAATAATTGACTTCTGCTTACACACTTAACAGACTTAACAAGTCAAGTCTGAGTTTCCTAAAAACATCTCATTTACCCAGCCTGATTTTGTGGTAATCACAGCTAATGTCATGTGTCTGCTGCCTTATTTCAGAAGGATGAGGCCTGTATCTAAGTCTTGTCTTGCTTCTTTCCATCTCATTCTTTTAATAAAACCATAAGCATATTACATTGCCATCAACAGTGTCTGAAGCCAAAATGACTTCTGGGCTATGCCATTACTTGCTGATCTGAGTAGGAAGGGTGGAATGAATTACCAAGTAAGATGAAGTCCTGTTAAACAGGAGAAGAAATGTAAATGCTATTATATAATCATTTATTAGCAAGTTAATAAGAGCAGAGAGAATCCCATAATGAGGTATTAGCTATGTCTTAGAGGGGAAAAACCCCTCAATACCTAATTAAACTCCAGTACTTTCAAAGTATGGTTTACTCCTCTAAGTGTAGAGCATCAAAATTCTTTGGAACATTAATATTTCAGTCAGATAAGCATCTAGGGAAAAAGTATTTGCAAAGTCTTCATTAAACATCACCTTACTTATGGCTCAATTTTCGTTTAGTTAAAACTTGTGTTCAGTACAGTTAATGTCAGTGAGGTAAAAGTCAAGTGGAATAGCTTCGCCCTTCCCCTTTCCAACATTCAAAATGTATTTTGGCCTATAGCTGTGTTTAACTCCACTGTGAGCACTGACACAAGCTGCTCTGAATTACTCAGGCTTTGCTTCTCAGTCTGTGTTCCCCACCTCTCCCTTTGGAAACCTGTTACATCAGTAAGAGATGGCTCCTTGCATGTTTTTGCATTCTTTTGCTACCTACATGAAGTTTATATTAAACTTGTGTTACACTTGTTTGTATACAAAAAACCACCAGTGATGTACAGAGAAAACAGTCACATTTACTTTGAACTAGAGATGTTTATTTTATACAGTCAAAGGGAACAGAACCTCACACACAGGCAGAACAAAGAGTTCTAAGACAGCAGCACAGGACAGCATACATGGAGAACCAATGCTTGTAAACCAGGAGAGCAGTTGGTGAACAACTGCAAATGAAGCACTGTCATATAAATATTCACCGCAGCAAAACAAGCAGATTCTGCACTGTAGTGCCAAGGAGGCAACCACTGCAAAGGAAATGCCAACCTGCTCTGGGAGCTTTCACAGACTGAGTTCTATTTCCCTCTTTCTGCATATAACACTGCACAACAAAGTGGTTTATGTTTATGAAAAGAAATATTCTTTTCTCTATTTCAAGGTGGGTTATTATCCACCGTTCATTCTAGATTATTTTTCATTCCTTGAAGAACAATTCTATAAACAAATACAGGTTCTAAATGCTATGGAAGTCACTGGACTTCAACAAAGGTGTAGTTTGTTCAGCTGAAGAATCTGTTTTCATCAAGCCAAAAAGATAACCCCCCCCTGCACCTGCCATGACTATTTTATCGCTCAAAAGAAGACAGCAGATGGCATTTAGCATCCAGAACAAGGTACCAGCCTGACCTGCTATTATTAGATTGCCTTCTTACTATGTTAAAAGTAACTAATGGGTCAATTTTCTCTCTGCCTTACTATGGATACATGAAAGGCTTTTTGTCCTAAAGCTAACATCAGGGAAAGCTATGAATAGCTTTTGATGAAATTAAAGTCTTTGCTTTAGGGGGTTCACTGTAATTATTCTGCTATCGTGGGTTTGAGACTTCCCATTCTCAGCCCCAAATAACACTGCTACTCCTTATATCTGAAAACTTGAGCTGAGCTGCTCACTTTCAGTGTCAAAATAACAAAACCAGGCTTCCAGTACCTGAATCCTTGGAAGCCACAGAGGCGGTGCTAAACCCAGACATACTGTGATGGCTTTGCACACACTCTCCCCAGCCCCAAAAAAACCCAAACAACAAAACCATGCTATAAATTCTGTATGGAAAGTGTTCCTTTGCCCGATTCTTGTCGCTGGATTGCTCTTAGATGGAAGGTTCCTACTACTTTCCTTTGCATGCTACTAACTTTCAGAGCTAGTGCTGAGAACAGCAAGTATCAGAACTGCAACATGTGAGTAGTGCTTCTTCTAAAGGAAACATCTGGAAAGGTGACCCATGGCTAAGGGTCCCCTGAGGTTTTGAATATCAGTTACTGGATTCATGTTCATCTCTGTGGCAGTGTTAACAGACTGAGGACAAATGCATTCTCCAGCGTGCCTCTGCAGAGGGTGATACTCTTCCACACAAAAGTATTCCAGCATTCACTTTGAAATGCTGTGCAGGGATCCCCTTGTCTTCCCCATCCTAGTTAAACATATTTATTCTCAATGCTCTTATGAGTCAGGAAATATCCTCCAGAAACAACAAGAGTAAAAATTGGTGACATTTATCTCTAATGAAGACTCCTAAGAGTGATCGAATGAAAGTGGCCATTTGGAGAAAACCAGCCTTAGTCAACAGGAAATTAAAAGCAATCAAACTCTGTCAAACTCTGAGGAGGGGAGATATTAGAGCTATGGAATTAAAAAACCCAGAAACCTCCCCAAAAGAGAACAGAAATGCACACCACCAACCTTTCTTCAGTCTGGTTCCATGCAGTCCATTGTGGTGACACCTTTTTCTGTGTCTCCCGTTAACTTGAGTCAGCCCCGGGCTATTCTTACACCCAAAATAAAAGATGCCCCAAATGCTAATGCCCTGAATGAGTGATACTCTGCAATCGATTAAGAACACCTCTAGCACTACTACAGGCCTGAAGATGCCAGCCAGACATTTCCTTTGTAAATTGCCAGACAGCTCGTGGAAAGCAAGCAGGCATGATAAATGAGCTGTACTTTTCTAGTGCTTCTTAACAGATGTATTTACACATTGCACAATCTACCGGTGGGGATGGATGGTGAGTGCTACTGCCAAATTTTAGACAAAATGTTATCAAACAGAAGTCTCCCAACAAATTACCATCATGTTGACTATTAAGATCTGCCTGCTCTGTGTAATTTTTCATGTTATGTCCTCATTCAAAGTTTTGTAAGCCATTGTCACTTATTTTAATTACCCTTTTCTAACTCACCACTCCATGAGAATTATATATTTACATGAACAAAGCAACTGCAGAATGCCTACCTAGAGCTTGTGCCTCTTGAATTAATAAAAAAGTCATTCATGACCTTACTCAATAATTTTGAAATACCAACCCCATATCAAACCCCTACATCTGACTCCATTTCTATTTTACACTGCTCTTCAAAGCACTGCTCTCTCTCAGACAATAGCAGAGAACTTTGCCTTGGCTGAGCCAGCTGCTCTTTATCACAGCATCTCTTTTCCTTTCAGGAGTTCAATGGTGGGAATTAGCCACTCCTATGCCACTGGCTAGTAAAACCCCGAGGTGTTAAGAGGTTGCTGTTAGTGACAGTTAGAGGCCTCAGGTAAACACTTTAGAGAAAGAGGGAAAAGATTCCTGGGAAAGTTGTCAATGCTCTCCGTTTTGCTGGAGAGGAACAAATGGAGCCCATACCGTGCTGGATCATTTCCATCTGCTGTACCACATAAAGTGGCACATTTGGGTACACTGGGCCAGTGTGAAAGAGTCACAGAATGATCTCAGTTGGAAGGCACCTTAAGGATCATCTAGTCAGAAACCTCCATGAAGCACAAAGAGACAAATGGTTCCCACATCAGCACAACCTAAAGCAGTACACACCTTGATATATAACGTGGTGCAGGCACATAAAGCCCCAGAGAATTGCCAGAGGCTGTCCCACCACACAGCTGAAGATCTCTTACCTGTGTCCAGGACAAAGATAGTGCTAGAATGCCAGCTGAATAAAGAACAACACACTGGGCTCAATACCCTGCCCACAGGGTACTCAAAAACGTAATAAAATCCAGTATTACTGAGGAATTCATTCTGATGGTTGCTATTTCCTTAGGGAGGCACTGAGCTAACCTGCTCAGACCTTCTCAATAGCAACCATAAAAGGATACAACCACAATAAGTAAAGCTCTTGCAGATCATGCATATGTGAAGGAGGTGTCAGGCTCTGCACTTCACAAACACAAAGCACAAACATTCATATGGAAGTGCTACCATAATCTTGTTGTTTCTTTATATGTTAATATCTGCTTACACCTCCACTCAAAGAGTGTTTGGGTCAAGAGGCTCATCAGGTTAGTTTCTTTACAGGACTTTAAGGACAGATGAACAATTAGAAGGAAAAAAAACTAACCCACAACTCCACATTCCACAAAATGTAACTTCTATTAAGAGTGATTTCTGATTTGACAGCCTGTGATACATTTTCAGTAGCGTCCTGAAAACCTGAAAGCTTCCAAGGTTTGCTGGCAAAAATATAACACTGAAAATATAACATCTTTTCCTCAGAACAGTTATTAAGTTGTTTTCAATTATAATGTCTGCACTTCACATTGCACTTGTTCCTCACATTTCATGCACTTAGGGAACAGGAACAAAATTCTATGACTGAAAACCACATTTATCAGTAGTATTGTCAAGAACTTTGCACACAGCATTTGAAACTCCAAAAATGTTTTTATGAGAGCAATGTGTGGATAACTCTGAATTGTGAAGCTTCTGAATAGAAGGGGCTCTAAAGACAAATTGTGCACAAACTAAAAACCAAGACATGTGACTAGCTAGAAAGCAAATTTAAATCCATTTTTACATCCAAAGGTGCAGAGATCCCGGACATTTCAAAGTGGAGGAAAACATTTTGCTCTTACCTCTTCCAAAGCCCACAATGAATCAACCACAGGCTTGATCTTCTTATTGTTATAGAGATTTAGGAGTTTGTCCATCACACCCTTGACCAGGCCACTTCGATTCTGTTTGAAAAGTAGATTCAACAGGGAAAATCCAGCAATGACTTTGTTCTCCTCATACAGCTTCATAGGATTTACTTTCTCCACCTGCCACCACTGGAAAGCAATGAACAACAGAGGGTTAGAAAAACATTTGGTAAGCAATGTGAGGAAACTATCTGGGCAGATGTGACACGACTCAGCCCTCTGAGCTGCAGCAACAAGAGAAGCACTCAGGATTTTATTGCAGGAAGAAGTAGAAATGACACAGCTGAGTGATGTGGAAATAAAACACAGGTTTGTCTTGCATGAGGTTAGGGTGTTAGAAAAGGGGTGAACGGATCTGGGTTTAGAACATGGGTCTAGAAGTAAGCAATTGGAACCTCACTCTGTAGTTCTGCTATCCTTTTTATCTCAAGAGAACCATGCAGGCTTCCTGAGTGACTCTTAACTATTACTCTTGTCTCAAACCCAAGGAAACTATGCACTGCTTATCAGCTTCCATTTACTTTTCACCCATTATTATGTTTGTGATATTTGAGCAAGCCTGATAACATCTAATGAAATTATTTTATCTCATTTAGCCCAAGAGCATCCTTGAGAGCAAAATCCCACTTCCAGCAAGTTTGATTTGAATGGGTCAATCTAATTAAAGTTTTCACACAATTTTGATGAGATCATTTTGCAGTATAATTACATGAAGAAAACAGCTACACTTTTATGCAGTATTTTATGTGCTATTTATTAATTTAATCATGCTTATTCAGTCAATAATTACCAGTATTGCCTGAAAAACAGGGCAGTTGAAATGGATTTCATTAGGCCAACCTACCCTACAAATGATGTGTGTCTGGATATGTTTATATCAAGAGTACAAAGGCTGCACAGTAAAAATTCTCTTGGTTTAGTTCACAAACACAAGACAGTAACAGAGATTGTGCCACTATAGCCAGTAGGAAATGAAGGAGGCAAAGAACAGCTTCTTGCTGCAGTCTTTGATTTATCTTCTTTTCAACTACGCTGGAATTTGAAGCTAATTTCTCCTGGGAAGTGGTTGTTACTGGAAGCTGTAAGTGAGTTCCTAGCACAGAGATTGTATGACAGATCTTTAGTCAAGGCTTATCCCTCTGTTTTTCTTGTCTGAAGGAATCACTTTCACTCCTGGTTAGACTGTTTCTCACTGGCAGATCATTTGATGTATTTGCCCCTTTTTTTACTCCCTAGGATTTCTGAGCAGATTTTGGTTACAGTAAGCTGAGGGAAAAAAATTAAACACTTCAATGTTGGATTTGCTAACCTCATCCACCAGGAAACAAATCCAACATCATCATCTTTGAGATGAACATGGAGAACTGAAAAATGCATTTCTGTATGGAGCTAACCTCTGAAAAGCTGGAAATGACTGGACACAAACCCTACTTTAAGAGGCACATCTCTTAATTCATTGCCCCATCCTGACAGTGGTTTTGGATATGAGTAACCTACACGGTACAGTTTTCCATACCCATAGATACAATATAAGTAAACAAATAATGCAGTCTAACTTTAAACTCAGCAGTACAAGAGATCCCTGTCTGATAGCTAACAATTTAAATATGCAGTGCACACAGATCTCATTCCTGTCTAGCTGTCAATTAGAAGAGAACATGTCAGACAACAGTGCAGCCAGAAAAAATGTTCTCTTTATCAACATCAGGAGTAACAACTTAGTAGAGGTAAACTGGAATGGTAAAGATGAGGATGTTACAGAAAAGAGAGGCTAGAGGAAAGAGCAGGATCACAGCACTGGGACACTTACTGATTTTGCAAAACTGAAGAAGCTTTTTGTCTCCCCAGTAACCATGTTAGATGAACCTGTAAAAGATGAGTATGTTCACACACAACTTACTACACACTGATAAGCAGATATGCAAAATCATTTCCATGATTCATATTTAAGAAAAAAACCTTTCCCCAGGTTTAAAAGGGATTAGAAGACATCCTTATGCTTTGGGAAATAATAACAAAAAGGCCAAGGGACTGAGCCTTACAAGTTCATAGGAATTCTGAGATGTCAAAAGCAACCTATCAAATCCTCCAAAATCAGGAACAGGTTAAGTGCATGCAGCATCTTGACACCACAACTCTCTATAGCTCTCTCTTTCTCTGCAGTAAGATGCCATTTGTCTCTAACACACTACTATTTAGCAGCAGTCACCACACAGGTGTCTCTTCTCTGTAAAGATAAATGTATCTGGCCACTACATGTGTGAATGTGCACCTCAACCTGTTAACAAGAGAGTGACAATTCACTGACAGGAGCTTCATTACAAACAGGAACCAGGCTGGCTGGTACAGTCTGAACAGACATCCAAGTGACAAGGTGTTTGTTATTGCCACTCTGCCAACTAGACCAAGCCCAGGGAAGCAGCTATGCTTATCCATGATGCCACTGCACCTTCCACTGTGATAGAGATCTACTCTCAATTTCAAAAGTTTAGCAATCAATCCCTTCAGCTTTCCCTCTGAGAAGAGGGTGAAAAGCTTGGCTCTGTGGCAGAACTGCAGGACAGACATGTTCCCTTGGTATCTGGAGCAGTATATAGACAAGAATGGAAATCTGAACAGAAGCCTGGGCTTGAATTCCTCAAAGTCACACCAAATAAAAACACTAACATTCTTCCAGGAATCTTCCTCCAAGATTCTCTCCCACAAGAACTATATTACAGTTTCCTTGGCCACCATGTGTGGTGTGTAGAATGAGAGAACCAAGCTTTTTCCTGCACTTAAAATCATGGAATTGTTTTGGCTGGAAAAGACTTCTAAGATGATCAAGTCCAACCATCAACCTAACACCACGACAGCCATTAAACCACATCCTGAAGTCCCTTGTCCACACGTTTCTTGAGCATTTATCCTGTGTGTGACCTAATGACACTGATCAATCTGAATATCTGTCCAGTTTCACTTTTGGACTTAGGTTTTGTTTTACAGAGTTGCTTTGCATTGCCTATTGTTCCTCAATCATTTACTCCATGTTCAGCCTCACTACAATTCTTGATTGGAAATGGTCAACACAGTGGCCTCCAGTTCCAGAAGGAGAAGCATGTGAGATTTTAAGAGATTTCAAACTTTGCAAAACTTTAGTTCTGAAATATGTAGCAGGATTTTTCCACTTACCATATAAAATGTAAGTACCAAGTGGTTTGAGGAGACTGAGGCCTTTCCCAGTATTCTCTCCACAAAGACAGTCCAAAACAATATCTACTCCATCTGTCGAGATTCTAAAAAGCAAGCAAGAAATCTCACATTGCAATAAAATCCACAGGAGTGGTCAGCCAGCATGACACAGGCTGATTGTCAGGGTAACACTAACATCTTCCAGGTACTTGAGAAAGGACTCTAAGGCTGAGGCTTTAAACAGCTGAAATTTTTCTCCTCATGAAAATGTTTTGGGGTGGTGGGTCTTTTTTTGGGAGCCTCTGTGCCCTGATGAAACCTCTTCCCTGGAATAACCCAGTCATCTGTAATGAAGCAGGTTCCTACCACTGTCATTTCTCAACCACAGACCTACCCTTTTCTGCTCAGAAGATCCAAGGCTGCCTTGATTTTTTCTTCCCTTGGGTAGAGAAGACTACCTTAGAACTATTCCTGACCCATTGTGTAGCAAGCAAATGCAGACTCACTGTCTGCTCTGATGGCCAGCTAAACATTTTAAGCAGCAAGCAGGATATAACTAATATCCAGCAACCCCAAAATTACACTGTTCTCCCCACTGGCAATTTGTGTCTATAGCACTCTTAGAATTACCACTTTCACTTTTTTCAATGCAACATGAAAATATCTAGATCTGAACAGCACCACTGAGTACTGACATATTCTAGAGGGTGCCAGTTACCAGTTGTGCCAATCCTATGCACCTCTGAACCAGGAAAGAAGCACAAACTACCTAGTTGCATCTGGTCTTCTGCCTCACTGGTCTACTGCAAGGTGAAAAAGCATGTGAAATTGCAGGGATTTGAACAGACTTAGAGCAGAAGTCCTCCCTTTCTTACCCAGGTGTCCTTTTGGTTTCAGTAGTTAAGGTTTGTTTCACAGGGGTGGTGTCAGGGAACTACCCCAAAAAGGAGCTGTCCTGATAAAGTGCAGAAGCAGGCAGTGTATTCTGCAATCATGAACTTATTACAAGTTTGTATTCCTTTTTTCCTTTTGAAGCACTAATTTCTGTTGCATCTGTTCCCACATCACATACCCAGTCAGAGCAGACAGCCCTGCCAAGAGTTAGGATTAAGGCTGGTGCTGAACTTTGATTAATGTTTCCAAGTGTTCTTTCTCACCGAATCAATGTTTATAAAGTGGGAATTACTAGAATTCAATCTTCATCTCACTACAGCAATTTTCCAGGGGCAGCAAAACACTTTGAGATGTAGAATTCCCCCAAGAAGGCAGCTATGAAATGGCTGAGGAAATATGCTGCAATTGTTCTGAGCTGTCAGAAAATGGTAGGGGTATCATCTGCTGGACAAGTCCTATTTTTGGTGACACTTCTCATAGACAAAAAGTTTCCTTTGATATAAAACATCCTTTGTGATGGATCATTTCAAATGTTCTCTTAAGGCCTCAGGAGTGCTCCAGAAACAGTAGCAAGGCACCTTGCATTCCCCTCCAAAGCCAGTCTGGGCTGCTAACAGCCCAGGCAGAAGCCTGCTATATGTTGCTGGCCCTCTGTGAGGGCTAGTGACCTTCCTCCTGAGAGACCTTCAGAGATTTTCCATGCCAATCTGAGGAATTTGTAAGTTTGACAGGAAGCCTGTCAACTGTAAAATCAAAAAGACCTTTTTAAACTGAGATTTTCTGTGCTAACATCAATATCTAAAGCCAGATTGGAAAACAAAGTACTTGACAGCATGTAAATAGGAACACACACGATGACTTCAAACGGCAGCAGGATGATTCTAATCTGAATGCAAACAAACAGAATCTAAGGATCTGATATTAAAGCAGGCATCATGTGCTCTGACATCAATCCCTGGCAGAGGATAAAAAACCCAGGCAGACAGAAACACACTGGAGAATTCAAAAACCTGGACAATTTACAGATCCACTGAAGTGCCTTACAGTGAGCTACATCATATGCAGGTAACAGCAAAGTGTATCCTTCTGTTAAGGCCTTCATTCTTTTTTGCTTAGCTTACTTTGCTCACAACAGACACTCAAGTATGCACAGGGACTAGCAAAGCTAATGGCACTTGTAAAGAAAAAAGGAAGATGGATGCTTGCTCTCATGTCCCTTGTAGTGGACATATGGAATATCTGGAATAAACTGCAGCTCCCAAACAAACAAGTGTAATCTCTTCATATAAATACCATCAGCTTGGGGTCTTTCATAGCATTTTGGCAGATATTATACAATCCTTACTCAGGAAAAGAAAAGATTACCTCTTTACTTCTTGAACATAGTCTGCATTTCTGTCGAACAGGTGAGTTACTGAATCTTTGATTGCTTCATGTTTGAAAGACGAAGCTGTTCCAAAAACAGTAACATTGGGAACAGTTGAACAGAGCTGAGCAACAGCTTGACCCTGCAAACACATTATTATGTTAGTGCACTGACATGGAAATTGGTTGATGGACTTTGCAGCTGCCAGTTCACTCATGATGCAGCAAAATCCAAGACCAAACATGTGCAAGGGCTTCCCAAACTAGTTCTTGACAGTGAAGTGCAGTTCAACCACTGGAAAAATACACACAAATCAAGAGAGTATTCTGCAGACAAAGCAAGGGTAGGGATAGAAGTAATTTAATGTACCAAAAAATGTATTGGAAGGGATTTCTTCATCTTTTATCAGAGGCAGTGTAATTGAAGGGAAGTGGCATTAATTAACAAGGATCTCCAAAAATGATTACTCAGAGTGCTAGGGAAACATTTCTCATTTGCTACTTGCATCCTATGTGCATCCTCCCCAGAGCTCCTTGGGTAGCACCAGCAGTCTTCTTTGCACTTCATGCCCTGGAACAGTGCTTACTGCTTCTACACATGGGGAAGACCTGTTGCCAGAAAAGGCTTTCTGGCAGATCATGTAAAATTGCTTGGCTCCTTTGGTGGCCGATACAGCTTCTGTGTTTCAGGGTTTTGCATTCCTAAACCAGAAGGTTTAGTGTAGTTGGTCCCAGGACAGCTGGTAGTCTATCACTCCTAAGCAATCCCACTTTCATGTGGTTCCAGTGAGAGGCAAACAGTGTAATGGACACAAATCTGGTTCACCTCTTATTAGTTACAGTAATTATTACTGATTTTTCAAAAAGCAAAAATAGCCTTTGAGTCGCACTAACATGTTTAGCAGGAGAGTCCTCAACCTCAAAATTGATCAAAAATGGCCTAGAGCATGTATAAGAGAATAATTTTCCTAGTATATCCCTCCTGCAACTGGGCAGGAGGCCAGCGGAGTCAATCAGATGCGATGGCAGCTTTTAGGTAGGACTTGAGGCGGTGGAGAACTTGTGTATTCAAATGTTTGTTCTTCAGCTTTCCAGCTCTGAGCCCCAGGAGGGTTTCACTTCCTGAGTTTTAAACTTCACAAGGCTGAGAGAAGTGAGCACTGCACACACACTGAGCCTTCTAAACTTCAATAAACACCCTAATGGCTCATCTTTTTACAACCTTAGGTTTTTGGTTTACCCTTAACTTACTAAGAAATGGAAGAGACTTTTGGTAGCCTCTTGTAACTGCAGTACTCCACTGGAGCTGGCATGGTTACATAGAAATGCCCAGAAGCAAGAAATGGCACTGTCACTCTAAAAATAACATCTGATGGAATTCAGCAGATCATTTATGTTTACAGCCAAAAGATTGTCATTCATAAAGTGTATGCACGAGCAGTAAAACCATCCATGGATAAACACAATTCTGTTCTTTCCAACCAGAAACCTTGATTGTCTCTAAATACCAGTAATCAGTGCTGGGGTTTTATTTACAGTAGAATAATTAGATAACCCTGGATACCCTGGAGGTCTTGGCATGCTCCCATATAATGTTGAATGTAATTGTTAGTGACACTCCTCTGAGCTGAACATGGCAAGAGAGAACAATACTGTTATTTAAATATGGTGGCATGCAGGAGTTTCAGGTTGGTTTCCTACTGGATTAGTCAATTAACAGCTACACAGCAAGGCATGGCTTATGGGATCCTTTGGACAGGTACCAAGTGACATAGAGAAGAGAGCAGGAGAAGGGATGAATTCTCATTCTTACTTTACAGGTAAGAAATAGAATGGCACAGCAAATTGAACAACCTGAACATAAGTCATAGTCATAGAATCAAACAGGTTGGAAGAGACCTCCAAGATCATCCACCCCAACCTAGCACCCAGCCCTAGCCAGTCAACTAGACCATGGCACTAAGTGCCTCAGCCAGGCTTTTCTTCCAACACCTCCAGGGTTGGTGCCTCCACCACCTCCCTGGGCAGCCCATTCCAAAGCCAATCACTCTCTCTGTGAAGAACTTCCTCCTAACATCCAGCCTAGCCTCCCCCCAGCACAACTTGAAACTGTGTCCCCTGTTCAAGAGCTCAGAGAAACTTCTGGCAGGACCTAGGTATGAACTCTGAATCCAGTTCAAAAGGTAAACAGCCTTTTCTTTTTTATATTATCCACCACTTTCCTGGCCTGGAATCCCTAATCTCCTAGAAATCATAGGAAATCCATTCCTGAAGGACCTCATCTCACACAATGTAATGTCTTCCAGGAGCACAAAACATTTCATTCTTCTTAGGCTTTGCTTCCCTGCTACCTACTCATTCTGAAGCCCAGGTTTTACTCTCCAAAAATACAGCAATCTAAAACTACATGTAAAAAAAAAATCTGGGTTTGATATCTCTCCTTTTCTTATCCATTTTCACTAGCAATCCTCTTTTCTCACTTGCTGTGCCTCCCAGAAAACCATCACCCACAGTGCAGACAAGTCAGTACTTTATGATGTGC
Source organism: Pogoniulus pusillus (assembly GCF_015220805.1). Taxonomy (NCBI): domain Eukaryota; kingdom Metazoa; phylum Chordata; class Aves; order Piciformes; family Lybiidae; genus Pogoniulus; species Pogoniulus pusillus. The sequence continues at coordinate 4,465,713 of NC_087283.1, read as the reverse complement.
GCTAGCTGAGTGACACTCTGACATTATTGATCTATTCTCTAATTAGTTCTCTGCATTTTCCATCTAACTTGGGAAGATGAGGGATAATGAGTATATCCTGAATCAAAAACTCTGAATGTTTAAAAGGTCAAATATTAGAGTAGAAAACATGTTGATTTTTATCCTGCAGAAGATGATTAACATTTAAGGAACTGACAGTCAGATGAACAGGAGAAATGCACAGAACACCCCAGGATGCACATAACCTATTTTCCTCCTCACTCAAACTCGTTAGTACACTCCCCTCTTCCCCCAGTAAAGACAAGCTTATCTCAAATCCCAGATCAGAATACTTTACAGCTTTCTGCAGATATTTAAAGCCTTAAAACTGATTCATATGACCAGCACTTTTATAACTGGATGAACAACATCACTGAAGCTTTCTGAAGCAATTGCATTCTTCTGCAGCTTGCTGAAGATCTTGATTTGACACTGACTGTTCTTAGTGTTTGTGTATCAGAAGTATAGGAATAAAGGCTGAGAGTGGGCTTCTCATGGTTTCCCTTCCAAAACAGGAGAGCTGAACTCAACCTCTGAACTCTGCCACTTCAGCAATTTCTGTGGGATTTGACTAAGCTCCAGAACAGCACTATGGCTACACAAGTCACTCTTAAGTCTCTTTTCTAATCCCTTAAATCTTCTAGCTACCTCTGGATTAGCAGCTAGTGTTTAGAGGGCTATACATTTGAATTCCAAGTATGTGAGGCTCTGGGGTTCACAAATGAAGTAGCACAGAGGGTTTTGCAGCTGGAAGGAAGAATATCCTCTTCCCAGGGCTATGGAGGGGCAGGTGAGGTATCCGGCTCCTGTCGCCCTGCACACCCACACCAGGAAGCACCCTTTGATCACAGGGGCACAGGAGCCCTGTCCTGTCTTCTGGCTTCCAAAGCCATTCCTAAAAAATACTCTGTGGCAGTCAGAGGAGGGCTTCCTGTCTCCTCCCTGCCCAGGCAAAACCACACTGTCTCTACTACCAGCTTTCACCATGGCGACCACATGGATATGGAAGCAGGCAGCACATCATCAGAAATAGTCTATGAACAACAAATCCTTCCAAGATGGTGTCCAATTAGATAGGCATGATCTGAAAAATGAAAGCAAAACTCTTCACACACCTGATTTTTCACATAGGATGCAAATTTCCAGGTGTAACTGCTAACTAGGTTCTGCTTCCAAAACACAGGGAAATTAGGAAGTGGCAAAAATTAATTCTCACTTGGACAATTGATTTCACCTTTAACAGGATTTAGCTGTCTGAAGAAAATGATCAATTGCTATGCTGAAAGGATAGACACAGTTACAAAATGTTTCCTTAAAATGGAATTAATCTCCTTTACATTACATCTATTTTATATACTACTTATCACACAGAACTCCTCAGAGTGAGTTCTCATAGAAATTACTAAGTTGGATTTAAAGCATTGTCTGGAAAAGAAGCATGGCTCCTAATACTGGATTTGGCACAGGAGTCTTGTGTCTCTCTAGCTTCAAAGCCTGTTTGATAAATTCCTTTTCAAGGCATCTTGTCCATTTATAAAAGCAGTATGTCAAACCTAATTTACACATATGATTATTACAGAATTCCTTATAAATGGATATCCTTAGAGCAGTTTGAGATCCAGTCAAAAGACTCAAATTTCTTTACACCCCTGTACTTACAAATCCAACTTTAAACCTGCAGGATTGAAACATCTCATACTGACATAACCACATAAAAGAACAGAAAGGCAGATTTTAAAGAAGTGAAATAGACTGCTCTGTGGACTTAAAGAATTTCACAGCAGAAAAAAGGTGGTAGACACTTAAAAGTCAATGCAGAATGTATGAATGAAGAACTTACTAATCTCAGCATCTTATTAATGCTAACTTAACACTGGACAAAGCATCATTCATAGAATCATAGAATCAACCAGGTTGGAAGAGACCTCGATGATCATCCAGTCCAACCTAGCACCCAGCCCTATCCAGTCAACTAGACCATGGCACTAAGTGAAATTAAGTGATATAAGGTAGTGGATTTCCAAAAGCATCTGATCCAATGGCACAAGCCAGACCCTAGCTTGGAGTGCAAGCTGTGCACTGGAAGAGAACAGTTAAAGATCAGTATACTTTAAAGAAAGCATCTGGGTTTTTTTTGCTATTACATAAATTGAGGCCAGCTTTAAAGCAGGAGAGTACAAACCATCTGAAAGACACCACCCTGCATGAAACCTACATGAACCAACAGCATCACTGAAAATACAATTTCTATGATGTATCTTTGCAGCCCAAAGGCGCTACAGCATTTTAAATCCCCCAAACCATTCAGATTTAATCTTGCACAAAAACCTGTCTGGAACCAAATGTGAGGAGAATCCACATTTCCAAAATGCTTTGTTGCCATGTAACTGCACCTGAAGGTGGTACAAAATACACAAACACAGTAACAAAACTAAGAGAAGACATCTGCTATACTCCTGTCAGCAAGGAAGGCTTTGCTTTTGTATTAGAAGATACACAACATTCCATCTCCTGAAGGTGTCTTTTTTTCCCCATTACAGTAGAGGAAATTGGAAACCAAAGAGTAAACTGAACACTGCAGAGTGAACAAACTGAAATGTGAATCTTGAACAAGTGTTAAGGCAGCATCTGCTGCACTCAATGCACTACAGATGCATTTTGAAGTAGAGGTTGGAGAAGACAGAGTCACCAGAAAATTATATGTGTTACCCTCAGAAATCTCTTATTTTCTGCAGCAATTAGCAGGGTGTGTTTTTTTTCTCCCCCTTTGCAAAACTGTGCAGTCCAGGTGCATCTAAAACTCAAGAGCTGAACCCTCATCTGGTGTAAATCCTTTCCAGTTCAATGGAGCTACAGCACATCCCAGCCAGGATCAGTGCCCAGAGGATATAAGCTATCCAAAAAGGTAGAACAGCCAAGGAAGAGTTAAGAACTGCCTGTCTGTGACATGACTCAGCAGGGGATTCAGGGAAAGGACAAGTCCTCTGGGGACTGTGCAGGGCTTGAGAGGCAGAAAGAAAGGTCTTCAGAGACTGGAGCCTGCTTTGGTCAGGGAAATTGCTTTTTGTGTACGGCTCGACAGGCTTTTGTGTTTGATTAACAGATCATGCTCTGAGGCAGCGTCTGGAAATAGATTCAGGCATGGTACTAGGACTCTCATGAGTTGTAGAGGGAGCATATCCATTGCTTTAGAGGCATTCCACAGCACAGGGCAGCTCAGCTTTGAGATGCCCTGTCTGGCTTTAAGTGAGATAACTTGGGTACTTAAAGCAGCCTAAACTTGGTTACACAAAGCTCTGTGGGAGCTGATTTATTCCCTTTCTTGACTGCTGGAGATGAAATAAGAGGAAAGCACTTCATCAAATGCAGAAGGGCTATGAACTGCTAATAAGCAAACAGCAAATGCAGTCCTGGGAGGGAACAAGGAAAGATTTTAGCAAAGTGGGAAGTATTCAGGCCATTGTACAGTATGCTGGCCAGGACCATCAAAAAAAGTGGAGTAAACTCTAATTATTCCCATTCAAGAAGGACTGACTCAAAACACAAGAGCGCTATTTAATTTGCTTCTACCTCCTAGGTGCAGACAGAGCTAAATCCAGTCTACCCATACAATGCTTAAAAGGATCAGGGATGTCATAAGACCTGTTTTAAAAGTCTCTGGCTTTCAGGCTAACTGATGCTTTGCTGCCAACCAGCTCAGCGTCCAAGAAGTTTGTGCATACCTGCCTGGACCACTCTCTGTAGGGTGACCAAGGAAACAGACATCTGACCTTACAAAGAACAGGGGTGTGACTAAACAAACCTGCTTTCAGCCTGAAAACACAGGTGGAGGAGGGACTTGATTCTGGCCTTGCCCTAGCCATAAATACACACACATCCTACCAAAAAGATCTGACAAGTTCCCCAAGGATAAAATATAGCTGATTTTAACTAATGCACAACACCAGAAGAACAAAGATACATTAACTGTGCACAAATAAAGTCTAGAAATTGAGAAAGATTTCTCATCATGCAAGACAGAGAGAATCTGAAGGGATACACAGACAGGTAATTTTTAATGAAGAAATGTGTTAATTCTCTTGAAGGGGTTTCTATCTGCTGCCCGTGGTAGCGGGTGGCCAGATTTACTAGGGAGTGCCAGGTCACTCTCAGATAAAATATCACTACTTCAACGATTCAGTTTGGAACACATCCACAAATATTTGCAATGTATGCAGGGGAGACAGTATAAAAAAAGAAAGGGGGTTCCTGCCAAGCAGTAACCAATCCTGCCAGGATGACCTAAATCTGGTGCCAAGTCAGATTTACCCTTCAAATTCAAACACCAGAGCTGCATCTGTAACTTACTCTGCTTGCACTTCCTCTGCTGCTGAGCCTGAAAAGGAAGGTCAGATCATAGCTTCAGGATAGCAATCGATGCTCCTGCATGAAAGGCAGCTGAATTTTAGCATTTGTAAGATCAAAATGCTACAGAACTGGCTAATAATTCTGCCCTGTGTCTGAGGAGTTAAGTGATGAAATTGAAGCATTTACACAATCTTGGTAAACGATCAAAGTTTTGTGCTCTAAATATTCAGAACAGAAAATACACAAAGAGCAGACAAATAAACAAATGGGCCTAATGTTTGACTCTCATAAATCTAAACCCCTAAGAATTCATTTTCCAGGTAGACAGAGGCTGGACTTAATAAAGGCAGAGAAGAAGGGGGTTTGTCTGGTTTGGCTTTTGTTTTGGCGGTGGTGGGGGGTTGTTTGGGGCTTTAGTGTGTGTTGTTCGGGTAAGGATTTCTTTGGTGTGGTGTTGTTTTGTTTTTTAATACAACAGTCCTGCACTTATATTAATTCAACTAATATAGGATACACTTTGCAAGTTTACATCAGTAATTTTAAGAGCAACTTCCTAACCTCACGCAAGCCTGTGCTGTCATGCGTACTGAGTGCACTGATCTCAAGATCCTTCATCTTAAACAACTAATTGCTTCATCAGCAGAACGGTCCCAGCAGGGTGCATGCCACTGCTCAGTTTTCTCAGGGTATTTGCTTCAGTCCCCTCATTTGAAAAGACAACATGCGAGTGTGACTGTGAAGGGTGCTGCTCTACCACTGTCTCACGCTCATTTCAGCCATCACAGCACTTTACAGCTAAGGCAGTATGTCCTACTGTAAGATTTTTGTCCTTGCAGGCTCATCTCTCTGAGCCTTATTTTCAACATATGGATAACAGGAAGGTCTGGACTACTTGACTCCTCAGGTTGAGAGCTGATAGTCTGTCTTTCTAAACAACTCCTATCTTAAGAGGCAAAAAGAAGCAGGAAAGCCAAATCAATTCCCAAAGCAACCACATTCCAAACAATCAAGATCAACAAGGTGGCCTTAGGAAACAAAAGCAAATACAATCCTTCCTTTCAAGCCCCCTTTCTAAGCACTGCAACAGGTCCTTCTCATCAGCTGGAAGGCTACAATATACCAATATTGTCAGAAGCAGTGTTTCTGAGTGTCCACCTCTCTCCACCTGGCTCAGGAGGACAAGCTGCTTCCCTAGATTTCCTACCAGGAGATAGGAAGATTGTGACACCTTAAACCTTCAAGCCGAGTGGGTAGCAGGGAGGGTACTCATTTGGTAGATGGAACAGGATTCAAATGTCTCCAATAGGTGTGTGAGACTTTTTTCAAGAGAAGTTATCTTAGCATGTCTCTTTTTTTTGTCTACATCACTTTCTGAGGTGCCCTTCTGGAAATAAGTGAACTAACTTATCTAAAGCATTCTATCAGACATTAAAGGCTATCAGCACACATTAATCACATCCGAGGCACAGATGGGAAGATAACTGCTTTAGTCACCTCACTAACCTATAAACAAAACAAGGCCACATAAATAAGCTGAGGCAATACATAAAGGTCCTTGAGTCAGGCTAAAAAAAAATCTCTATTTATTGGGAAAGCTGCAGGATCCTTCAAAAGGGGACTGGGAGCCAGAACAAAGAACCTCACAAACAGTTTTGAAGCAACAAGTCCTTTTTAATAAACTGCTTGAAGCAGCTAAAATAATGATCTTGCATAATGAGAAAGAAACAATTACAAACTTCTAGTCCCACAGGGAGCCTATTGTCTCATTAAAGCTTTCTGGAATTTCTATGACATTTAGAAACAAATGACACGTTTCCCACTTGCTGCAAGTGGGAATGGACCTTCTCTCTGTTAAAACAAGAACACAAAAAATGCTTCTTCCCATAGCAATTTCAGTGGCAGCTTTCTGATTTATCAGCTAAGAACTTTGTGAGAATTATTTGATCCATTGAGGCTGTTCCATTTTTTAAAGACTGACAGATTATCAGAGTTACACAGACCTCTGAAATCTTGGTGTCTCCTTAACAGAAATGAAAAATTTTCATGCATCTCCATGGTACTATTTTACCTCTAAGACCTACCAAGCCTTTCTTTTCCAGTCCTACTTACACCTGCCCTTGCCTTACAAGGAACAACAGGCTGCATGAGGCACTCTTCCCTGTGACACAGTCATTAGCATCCTGTCTCGCAGGCCAGGCAGCCCTGTCTCACTCCCACCCCTCCTGGACCATATACAGACCTTTATCAGCTACTGGCCACCCTGGTCATTCTTCCCACATCTCTGATCTTCCCCTTTAAAACTCTGGTTTATTTAATCACTTAGCAGATGATGGATCTGTTTTCTCCAGAAGGTCCACTAACAGCCACAGCAGAGGACCAGTCAAAAGCTACTCATTGAACATCTGCGGTAAAAGAGACAACATCAGCAGCTCCTTGCAGGCACAGCCCAGCACAGAGGCTGGGCACTAGTGAAGAAGACTGCATTAGAGTTGGCAGAGCATTAACAGTGCATCAGGAAGGGAGGAAAGAACAGAGGCAAGTGAGGTTAGAAAGAAAGAAATAAAGACATTTACAGCAGAGACACTTTCTCTTAATATGAAGTCCATTCTCTCTAGATCCATGTGTATGTGCAGGGACTGCTTTGGGGTGCTTTGCTACTTCTGTATACTCAGCTTATACAGTGTCAGTTGGGCAAAAGGCCTTCAAAGTTCTCCTGAATGTGTGGATTGATGTTACTTTAGCAGTCCTGAATTCCACATGAGAAGGTTTAATATTAAAGAACAAAAAAGTCAGCCATAAGGCTGTAGGTTGCAGTGTGCCAAAGCATAATACGATTATAAATTCCATTCATTTACAGAAGGATTCCAAGAGGACCATTTACTGCAAGTAGGATTATTGTTAGCTAAAAATACTTTGTAAAGGGAACTCATGAATTTATTCCTTTGATTACAGCTGCCTTTTATACGACAACCTGAAAGAAAGTCTAAGGACGCAGAATTAGGGATAAGATGTTTGGGGCTGCCCACCAGACTTCAGTAGACAACAGAATATTAATTCAGCAGAAGAGGTACTTCAGTCTGAAAGGCTGAGATCTACTAATATTCTCAGGGTGTAAAATCTGCCTTACAGAAAAGAGCTGCACAATTTCAAATGTAAACAAACTCCCTTGACACTATCTCAGTATTTTGCACAAGCTTAAGCATTTTCCAAAGGAGAAACATTTCCTAAAGGGTGGTTCAAGGAACTGGTAATATAAAATGATGACTTCTGATTTCATTGTGTGGCCTGGAATTCATTCTGCTGTTTTGCTCTCACAACATAAAGCTTCATTACTAATGATCAAAACTATGACAGGCAGCAGCCATCACTGACTCTAATTCAGCTTTCCTATCTTTTCCTCAGGGTTGGCATGATGTTTTTTAGTGCTTTCAATCCCTCTGTAACAACAAAAAAGGCATCACACACATCCACACTTAACATCTAAGAGGCATTTCAAGAAGGCTATTTACTGCATGGAGAATTATGGTCACCTATAAACACCTTGTGCAGGGAGTTTATTTATTCTTTTCATTACAGCCTTCTTTTACATAAAGGCAGTACAAGGTGTTTAAGTTCAGGAATGCAATGCTTGGGACAACACTTGCTCCTTAATCTCTGACAACCAATTAAAGGATTTTGGAGGGGGTTTTGGGTAGAGATCATTGTCAGTTCACCAAAAATTCCTGACAACCATTTGATGGGACAGCCTTTTGATGGGAAAACAGATGCAGTTCCTCCTATCAGAATCCCTCACATGGTGAAGTCTGATACCAAACCAAACTGCAGAGTCTGGCTTCATTTACTTGGTGACAGGAAAGTAAGAGAAGTTCCAACTTACCACCCCACCTCCTGCTGAGTGAACCAACACAGACATGCCTTCTCTTAGGTTAGCAACTTCAAAAAGCATCATGTAGGCAGTTACAAAGTTCATGGGAAAGGCAGCAGCTTCAGAAAAACTCATGTCATCTGGGATCTTGTAGACAAATTCTACTGGGGTGCAGACTACTTCAGCCCATGCATTGTAGTTTACAAAAGCCATGACTCTGTCTCCAATCTGCAAACAAGGAAGAGAACAATGGTCAGGATACGGCTGCAGCTGAGACTAGAGAGCAACTTGTAAGACTGCAACTCTCCTGCTCAGGCTGTGGGCAAAATAGCAGTTTAGCTTTGGGCTTTCACCATTTCATAATTGTATTTATTTAGAAGGTTGAAATGAACACAAATATGCAAAGTTAAAGCCATCTCTTCTTTTTGGTACACTGCTTCTGAGATCACCACTAACACGGATCATCTTTTGCTGGTAGCGCTCCTAAATAACAAATGAGTCTGTAAACAAAAACAGCATAAAAGGAAACTACAAAATTATACCTAAGAACATTTTCACTTTGCTTTCTGTCTCCATTGAGCTTTTTTTTTCTCTGTGGACTGAGAAGGGGAGGCACAGTGAAAGGCTTTAGAAAGCACTCACTTAGAAGATAACACCATCTGTATCCACTGTCTATTTTTATTATCTTAATAACTGACTCTACCAATGCTTTCCCATGATTGCCTTTTCTACAGCCATGTGTCAGAGCAGAATTTGATCCTGCAACTTTAAATAAGCCACCTTCAATAGCAAAAATAAACCTCGGGATTCTAAGGCAGCGAGGCACTGAATTTGACAGCATTTAGTTTGTTTTTTAATGCAACATTTCTCTACTCAACTTATTTGTAGTGAAAGGGTTATTTCATATCTGGAAATAAAGATTTTTATTGTTAATATCTGATACACTCAATTGCTTCTAGGAACCTTTCAGAGGTCCAGGCAGGTTGAATTCTTACATTTGTACAGTGGCCTTCATTGCAGGTTCAGGTTTTTAAAAGGGAGACAGTAACTCCCCACAGACGGGCAACTGGAGCTCTGAGGCTTCTGCACGAGTGCAACCACACTTGGAAAGCAACACTGCCTAGAAGCACAAATTGCTCTGCTGGGCCTGCTAAGGAGACCAGCAGTGAGCAAACACTTGGGCAGTATACACTGAAACACTCACAGGACAACTTCAACAAACTCTTGGTAATGGCTTGTCAGAAGCAGCTCCCATGCATCTTTTACCTTGTCTTAGACCTCTTTACCTTTCTGAAGTACTACCAACACAAACAGCACTCTTAACTGTGAAAGGAGCTCTTCAGTGGAGCCAAAATATTAGTAAGGCAGAAACTTCAGGAGTTTATTTTTCAACCAAAGCCAGAGGCAGCTGTCCCTCTAAAATGTCTTTGCTTACCTGCCTTGCATTCTACCACTACCCACAGAAGTTTTAGAAATACTACAGGTTCTTGGACTATTTAAACTACATCCTACAGCAATGGAGTAAAGCACAACACTCTTACATTCAGGCAAATGTTTATAGCACAAGCACATTTTAGTTTCTCGAGTACCTGTCATCACACTGGCTTTGGGATATTGCAGGTTTGCTGAAAGCTAAGGTGCTGGTGACAGTTCTGAAGGGTTTGTCTCTTAGAATGAGAATGCTGAAACAAAACTGTCATTTCAATATCACCAAAATGCTTCCTTCTTTTGAAAAACACATTCAAATTAGCACTGCCTCACTGCTAACCACTCTCTCCTTCCCGTTTGCTATTAGAGAATCATCTAAAATCTGTTTGGATTTGTCAGTGAAGATGTTAGCGTGTCTTTATATCCCTGTGAAGAAAGACAAATTCTTCCCCAAAAGAATGCAGAGAAGTCCCTCTTGGAGATTCCCAAGGGATTTCTTTGCAATAATAAACACCATATTTTACCACAAAGACTCCACTGAGCTTAGGCCTTAGCTGCTGAGAACAATCCCTACAACCAGAGAGCAGTCGTCATGCATTTAAGCTCAGAAGGAATCAGCCTTTTCTTGCAGTGGGAGAAGAAATAGGCATTGCTTCATTATTCCATGACAAAATCTTTCTTTCCATGTAAAACACATCCTCACACATAGCTGTCAAAATGGACTGCCTTTTGATGCTGTCACTAGTCAGGTGATAATGCAAACAAAGACAATACATTCTGGCATCACCTCAGGTAGTAGGGGCCAGTAAGAGACATGTTTCCAGGCCATGAAATGCCTACAACTTTAACTGGAAGAGACCTATAAAGGGAAACAAGGTCAGAAGATGTAGGGTGCAATCCTTGCCATTCCTGTGAACAGCGGTAGTAAGAACATGTGTCAAGAGACAACAAACATCTGCAGGGCTCTTCTTGTGTGCAAGAATCCATAAAGAGGATGGCAGAGTGCTCCTGCATCTTCCTCATGGTGCACTCTC